>NC_132808.1:3136818-3447727 GCF_048594095.1 Paramormyrops kingsleyae | reverse complement strand
AGCTGAAAAAATCTGTGGGATCCGTTCGAATTGGAATCCTCACTCTCCTATATCTAATAACCATGGTTTGCTCATTGGAAAGCACCCTATCCGCTTTGGCCAGTGCAGACATTGGTACGACAAAAGGATTCACTCATTGGGTGAGATAATGGGTGATAATGGTCTTTACACTTTTGAAGAACTCTCTATTAAATTCAAGTTCCACCTTCTTTTTTTACTTGCAGCTCAGGACAGCCATGAAGACATAGGGGTTCCTTGGATGGCTCCTCTTAAAGACCATCTTCTGTTGAGAGCACTGTGTGAGGCTCAGGGAACCAGAGGATTAGTTTCTAAACTATATGGGTTCCTGTTGGACAAAAAGCTTCCTCTGACAATAGACTCCTCCTGGCGAACAGATATTCCTAACCTTCCCCCAAATTTTGATTGGAATTGTGTATGGGTCATGGTAAGGCATGCTTCCAGGAACCCGGATCATCAACAAATTCATTTCAATTTCATTCATAGGACTTACATGACACCACGTAAACTGTATTGTATGAAGCTTAAACCTGAGCCTAATTGTACATTATGTCATACGAGGGAAATTGGTACTTTTTATCACATGATTTGGGAATGCCCGGAGGTTGCTAACTTTTGGAATATGGTTAAAGTAAATTTGTCCACTTTGCTTAATGTTTCAGTCCCCTTGTCCCCCTCTGTTTTTATTTTAAATGATTTATCGAACATTCAACTTAAAACCCAGAAACGTGTGTTCTTGGCAGGTTTTACAGCTGCCAAGAAAGTAGTAGCAACAAGATGGAAATCACCACATTCTCTTAATAAAAAATGTTGGGTTCTTACTTTTATTGACGTGGTATATCTCGAATTGTCTACGGCACGTATTCATGGGGCTAGAGAGGACACCATTAGGCTTTGGACTCAAACTTTGGAGAAACTCAAAACTGTTCTGATTTGAAGTGAGGAGATTTTCCCCTTTTCTATACACGCTGGTCTTATGGGCTTGGGTTTTTTTTCCTTTTTTTTTTTTTCTTTCTTCTCTTTTATATAGATATACAATTCTTTCTAATTCATTTCATTTGTTTGTTGTATATGTTATTGCTGTTTTATACTTTTGTAGTTGTACTTACAGTTCCCCGTTTTGGTGTTAGCTCCCTCTTCTTGTTACCGACTTTAGGACTGTAGTGTCACGCCCCGCTCCGTCCGCTCCTGATGTGTGCCACGCCCACCTTGTTACCTTGTGTTCATCCCTGATTGTTCTCACCTGTGGCTCGTTACCCGTAGCTTGTCTTTTGTATTTAGTCCGAGTCTCAGTCAGTGTTCCCCAGATCAGTCATTGTGGTGTCATGTTCGATGTTTGTTGCCAGTCTGCCTCGGAATAAACTCCCTTTGTCCATATTCCCGTCTACACTCGACTTCCTGCTCGTCCGCCTACCGCGCAACGTGACATAGTACTTCTTTGTGTGGATTTTTTCTTTGACATAATATGTAGTACATCATAGTCCATAGTGTTTTTGAAGTGGTACTATGTCTTAAATACTGTTTCTTGTGTCTTAAAAGATGTCAAAGTAATAATAATAATAATAATAATAAATTAAAAAAAAAAAAAAAAAGTACAGAAGCTGTATGGATAAAACTAGATGCTAAAAACTCAAATGACCTAATTGTCAGGGTTTGTTATAGAGCAGCGGTTCCCAAACTAGGGTACGCGTACCCTCTGGGGTACGCAAGAGGCTGTAGGGGGTACGCGAGGCAGCGGGGGGAATCACGAATTCGAACAACAAGACAGTCAGTAATTCTCACAACAGCGGAGTCGGTGACCTCCAAAAAATCCGTAAAACACAAAATACAGTCGTGTTTATGTCATATGTTTTTGTGCTTATTAAATTTAAGTGTTTCCAAAGATTAATCCCACAACAGTAATAAAATAAATGTCTTGCTTTAACATAAATACTAAAAGAATAGATCGCTTTAATCGCTATTACAGTTGGGTATGGGCACGCGGTCTTATTTAGAAAACATACAAAAAGAGACGCATATAATGTTTAATCATTCATTAATTTGTATTTGTCCGGTCCAGGAGGTTAATTTTGGGGATCGTTAAAGTGATAGATCACCTATCTTGATTAAGCCTGATTCGGTTCATTATATATATTATTAAAAAGTAAATATTAAGTAAGAATGAGAATATGAACAACCATGGGAATTATTTTTACAGTGAAAACAATTGGTATTAATTATATTGTATGTTCTTGAGTAATCGATAAAATCAGTATATGCAAGACATCAATCTGTAATAGTGGAAAATATGTCCAGTTGATATGTCCAGTATGATCTAGGTCTGTGTGGTCAGACACTGTGCAATAAACAGAATTTTTAGGAACATGGCAAATGTTCACATTGCAGCATGGAAGTAGGTTCACTGTCACAACGCTGACCGGGGAAGCAGAGGCGAGGAGACATATGATCGGGGAAATGCAGGGTTTAATGAGCAAAAGGAACACACACTAGCGGTAAAGCAGAATTACAATACAATAACAGGACTGGAGAAACAAACGGAAACATGGACTAAATACAATGGACTAATGACAAGTTTGACAACAATCAGGAACAGCTGGTAAACACTGGGAATCCACACAGGGTTAACGAGGGGGCTTGGCATACGGAAGGAGCGGACGATCGGTGCATGACACTCACTGGAGAGCTTTGTCACAGATAACTTAACTGTCTCTAACAGCGTCTAACCGCACATTAAATATAATCCTGCGTATTTTTTTATTCTGAAATTCTGCCATGGCATGCACCAGTATGATGCTGGTGCAACTTTCCCAGGACCCTAGTCAAAAATATCTGCCACTCTGGTCGTGGAAAACAAGCGCTAACAGAAATATATGAAAAACACGGGAGCGGTAGAAGATTTTTTGAAATTTGACAGGAATGGGACGGTACGGGAATGACATCCCACGGGACTGAACGGGATGGGAATGGGTTTTGAAAATTTGGCGGTTAAATTGGACAGGAACGGAAACCCTCCAACGCGAATGGGATGGGACGGGAACCAAAAACCTTTTCCGTGCCCATCCCTACTGTGAAATTCTCCCACCGGATAGCAACAATCTATTACTAAAATATATTAATAAATTCATTTGGTGGTGAGAAATAATCGACTGTGCAGTATTTACGGTATTTTTATGAATGCGGTATTGCAATCTATTTATAGACACTAATTAAGAGTCGTTGGTAGCAGGGGGTACGCGGCTGAGGCTGACATGTCTCAAGGGGTACGTGGCTGGAAAAAGTTTGGGAACCACTGTTATAGAGCACCTAATGTAGCTGCAGAGGAAAGCAGAATGTTATATGACAATATCAGGATTATGAGTGATAAAAATTATGTGGTGGTTATTAGGGTGCATCAAACCCCCAAAGTGAAAAATATTTTCATGGCTATATAAAAAAAATGTTCTATCTGTACTAAAAACACACTGTGCAAAATAATTTGAAATTTGGATAAGTTGGATAAGTTATTTATTATCCAAATTATTTTTTCATCCGGTAGAACATATTTATTATACAGCCAAAAACATTTTGAAAATCAATGGGGGTTTGATGCACCCTAGTGGTTATGGGTGATTTTAATTTACCTGGGATACAGTGGGACACAATCTCTGGCTCTTCTGTAAATGAACTTGAGATGGTGGAATTAGTACAGGATTGTTTTTTTACTCAGCCCTTCTTAAGAACATAAGAACATAAGAAATTTACAAACGAGAGGAGGCCATTCGGCCCATCAAGCTCGTTTGGGGAGAACTTAGCTAATAGCTCAGAGTTGTTAAAATCTTATCCAGCTCTGATTTAAAGGAACCCATGGTTTTAGCTTCCACTACAATAGCAGGAAGACTATTCCATACTCTGACTACACGCTGTGTAAAGAAGTGCTTCCTCAAATTTGTTTTAAAATGTTCTCCCGCTAATTTCCACTTATGGCCACGAGTTCTAGTATTTAGACTAATATTGAAATAGTCATTTGGCTGAACAGCATCCAGACCCGTTAGATTCTTGATCTTGTTTTCTATAATAACCAGGATAGGATTGGAAAATTAGAGGTTTTGGAACCATTGGATGGTAGTATTCATAGCATGGTTAAATTCGAGGTTAATTTTAGTGTCCGAAGAGCAAAATGCAAAACAAAAGTATACAATGTTAGGAAGGCTAACTATAACAGTATGAGACTGAAACTGGAAACTGTAAACTGGATGAAGTTAAATAGCAAAACGGTTGAAGAGGCATGGGAATTTTTTAAAAACACATTCTTGCAAGTGCAAGAGGACTTCATACAGTTTCCAGCAAAACTAAATCTAGGAAACTACAACCAAGGTGGTTTACTAAGGAAATTTCCACAAATGGAAATTAATTAATTATTTTAAAACTAAGCAGGAGTATCTAAGTGTACAGGTTGAGTTAAAAAACAACATTACACTAAGAGGAATGTAGGAAGACAAATTGCATTGGAGGCTAAGGATGACAGTAAAAGTTTCTTCCAATATTTTAACTCCAAAAGAGCTCTAAAAGCTAAAATCACTAATTTGTAGTATAGTAAGGGCCTTATAATTGAAAATGAAATTGATATAGTAAATGAGTTTAATGGTTATTTTACATGGGTGTTCACAGTAGAGAACACAAGTAACCTGCTACCATTTAGTACAAATACAGCGTCGTATATAGCCAATATATGTATAACTGAGGCTGATGTGGTACTAAGCCTGGCTAAGCTCAAAATAAATATATCGCAGGACCCTGATGACATCTTACCTATAGTTTTAAAAGAGATGAGGGGTATTATTAGTGTCACGTTCGTGGACGAGCGGTGCAGGTAGGCAGGCGATCGGAGCCAGGTAGTCAGGGAAACGGGGTTTATTTAGGGAGGGACGAACAGGCACGGACATCAACGGACACTACAATGACAAGTCTGGGGAAGACTGACTCAGACGAGGACTAAATACAAAAGACAAGCTAGACTTAATAGGACACAGGCGATCACAATCAGGGCTGAACACGAGGTAACGAGGTGGGCGTGGCACACATTAGGATCGAACGGAGCAGGGTGTGACAGAACCCCCCCCGAAAGGCGCGCACACCGGGCGCGCCAGAGGAGAGGCGACGGACGAGACGAACCGGGAAAACAGGACCCGGAAAACAAAGCAGAACGTCAACCAAAAACAGGGAACAGAACGGAGACGCAGAACAAGAACAGGGACGAGAAGAAGGACAAGACACCACACAGAACAGGGAAGGCAGACAAGGAAGGGAGACACAGAAGAAGGGGAGAAAGGTGGAACAAAAGGGCCAGGAGTGAACGAAGGAGACAAAGAGGGACGAGGAGCAGAGACAGGCGGGACAAACGGAAAGGGAGGAGGAACAAGGGGAGCACGAGGGAGCCCAGGCGGGCGACGGGCAGCGGCCGGAGGGGCCGCAGGGGAGAGGGAGGAGGGAGCAGGAGGGGACCACCCAGGGGCCAAGGGAACGGGACGAGGGAGTGACGGAGGGAGCAGGAGGGAACACCAGTGAAGGCAGGCCAAAGGGGGAAGCCGCGGCAGGCGGAGGCACCGCCGGAGCTGGCGAAGGCGCCGTCCGACGCCCAGCCGGAGCAGGGGGGCCCGGAGGCGGCCGACATGGACCCGGAGGCGGGACCGAGGACCGGCACCGAGGATCCAGGGGGGGACCCGGAGGGGACCGCCGACCCCGAGCCGGAGGACCCGCAGGTAGCCAGCGAGCCACAGCCAGGGGCCGAACGGGCGAGCCAGGGGGCGGGCGGGACCAGGGCCCGACACCTATGTCCCCGTCCTTTGCTGGACACTGAGAGGCGGGGTCCTGGGGGGCGTCGGCCTTGCCGGGGTAAGGGCGAGGGAGTCAGGGCCTCCCTGGGGGCAACAGGCGTGGCCGTAGGCGGGGCAGCCAGGGCCGCGGGCAGGTTGGGAGAGGCGGCCTCGGACAGGGCCGCGGGCAGGACTGGAGATGCGGCCTCAGGCAGGGCCGCGGGCAGGACGGGAGATGCGGCCTCGGACGGAGCCGCGGGCGTGTGGCCAGCAGGGGGCACCTCGGCGGGCACCTCAGGCAGAGCGGAGGCAGCTGCAGGCGTGCGACCAGCAGGGGGCGCCTCGGCGAGCGCCGCCAGCACGCGATCAGCAGGGAGCGCCACAGCGGGCGCCGCATCACACGGCCAGCAGGGGGCGCAACCGCGGCCACCTCAGGCAGTTCAGACGCCGGCAGGACCGGCGAGACAGGCAGTTCAGGAGCCGGCAGGACAGGCAGGTCAGGAGCCGGCAGGACAGGCGAGACAGGCAGGTCAGGAGCCGGCAGGACAGGCGAGACAGGCAGTTCAGGTGCCGGCATGATGAGCGCCGCCGTCACGTGCCCAGCAAGGGGCACCTCGGAGGGCACCTTGGGTGTGCGGCCAGCAGGGGGCGCCTCGGCGGGCACCTTGGGCATGCGGCCAGCAGGGGGCGCCACGGGCAGAGCGGCGTCCTCCGCTGCTGGCGGAGGCGAAGCCAGGCCCTCTGGCAGAGCTGCAGCGGGCACCCTCAGTTACTGGCCAGCAGGGGGCGCCACGGCGGGTGCCACCCTCACACGGCCAGCAGGGGGCACCGCGGCGGGTGCCGCCATCACGCGGCCACAGCAGCAGGCGGTGCCGCGGGCAGATCGGCGGCGGTAGCAGCAGGCGGTGCCGCGGGCAGATCGGCGGCGGCAGCAGGCAGCGCAGCCGCAGGCAGATCCGGAACATGCAGGTCCGGAGCAGGCAGGAGGGATGCCGAGCGCGTTGGCGCTGTCCCTTTAAGGGCCCTCGAGATCCGGGGAATAGCGTCCCTAACCTGGCGTATTCCGCCGTGTCCCAGACGCTCCAGCCGGTAGAAGTACGCCTCTAGTGGAGGCAGCTTCTCCGGCGGGAAGCCGGCCAGGCGGGCAGCTGCGGTGTCGTCCCAGGCAGGGAGAAGAGAGCAGGCGCCTAGGAAGAGCGTCGGGGCGGCTTCTTCCCCTTTTCCCCTTCGCCTCTTCTTTTGCCGTGCGGGACCGGTAGGAGGGGGCGGAGTTACCGCCGTGCAGGCGAGAGGCTGGAGCCGCTTCTCTCTTACCCGGCGGACGAGCTGCTGCAGGAGGGAGCGTACTTCCGCCATGTTACGCTCCTCTGTTCGAGGGTTTACTCCCAGGAGGAGCTCCTCGCTCCGTTCGACCAGAGCGTAGCAGCCGGGATCCTCTTGGACCTCCGGCAGCTCTCGCCAAAACGCGACCTCATGCAGCAGGACGAGCCAGTGGTCCTCGCCCTACTGCGTTGCGTTGTTCGGGAGACTTGTCATTCTGTCACATTCGTGGACGAGCGGTGCAGGTAGGCAGGCGATTGGAGCCAGGTAGTCAGGGAAACAGGGTTTATTTAGGGAGGGACGAACAGGCACGGACATCAACGGACACTACAATGACAAGTCTGGGGAAGACTGACTCAGACGAGGACTAAATACAAAAGACAAGCTAGACTTAATAGGACACAGGCGATCACAATCAGGGCTGAACACGAGGTAACGAGGTGGGCGTGGCACACATTAGGATCGAACGGAGCAGGGTGTGACAATTAGCCAACCTTTAACTTTAATATTCCAGAAATCGTTATCTGTGGGTGTGGTACCTTCTGATTAGAAGCATGCTAATATAACGCCCATATTCAAAAAAGGGGATAGAAGTAATCCAGCAAACTATAGGCCAATCAGATTAACTAGCATTACTGGAAAAATAATGGAAGCTACAATCCAAGTGAAAATGGTAGATTACCTGGATGCAAATAACATTCTGAGGGATAGCCAACATGAATTTAGGAGAGGTAGATCCTGTTTAACGAATTTACTTGAGTTCTTTGAGGAAGCTACAAGACAAATTGGTCACAAAAAGGCCTACGGTTTGATCTAAGGCCTTTGATGTTGTCTGCCACAAACGGCTCTTGCTTAAGCTCAAAGATGCAGGGATTTTAGGAACTGTAGCAGCTTGGATCGAAAACTGGTTAACTGACAGGAAGCAGTAAGTAGTTATTAGAAGCACAATTTCACAGTGGGCCTGCGTTCATAGTGGGGTACCGCAGGGTTCAATTTTAGGACCACTAATGTTCCTAATTTACATTAATGATATTAACACCAATACATACAGTAAACTGGTTAAATTTGCAGATGACACCAAGGTGGGTGGTGTAGCAGATACTGATCTAGCAGCAGAGAGGCTACAACTGGATCTTGATTTAATTAGTGACTGGGCTGATACCTGGCAGATTAAATTTAACATAGATAAATGTAAGGTAATCCATGCAGGGAGCAGAAATATAAAGTACAGATATTTTATGGGTTCCACTGAAATAAAGGTTATGAGAAAGACCTTGGTGTGTATGTTGATGCTTCCATGTTCCACTCTCGCCAGTGTGGGGAAGCAATAAAAAAGGCCAATAGAATGTTGGGTTACGTCTCTAGGTGTGTGGAGTTTAAGTCAAGGGAAGTGATGCTACAATTATATAATTCCTTGGTAAGACCCCACCTAAAATATCGTATGCAGGTTTGGTCACCATACCTTAAGAAGGACATTGCTGCCTTGTAAAATGTGCAACGTAGGGCTATGAGAATGATTCCTGGTCTTAGAGGAATGTCTTATGAGGAGAGGTTAGCTGAGCTGAATCTGTTTAGCCTTGAGCAAATGAGACTAAGGGGGGACATGATCCAGGTATATAAGATTCTAACAGGTCTGGATGCTGTTCAGCCAAATGGCTATTTCAATATTAGTTTAAATACTAGAACTCATGGCCATAAGTGGAAATGAGCGGGAGAACATTTTAAAACAAATTTTAGAAAGCACTTCTTTACACAGCATGTAGCTAAAGTACGGAAAAGTCTTCCTGTTCAAGTAGTGCTGGCTAAAACCCTGGGTTCCTTTAAATCAGAGCTAGATAAGATTTTAACTCATGAGCTATTAGTTAAGTTCTCCCCAAATGAGCTTGATGGGCCGAACGGCCTCCTCTCGTTTGTAATGTTCTTATGTTCTATAATGTCATAAGAGTCTGATCAAATAAAAGCCTTTAAATCATGAATCTCTTTTCAATACTCCTAGCATTTAAAGTACAGACAGCAAACGGTAGGCTTTTTACAATGCCCACTTTCATTATTACTTCATTATTATTGCTGTCCCCCACCTATATTCTTAACTAACCTCCCTGCCCCCCCAGTCCCTAGTTTAAACATTCCTAAACTACTCTACACATATGCCTCCCCAATACACTGGCTCCCCTTTGGTTCAGATGCAACCCATCCGGCTTGAACAGGTCCCACCTGTTCCAGAAGGTCCTGCAATACCCCAAAAACCTGAACCCATCTTTCCTACACCCAACTTTTCAGTCAAATATTTAATCTCCTTATCTCAGCTAACTTAGCCTGGCTTGCATGTGGGACGGGAAGCATTCCAGAGAATACCACTGTGGACCTTCTGCTTCTAAGCTCATCTGCGACTTTAAAATTTTTCTGCAGAACAACCTTCCTATCCTTGCCCATATCGCTGATGCCAACATGCACACAACCACTGGATCCACTCTGGTCTGGGCCAAAAGCCTGTGCACAGGATCTGGAAGGCTCACCAGCCTCACCCATCTCTAAAGCTGGAAGCATCTGAAAACGGTTTGACACTGTCTGTTCTGTAAAGTTTTCATGTGGATGGAGATTTTTTTTAAGAACAAAGGAAGAAAAGCCTTATTTTAAAAAATACCAGCGTACGTGTGGCCTCGGCCTCAGCACGCATTCACACACAGACACAGACACACACACACATACACACACACACACAGGTTTGTAATTATATATTTGTGGGGAAAACTCTAATCACAACATAACAACCTTAACCCCTACCCAACCCTAACCTTAACCATAAGTAACCAAACAAAATACAAGACTTTTGGAATTTTTTCTTTTTTAAATGCATTCACAGATCTTTGTGGGTACCCGATTATGGTCCCCATAAAAAAAAAAAAAAATGTTTTTATTACATTGTGGGGGATATTTGGTCACCACAAAGTAATATAAACCTAATCCACACACACAGTCTCAATTTTGCATTCAGAATGGAATGCATACATCACAAATATGACATTTTCTGAAAAAGCATCTGGTTCAAATTAAGTACTAGATACAGGTCACTGGTCATTTAACAGCATGATTGCTTGGGGAAAGAGGCTTACCCTGACATGCGTGGTGGGGTGGAAATGCACCTGTAGCGCTTTGCCAGGGGCAGTAGTCCAAAGAGGGTGTGAGCTGGGTGGTTGGTGTGTTGCCCATCTACATTCCAAATGTGTATCCTGATCAGGGTCACAGGGGCACCTCGAGCCAATCCCAAGCAGCACAGGGCATCATGCTGCCAGTAAATCAAAGGATACTTACAAACACACTTACTATGGACATCTCAGAGATACCAACTACCCTGATTATATTGGGTGAATGTCACAAATACAGGCCGTAGGTTATATTCGAAGTCCAGGTATTGTACGTGTGCACGACCATGCTACCCCATTGACATACTATGTAACAAATATATGTAAATCAATGTGTGTTTGTAATGACTGATATGGACCTGAAGGGCTTTCTGGTTCATTTTGTAGGTGGGACCATGAGGTAGGTGTCTTCTGTATCCCTAAAATTTTACTTTTATTGTACTGATTACTTTGCTCAAGACCATGCCAAGACTATGCCAAAGGAAAAAAAAACATTCTAGCACTCAGTCATTTTGACTGTAATTGCTGTGCAGATTAGGACTCACTGAACCCCATGCTTTGTCTGACCTGTATGTGTGTCTATTGTGTGTGCCTAATTAAATCATACACTTCTGTAAACTTCCTGAGTTTACTAGTGCTTGGGCACTTACTTTGGTTTCACAGTGTTACTGTATTATAGCAGCAAGTTTTGAGCAGTTTCAGTTACCGGTGTTCTCTAAAACCAATGAATTTCTCTTGTATTGTATAGTGTACATCAAAAGGAAAGGTCTTTGTACTTGTTCTGTTACCCATGTAAATTCATTATATGCTTTTGTGATCATTAGTGGTTGATGTAGGATAAATGCTCTGCATCACCAGCTTGGACACAGAAGCTACAGTACACTACACAATGCCATGATTCCAACCTATCCCCAGCACCTTTGGAGATTACAATTCTGTACTTCTGGGCTATGACCTTATATGCAAAGAGAGAATTGGGGAGTGATACATTTGTATATAATGAAACTCCCCTAAAATAACATAGATACATACTGTAAGTTGTAATGAGGGCTGTGAAACAGGGAATAAAAACATGCATATTTAAGGAGTATTTAAGGACAGAAAAACTACATAGAGGGTATTAATATCTACTGCCATACATTTACTCAGCAGGTAGTTCTGTGTGAGGTACAACAGCAGAAAGGAGAGATCAGTCAGGGTGGTTGGGCAGGCTTATCACAGCCAATCACTCCCAGAAAACCAGTTTTGAGCAACAGTGGTATTAAACACATTGGCAGGAATGGAGCTTGGGGCTGTCAGATTCATGCTATGGCTGTTCAGACACTGAAGTGAAGCCGTGTCAACAGGATGAGCAAAAGGTGTCCCAAATAGCTCAACTCTACATGCAAATTACGCTACAGAGGCAAGAAACAAATTAGACATAAATTTAAAAGTAAGAACAAAAGACACGTAATATACATGCATGATTTAGTGGTATTAATATGATGGCTACACGCCACACTGTATGATTTTACAAAGCAATAAGAGATGCCATTCTGAGACTTAAGGTAATAGTAAGAGTGAGAGACAGTACACAAACTACACAAATTAAAAGTAACACAAAAAGAGAGACATAGCACACGATTAATGGTAATAAGAAAGGTACACTCTGCTGTTGTGTCCTGAACATACACAGTCTAAGGAGTTGGGGAAAACAAAAGAGACTTTATTGGAATTTAAACAGAAGCTCAGAAACAAAACAGACCATGTGGGGTCAGAAAACAGGGATACCACAAAACAAAAACTACATGGCTTTTAGATCAGTCAATAAGATACACAACACGTGGTATATATAATGATGAATTTTGCTGGGGTGGGGGTGGGGTACTTATCTTGGTATGCCAGACAGCCAGTTCAGCCCTGGCAGACTCTGTTACTAAAACAACATGCCAGTGAACAAGCAGGGTCAGCCCCTCCCAGGAGCAAATATGGTTAAAGGCCTCACTAATGTGACATCACTCTGCCGACCACAAGATCAAAACCTGTGACCTTCCGCTCCTGGGCAGAGAGTCCGAACCCTCTGAATCACAGACCTCCCCAGAAGGCTATGTTTATTCATTTTCTGTACTGCTTCATCCTATTCAGGATTGCTTCTACAGGATACAATGGGCACAAGGCAGGGAATGACTCAGGGTGGAATGCCAACCCACTGCAGGGTAGACACACCATTCACACCTATAGACAATTTGATATTAACCTTATTTGGTATTAATTAACCTCAGCATGTTTTTGGATTGTGTGAGGAAACTGGAGAGTCCAGAGGAAACCCCACAATGGCACAGGGAATACATGCAAAATAAAAATATTATTTGCTTCAACTTTAATTTCACAAGATGGGACATGCTTGGTACTTGGAGAGGGGTAGAGTAGTGTAAAACAGTTGCGCTCCAAAACCTATCACTGGTCTTAGTGCTTTAGTAAGGTCTCACCATCACACTATTTGATTGTGTCAGGAACTGACAAAATAAGAAAGAAAAAGAATAGTTGCATAAAACTCAAGAGTAGTTTAGAGAAGCTGGTGTGGGTTCTAAGCATGGATCAGTGTGACGGTATGACTTTCTGAGACCTTTGCAGAGATTTATAGTTCCCTCAGACCTGCTTGTCCATTACACTCATGAGCTCCATGTGATGAACTGGTGTTTGAGCACTGGGCACTTTCATGGCACTAACAGATATTGAAAAAATAATAATAGAGGTTAGCGAACAATTTGTCCAGCTGGTATTTTCACTGAAGAAACTTTGGCGTGAGTGCAATTTGAAGAGCTTACCTGGGACTTGAACTGGAAACAGTATGGCCTCCAGTATTGAAACCAGCCATGCCGGACATTTAAATTCAAGAAATTCATATGTGCTAGGCTATTTGCTCCAGGACAGCACAACATTACAGTAACTAACAATATATAAACCACTACCTTACGTGTACTATTAGAGCATTTATGTAATTTATTTAAATTTTATTTTACCAGGTAAATTAACTGAAAGCCAGTTCTCACTGCTTTACGTGATATTCGGGAGAAATAGCAGATAACGCATCGGAACTTCCTGGGATACCAATGTCATACAAACGTCACGTTCCTCAGCCAATAAGGGCAAAGTTGTGTCATCACGGAGGCAGCTCCAGTTAGTTCAGCTGGCTGAGAGGTGCTGTGCGATCTGTCTTAAGTCGTCTTGCTCTTGCAAGGTTTTTGTACCATGTGACATGGTGACGCGTGACGACGTTTTGCAGCACCGGACAAAAAAATCTAACCATATCATGAAAAACAAGGTTTAAAATTTTCTACATGAAGTGCAGGGAGACTATCAATTAATGGGTATGATTTAGTGGTGTTTTGTGCTATAGCTATAGTAAATATATGAATATAGGCTGAAACCTGCGGTTATCATTAAAAACAAAATGCGGTAATCATAAAACAAACTTTAATTTGTGTATGCCAATGAATATTAACGGGAACGTTAAATCTGCATTTGTATAATTTCAAACTTATGCTGGACTTTTATTTTTAAATGATTGCTCTTTTTTCTCCCACAGTGGTGAAATTGCACCATTTGTATTTTGTAATTGCATTTGTTTCGCTCAATTAGAAAAGGGAGTTGTATTTCAAATAAAGTTTGAATCTGAACCTGTGTAGTTTGAATGGGGGGGGGCTCAATAATGTTCCTATCTTGAAAAGGGGGGGCCCTGCAGAGAAAGTTTGGGAACCACTGTGCTAATCGATAGCCCTAACCATAGCTTACCTCGACAAAGTAGCTCAACTCGACAGAACACCGGTACAGTCAACGTTAGTTATGTTAACTAGCAAGATAAGCTAAGTTCTCTATTTAAACCAGGCTTATTTGGTGAGGTAAAGTCGATCATGATCATTTTCCAAGTCATTTTCCAACTCCCTATGATTTCATTCTCATTTTATCCTGAATAAATTGTGCCTTTCTGAAATTAATTTACCACTTAGTCTGTGTGGTTTGTTATTAGGCCAATGTTAATACATAGGAAGGTCTAACGTTATGCTCTGAAAAAACATTACTATAAGTGAAACCTATAGGAGCAACATAAAAAAAACTAGCTAGCAAATAATAAGCCCTGTTGTTTGAATTTTAGTGGTATTGATTCTGCATTCCACAATTTCATATTTATAGACTTTTTTAGAAGCTTCATCTAATAGCCCAGATACTGTTTTGTTAAATATAGATAAGATTTTATTCACAGACACATTATAAGGAAAAGAAAAGATGGAGATATAAGACACTTTTTTGGTGGTAAAAGAAGAGTAAGTAGGAAATATTAGTGTTAAGAGCTACAGAACATTACACTAAAAGTATAGGTGCAGTTTTGCAAACTGTTAATGTGTATGAAGGAAAGTGGTGGTCAGCAGAAGGCAGGAGAGGCACAGGAGCAGGGAGATGGCAGGATGAGGACAGTGTGCAGGAGTGTGCAGGCAGCAGGGAGATGGCAGGATGAGGACAGTGTGCAGGAGTGTGCAGGCAGCAGGGAGATGGCAGGATGAGGACAGTGTGCAGGACAGTGAGCAGGCAGCAGGGAGATGGCAGGATGAGGACAGTGTGCAGGACCAAGAGGTGAGTTAGAAATGAGGTTGTACTTTAAGATCTATTGTATCATCAAGACAGATATTAGCCTAATATTTATTTCTGAAGGCTGTTGGAGCTGCGGGGACTGAGAGGGCAGGAATAACAGCAGACTGCTGGACCAGACCAGGCTGTTTGTAAATGTATAGGCTTATTACTTTTACTAGTATACTTCTTCTAGGATAATTCCTGGAAGTTAGCAAAACCAAATTCTTTTGGATAGGGATAAGGATAATGAGATCTTCTGTATTGATTCTCATTTTGTCGCATGTCCAGACCATGACCGTGTGTTGCATACATGTTAGTAAACACCCCTGGCGCATCTTGCACTCCTAACATTGCTCCTGGTGGCAGCTATTCGTATTCACGCGGTAGCGGACCATAATGGTCATAGAAGTGTTATGAAGGCAGTACCCCCCAATTATGGAGGGGTAATTCGCACTCTGGGCTTGGATCTACTTTATCTGGCTCATAGCCATAAGCAGAACCAGTCTCGCATTAGCGGCTATCATGAATAGACGGCAAGTAACAGGGTGCAGGACAAGGAGAAGCTGAACCATAATACCATGGTTTTCTGCCTAGCACTTGGCATTTGTAAACACAGCACTTCCTGAGGTGTCATTTTGATTGAATTTATTGTAGAAAAGGCAAACAATAACATCTCAATAATTTTTCTGCCACAGTGAGGTGACACTGGTATTAATTGGATTCATCTTCCTCTCCTGCTGAAAGTCATTAATATCGATATGGAACATTTTTCTCTTACTTAAAATGGAATATAATTTCAGCAAAATTACTACCTGGAGGGGTGAGTTGTATGCTCACAGGAAGAGAATAATTAACAAGATCTGACACATCACCTTACTTGCACATTTCACCTCACATGCACATTTTAATTGCTAAAATGGCACCTCTGCTTTTATGTGAATGAAAGCAATGTCCCCTTTTTAGCATAGTTGAGTTTACAGAACATGGAAATATTCAATCTGACATTGAAAATTCTTGGAAAAATTATAATAAGCAGTGTTTTTGAATGGCAAACAAATACGCGACAAATCGTCTGCTTATGCCAAATGTTCTCTTAAGGTCCCCCTATAATTCAGTATGCACCGTGTTAGCTGAAGGCTTCTTAGTCTGTCTCTTGCAAATGAAACCTTTATTTGTTTGGAGGCTTCATTTAAATTACACATTGATAATTAATAAAAAGCATAAAATAACTCATCTGAAGGCCATACTGCATATGTTGAAGTAGAAAAGCAAACATACAGTATTAACAAAATCTGAGTGACAGAATTGGTTAATTAAAAGGTTTTCTTCTTTTAACAAATTTTTTACATATAGAATGGTATTAATCAATTGTTTCCTGTACATAGAAATGTGTGTATATTTATAAATACCCCCAACCATGCATTCACTCCAAGCCCTAGTAGTAGAGAATCGTAAATTAATCATACCGATTGGATAGGATACTCACAAACTCCCACTTAATTATCAGCTTTGATAGACAAATACAATGTTCTAGTGATGTTCATAGGGGTGGTATGGTGGGACAGTGGTTAGCACTATTGCCTCCCATTTCTGGAACCACGGTTGAAGTCTGTACCATGGCTCCGTGTGCGGAGCTTGCATGTTCTCTTTGTGTCATCATGGGGTTTCCTTTGGGCATTCCAGTTTCCCCCCCACAATCCAAAAATATGCTGAGGTTATTTAGAGTTGTGACATTGTCTATATGTGTGAGTGTGCTCTGCAATGGGTTGGTGCCCCTCTTGTGTTGTTCCCTGCTTTGTGCCCATAGCTTTCAGGATAGGCTCTGTGTAGATCCCCCACAACCCTGAATAGGATAAGTGGTTACAGAAAATTGACAGTTTTGTTGACACAAAGTATGTGCAGATAGTTCATGAAAATGAATCATTCCAAAATCATATGAGATCCTTGCTCAAAGAAATAATGTATCACTGTCACTACTTATTTGCTTTACATGACAACATTCACTGGTTGGTCTACTGTATTGTACAACATAGGCCTACTTTATTTGCTGAAATGCAACCACAAAAGTATCTTACCTATTTCTGATAGCCCAGCCTCATCCATGGGTGCACTGTCAGTGTCACCATCTGGAATTATTCCTGTTAGGGATGTTTTGCCTATGATGGCAGATATTTTACCATACAAAGGTGAGGCTGATGTGGTACTTAGGCCACCCTCTGTGACACAGATGTGGATTGTGAGCTGCAATGCTCACATTCTCATTACAGGTGACACAGTGTCAGGGTGTATCGCTGTCACCCTCGTCATGTTTATGTTTGGACAGTAGATGTCACAGGCCATCCTGTATTTCCTCAAGGTTTTCTTGTCTCCAGCCCTAATGTGTTAATCATTCAGACCTGTCTCTTGTTGATTACTTGTTATCTGTGTATAAGTGCCTGCCTTTGCCCTGTTCTTCAGTTCAGTCATTATAACTGTTGTGAAGGTTAAACGTGTTTATTGTAGTTCTGGTTCTTGGCTTGTTCCCCATGTGTCAGTTCAACCCAGCTCTGCCTAGTTGCTCCTCTTTGCCTTCTGTTTGACACTTTGTAGTCCTTTTATTTTCATTATAGTCTATTTTGATTTTACCAATAAACTCTTTTAGTCCTGGCAAGCTGCATTTAGAGTGTCCCCTCTTTTCCCATTGGGACACACAGCATTAACTGCATGTGTCCATATTCTAGGTTCGTCTCTTGCTTTCACGGGTCACAGGTAAAGTTGCTTTGCAATACATATATTTTTTTTCTTTTGCATCCAGCAAACCTTCCACCTCGTTCTTAGTTTAGTTCCATTTTTCCCCTCTTTATGCTGTTTTAACTTTATTTCTTCATAACAAAATGCAGTTATAATTAAAACTACAGGCATATAGCACAAAATATTATGGCCCTTGGCAGACCCCTGCATGGCAGCAGCAGTAACGAGATGAGCCAGTTTATTTAAGGCAGGAATGTACTTTTATTGATAACCCTTAACACTAGAACCACTGTTTCCCACTCCAATTGGAGCAGAGCTAATTCTCTTAACCAAAAAACCATAATCGTCCTAATAGAGTGTCTGCTCTGTAAAGCTGAGAAGATTTTAAATGCAGTATGTATTATATAAAATGTTGGATAAATAGACATTGTTTCTTGGTTAATTTCATGTTCCACTTTTTTTTTTTTTTTTTTTATTTCATGTTCCACTTTTTAACAACTGTATAAAGTCATTTTATTTTTCATATACAAAAACTCAGGTGAAACAATTAAAAAATGTCAGTTTTCAGGGTTTGCTAGGTTTCGCGCATCTGGCACAACACTCACGCTTTCAGACTCTTCCGCTCATGCAGGAAATCTTATGGCAAATCTGTATTATTCCATTATAACAGGGGTCGGCAACCCTAGGCACGCGTGCCACAACTGGCACGCGGAGGAATTTCGGGTGGCACGCTGACGATGATCACAATAGAGACCTGCACTCCCACGGGAGTACCGCGGGACCCAACGCACCGAGTGCAGCGCGGGACAAGATTTGATGGATGAATGCGGGTGCAGGCGGTAAGGTCCTCATGTATGTGCGGGTTGCGGGAGAATAGAATTAATCGCGGGACTCCCGCAAAATGGAATTATCTAAAATTTATTTATTAAAAACAAGTACTCTATTATTTATCTACTGCACAAAACCAACAAGAACGACTAAATTAAAGGCTAATGCTCTGAAGCAGTATTAGGCCAAATGCTTTTCTGTTTGACCACTTGAGAAATCAACGTTTATTATTATTTTGTTTCATTGCAATATTATTAGCCTATTTCTAACTGTTCTGAGTGTATTTCTATGTTCTGAAAAGCTCCTCGTTTGTGTCCATGTTCATCAATCCATTTAATTAAACTCAAATAAAACGAAACATATTTGTTTATTTTCCGTTTCTTTTTTATATACACTCAAAATGGAAGCAAGTGAAACAAATAACAGAGTAGCGGGAAGAAGTGGTAAAAATAAAACTACTTATATGTTTACCTGCGGGATTTTGCGGGCGGGAGCGGGACAAAACTTGAATACTGCGGGCAGGAGCTGGAGAAAATAATATATATTTTTTTGCGGGAGCGGGACAGAATCTTGCGGGAGCGGGCAGGAGCGGGACTGAAAAATTCGTCCCACGCAGGTCTCTAGATCACAACCCTAATTATTAAACACATTAAAAAAAATTCAGACGTCTTCTATGATGTTGAAATGTCATTGGCTGTTGCTTGGCGCGCCTGCTGCTTTGGTTTGACTACTCGATGGTAGCCCCGCCCGCCCGTCGTTAACATGGCACGCGGACTAACAAGAAAATATATAATTGGCACTCCATGTCAAAAAGGTTGCCGACCCCTGCATTATAAACTTAAAATTAGCTACATCAAAAGCATTGGGGTAGTTTGCAAACCTTACAGACTATTCACGGTGCCCTCCACAAATATCGGCACCCTTTGTAAAGATTTGTAAAAGGGGTTAGAAATAATCCACCTTTTGGTGAATTAGCATCATCTCACATTGAACAAATGAGAAAAATCCTACCTTTTACTGAAATAAAGTTATTCTATGAAAAACAAATCCTTCACCAAGAAATAATTGAACCTCATGTGCCACAAATATTGGCACCCCTGGGAATTATAGTGAACACAATGTAACTGAAGCACATTTCCCAAATAAACTGTGCATCTTTCAGTTGATTGGAGTGTGTAGGAGCCTTCAAGATGTAATCCATGACTACCTGATTAACTGGGGTACAAATATGAAGTGACGCAGAGATCAAATTCTGTTAGACATCCATCAACATGGGAAAGATAACAAAACAAAAACAATTGAGGGAGAAGTGTTTTGACCTTCAAAAGTATTGTTACTCACCTGAAAATTCCCATTTCTACTGTTTGGGCAATAATAAAAAGTGGACATCAACTGCAACTGTTACAAACCTGCCTGGAAGAGGACCCAAGTTTATTTTGCCCCCATGAACAGTGAGGAGGATCATAAGAGAGGCAAAAAAAAACCCAAGGATCACTGTTGGTCAATTACAAGACAAAGTAAAATCTTGGGGTTACTACTTCTCCAAAACCACCATCAGGTACGACCTTCGTGCTAAGAGATTATTTGGAAGGTATGCCAGAAAATAGCCACTACTTTAAGCACAAATGTAAGTACCTGGGGTTTCACTTATAACCGTTGTGTATGCACAAAACTGGATCACATTCGTGCGGAACATAACATTGTAGGAATTTAACAGCTCAAATGGGGGTGGTTTTCCACCAATGTTCAGGGGAATTGATTATGAATTAATTAATGATTAATTCATACACAATTAAATATGGAATATTAGGTTTGAGTTGTTGTTCCGATATCACAGTCTTTATATTAGTCCCACTTGGTAAAGAGCTGGATGATTTAAGTCCAGAATGTGAATGGAATTCATTCGTTGGTATCACTACTCAGTCTAAGATAGCTGCCCGTCCACCGGGTCAGCTTCTCTCTGTAACCTAGCGACTCAGCTCTTGGCCAAAGAGAGAGTCTCGCGATACTTGAGGACGCGAGTGGGACTTCAAAGCTCAGTAACAGGATTCAGACCAATAAAGTGACTTATTGTAAGCACAGAGAGGGAGATTTAAAATGTGAACAGCATGCGTTTATTCTAATGCTACACTAAAACAGGACAAACATTACACATAACATAATACATACAAACACAATAGGCCTAACGAAATTACGGAAAATGGATTTACAGTAGGAAACAGTGATCAGCTTTGATTAAATACTGTTCTGCAATGGCAAGCCTAGGATCTAAACAGGCAACCCAGATTTCAGTGTAGATCAGCCGGTACCAGTTGCCTATGAGAGAGTTGACGGTGAGTTTACGTGATTGCAGCGGGGATCAGCTTTGTCTTTTGTTGAAACTCGCGACGAAGAGGCTTCGGAGTTTCGATGGTAGATTTATCTTCTCCGCGCGTAGTTTCTCCCGCAATCTTGGATTGAA
Organism: Paramormyrops kingsleyae; assembly: GCF_048594095.1. Taxonomy (NCBI): domain Eukaryota; kingdom Metazoa; phylum Chordata; class Actinopteri; order Osteoglossiformes; family Mormyridae; genus Paramormyrops; species Paramormyrops kingsleyae. The sequence goes on along the minus strand of NC_132808.1, from coordinate 3,426,827 downwards.
GGCTTCGCGTTTTCTTCTTCTTTTCTTTTCTCCTCTTCTGGGTGTGAGGTTTTTATGCCCCATGGGCTCCATGAATATTCATGACCCAGGGTCCGACTCATACCCAATGAGAATTGATACCTGGATCTGAGGGGCCGGTTGCAGGCTCCCCGAATGGCCCCATAGATTTATGGTGGTCTTTGGCCAAATTTTGTGCTGATTTTAATTAAGTAATTTAGCTTTGGATAGGTTCAATTGTGTAATAATCCGTCCCCGGATTCATATTCGGACATAATTTAGGATGACATCGATACCAAACATGATATTCCACCTTCGATCCAAACCTTAGCTAATTTTTATTGATTAATTTATAATTCCTTTTATGAGGTGCATACTTATTATTGCCATGAATGTACAGAATACCTGGTTAGGTGGTATATCTCACAGCTGTGACAAGCTTAGGTGAGTTTTACTGAAGCTGTACCCCATTGCATACAGTGTGTCCTAATTAAGGATGGCTCGGGTAACTGTCTTTACTCCAGTAAAAGAACAATATTGATTATGCATTGACAAATTATAAAATGGAGCAATCCTGGCTATTAAAAAGGGGTTCAGTACACAAGTTTTAACATACATTGCATAGTCTCTCTCAGACAAAGGGAGGTAGAAAAAGAGCGTGAATCTCCGATTTACGGCTGTAAGGTATAGATAAGCGACCGCTTTTCTACCCCTCCCCCCCTTTGGTGAGGGGTGGGGGCTTTCCTTAGTTCTATTAAATAAATAACTATGCGCTCAAACATTTCTACCTACTTGGTTACACCACTTAAACTCATTCCCCAATCTCTGAGAGAGGTGTGAGCGCGTGGTTGGATAACCCCAGTGTTTACCTATCTGTGCATATTCTATAATATACTCAGCAAAAAAAGAAACGTCCCTTTTTCAGGACTGTGAATTTCAACAATAATGTTGTAAAAATCCAAATAACTTTACAGATCTTCATTGTAAAGGGTTTAAACAATGTTTTCCATGCATGTTCAATTAACCATAATCAATTAATTAACATGCACCTGTGGAATGGTCGTTAAGACCTTAACAGCTTACAGAAAGTAGGCATTTAAGGTCACAGTTCTAAAAACGCAGGACACTAAAGAGACTTGTCTACCGACTGTGAAAAAAACCAAAAGAAAGATGCCCAGGGTCCCTGCTCATCTGCGTGAACGTGCATTAGGCATGCTGCAGGGAGGCATGAGGACTGCTGATGTGGCTAGGGCAATAAATTGCCATGTCCGCACTGTGAGACGCCTAAGACAGCACTACAGGGAGACAGGAAGGACAGCTGATCATCCTCGCAGTGGAAGACCACGTGTAACAACACCTGCACAGGATCGGTACATCCGAATATCACACCTGCGTGACAGGTACAGGATGGCCACAACAACTGCCCGAGTCACACCAGGAACACACAATCCCTCCATCACTGCTCAGACTGTCCGCAATAGGCTGAGAGAGGCTGGACTGAGGGCTTGTGTGTTCCTGGTGTGACTCGGGCAGTTGTTGTGGCCATCCTGTACCTGTCACGTAGGTGTGATATTCGGATGTGCATGTTAATTAATTGATTATGGTTAATTGAACATGCATGGAAAACATTGTTTAGACCCTTTACAATGAAGATCTGTAAAGTTATTTGGATTTTTACAACATTATTGTTGAAATACACAGTCCTGAAAAAGGGACGTTTCTTTTTTTGCTGAGTATATATATATATGTATATAATTGTCCAAATGGCGAAGATACAATGGGACATTCATAAGAGCAATAGAAGACAATTGTGACTGACACATACACATCCAAAAGTTTACAGTAATGATGCCAAATAATAGTGAGGACAATATACAGTCAAATACACATAGGTGGCATATGATTTTAGCTTTGTCCCACTCCAGAGATATGCAGGATCTTCCCCCATCTCTCCACACTATTTGGGTCCTCTGTTTGAGGGCCATAAACATTGGAATGCGGGCTTCGGCTTCCCTGGAGAGGGGCCGCTCTGCGTGTGGGTACGGAGGTAGATCTTAGCATGGCCGACTCACTCCCGCAGCGGCCATAAAATACTGTCTGTGGGGCCTGCGTGATCCTACATCATAATGGATGCGCTGGCATTGTTAGAAAATTATGCCAATGGCAGAATTAGAAGGGAACGGGTGTTCAGGGACCATGAAGATTTTTTGGCCCATGATGATGACTAGCCCGATTTAGATTACCTAGATGTGTGCTTTTGGAGCTATGTGCTGAACTGGGTCCAATGTTAGAGAGACCAACCTGACGGATCCACACAATCCCAGTACAAATACATGTACTGACGACCCTGGAGTTCCTTGCAACTGATACCAGCGGGAATTAGCCGACAGGTATATGTTATAATTAACAATAAAATTGTGAATTTGTTCTAAAGCTTGCTCAGAAAATACAATCATAATCTAATTGTGTTTAACTGTATTCTAGGTCTGGGATATCACAACCATCACTAAGCTCAGTAATACCTGTCGTTTTGGATGGGATTATTAAAATGACTAGTAGATATATTAAGTTCCCTTACACTGTGGGAGAACAGGCCAACATCAAAAGACAATTTGCAGCAATGCCCGGTTTCCCAAATGTAATTGACTGCATTCACGTTGCAACAAGGGCTCCATATGAAAACGAATTTATATATGTGAGTAGAAAACATGTGCATTCTATAAATGTGCAAGTTATTTGTGATGCTGATATGGTCCTGACAAACATGGTTGCACGATTCCTCACATGACACATGACTCGTTTATGCTGGAACACAGCAGTATAGGGAGCAGACACGTTCTTTTGATGCGCTGCAATACGTTTTTTATAATCACTTTCAGATCTCACCACTTTTTTTTAATTTTGGACACGGTCCTGTTTGCAGCACTCACTTCATTCACAGCATTCGTCACCTGTCGCCACTCTTGCCTTTCTCTTTGTTTGTCACCCCACTACTGTGACCACCAAACAAAATATTTTTTCTGCTTTTCACTTCACCCACAAGCACATCTATCTCGGTTTCAGAAAAAATTCTCTTCTTACTTTTCCCCTCAGTTGCCATGATGCCATGAGTTTTTCAGGTTTACTTCGAAGGTTTAAATATGCACGAGGTGATTTGCATTTACCATGTATGGTTGAACGGGGGCATGTAGAGGGCGGAATATGCGGCAAATCCACATGCGTACAATCCCAGGTAGTGTGCGCTTTATAAAGCGTATATTGCTTGCAGGTGTGTGTGTGCATGTTTTTAGAAATCTGACTTTTTCTTTGCGTACGTCATTTTCGTCTTTTGAGTGCACATGCATTTTTATTTGAATTTTAGTGGTATTGATTCTGCATTCCAGTATAGTCAATTTGAGAAACTTCATCTGATAGGCCAGATACTGTTTTGTTAAATATAGATAAGATTTTATTCACAGACACACTATGAGGAAAAGGAAAGATGGAGACATCAGACACTTTTTTGGTGGTAAAAGTAGAGTAAGTAGGAAATATTAGTGTGAAGAGCTACAGAACATTACACTAAAAGTATAGGTGCAGTTTTGCAAACTTAATGTGTATGAAGGAAAGTGGTGGTCAGCAGAAAGGAGAGGCACAGGAGCAGGGAGATGGCAGGATGAGGACAGTGTGCAGGACAGTGAGCAGGCAGCAGGAAGATGGCAGGATGAGGACAGTGTGCAGGCAGCAGGAAGATGGCAGGATGAGGATAGTGTGCAGGCAGCAGGGAGATGGCAGGATGAGGACAGTGTGCAGGACAGTGAGCAGGCAGCAGGAAGATGGCAGGATGAGGACAGTGTGCAGGCAGCAGGAAGATGGCAGGATGAGGACAGTGTGCAGGCAGCAGGAAGATGGCAGGATGAGGATAGTGTGCAGGCAGCAGGGAGATGGCAGGATGAGGACAGTGTGCAGGACAGTGTGCAGGCAGCAGGAAGATGGCAAGATGAGGACAGTGTGCAGGCAGCAGGGAGATGGCAGGATGAGGACAGTGTGCAGGACAGTGTGCAGGCAGCAGGAAGATGGCAGGATGAGGACAGTGAGCAGGCAGCAGGGAGATGGCAGGATGAGGACAGTGTGCAGGACAGTGTGCAGGCAGCAGGAAGATGGCAAGATGAGGACAGTGTGCAGGCAGCAGGGAGATGGCAGGATGAGGACAGTATGCAGGCAGCAGGAAGATGGCAGGATGAGGACAGTGTGCAGGCAGCCGGAAGATGGCAGGATGAGGACAGTGAGCAGGACCAAGAGGTGAGTTATAAATTAGGCTGAACTTTAAGATCTATTGTATCATCAAGACAGATATTAGCCTAATATTTATTTCTGAAGGCTGTTGGAGCTGGGGGGGCTGAGAGGGCAGGAATAACAGCAGACTGCTGGACCAGACCTGGCTGTTTGTAAATGTATAGGCTTATTACTTTTACTAGTATACTCCTTCTAGGATAATTCCTGGAAGTTATCAAAACCAAATTATTTTGGATAGGGATAAGGATAATGAGATCTTCTGTATTTATTCTCATGTTGCCGCATGTCCAGACCATGACCATGTTGCATACATGTTAGTAAACACCTGTAGGAATTATTAGCTCAAATAAATTTTAATATTCTCCACCAATATGTTTGAAATTAATTAAAGTTTAATTAAGTATGATTTAATGCTGATCATTAACCAATTGTTATGCCGAATGGTCGGCTCCTCCAAACTCAATTGAAGTATCCCCGTAAGTCTGTTAATGTGAGACTTAAACGGGATTGACTAATTACCAATATCACTTATAACCTAGGTTAGAAGGCTCGTCGAGCGAGCTGTATCACCAGGTAATGTAAACAATTGGTAGCGGAGCCCCCCCTCACGGCCGATGAGAGAGAGTCTCGCGATGTTTCAGGCGAGTTTGATGTTCAGAGCGTGTAGCAAGATCGCACAGAGGCAGGAACTTAGTGTGGAACACTCAATGACGGAGGCTAAAGTTGTGTAAAAGACATGTATTTATTCCTAGCTAACACTACAACTAACATAAGACAGACATTACACCTAACACAACAACAAACACGAAATAACAGAATAAAACAAAGATGTAATTATGAAAATGCAATGACCGGATTTAAATGAGTAACCTTAAATGGGAAATACTGTTCTGCAAAGCAAGCACAGTTTGTGGAATCATGACCCTAAAGTCTTATAGCAGGTTAACAGAACAGCTTAAGTTGTTAGAATGAAAGGAAGTTGGTTTACTTGGTTGAAGAGTGGGGGGGGGGGGTCTTGGTAGTTGATGGCAGAGCTGCTGAGTTGATGGCACTCAGGAAGGCGCGGCGTTTGGAGCAGTGGAGTGGAGCCCCTTTGGATTCTCTCTCCTGGTGAAGCTTTGTCTTGGGTGCTGTTCCCTGTTCAGCTGGGCCTTCACCGTGGGCTTCTCTTCTCCCGGGCTGATGTTCTCCTTCGGGCAGGCGGTTATTCTCTGCGCCCCTTTGTTCTGAGGTGCTACATTTTTATGGTCTAAAGTTCATGAATAGGGATGACCAGGAATTCGACTCCTGACCCAATGGCTGGCCATCCATTTGGCGGGCTTTCGGAAGGGGGTCTGTATCAGTCCTTTTGGGATTTATGGCCCGACTGATTCTCCCTTTACTGATGATTTTCATTAAGCTGTTATAACTTTTGATACATCCACTTTTATGGTAATCACTGACCAGATTTGGAATCAGGGGTGATTAACAATCAGTTTGACACCAAACATGCCATACCAGCTTCACAGGTACATACCTCATACCATCTGTATTAATTGATTAAAAAATTAATTATTTTATCTATGTGACTGATTCACATCAGTATAGGATACAGGTGTTTTCGGTTGCACCTCAACAGATGTTACACTTTGTGCAGATATTACATCAAATATTCATATTACAAACAGCACATCTTATCCATAGATAGGCGTGGCCGTTAGTTTGTGGTAATATCAATATAAGTTGCACATCTGGGAACAACATATTTTGTTTGGTGTGGCTTATGCAAATTCATCTTCTCCAGAATGGATAAGATACACCTTTATTCAGTTCTTTTAACATAGCATGGTAGAAACAAAGAAACTTGGTAACCGTCCACCAAGATCAGATAAGGACCACAAAGGAATGTTGGAAGAGAAGGGGGGGTTTTTAACAAAGCAGGCTCTCTAAAAGTTAGGACACATTGCACTCACTTTCCAGATTCTTCTGGTATACCATGAGAACATACAGTACATGCAATGGTAGCTATACCTATCTATTTATTTAACTTTATATGTGTTCAAGTGCAAAGGGGTGAAATAGGTGATACTCCGTGAACATGGTTATAAGGGTGGCACACAAAACACTAAGATTGTCTAAAGACACATACAAACATAACGTATCTGTATATTGAGACTAGTAGTCGTGAGTAAATCAATATACAGGGTATACAAAAGCCAAACTTAAATGAAATTTCCTTTAGGGTGTTCGTCTGTTGGGTGAGTGAGATGTAAGGCGGAGTGTATGTGGAGGGGGTTGTGTGCCAAGTCGAGGGACCCCTGTCCGTGAAGTCCACTCTGCTTGTCTGTAGGTCCCTAAATCTTTGGCCAATAAAAGTTGGAGTGCTAGCCTCCCTGGTTATCTGTGTGTGTGTGTTTGTGTGTGTAACCCCCCTTTGGTGCCTCTCGTACCAGGCTCGGCCTTGTCTCAGGCCACCTGGAATTTAGGCCCTGTGATATGTGCATGTGTGATCCTACACACCCCTAGCGCATCTTTCACTCAACATTGATGCTGGTGGCAGCTATTCGTATTGACGCGGTAGCGGACCATAATGGTCATAGAAGTGTTATGAAGGCAGTACCCCCCAATTATGGATGGGTAATTCGCACTCTGGTTTTACCTCCAAAGGCCCTGGAGACCTTGTTAGGGTACATGGCATTATGGACATGAAATACCAAATACCAAAATTTTTATAATTTAAAATTAAAATTTGGCTGCCTCTGCCATGAAACTAAAACTGGGCTGACATTGGCTCTTCCAGCAGGACAATGATCCTAAGCACATTTACAAATCAACACAAAAATGGTTAGCAGACCACAGAATCAAGCTTCTGCCATTGTCATCTCAGTCCCCTGACTGAACCCCATTGAAAACTTGTGGGCTGAGTGGAAGAGGAGAGTGCATAAGAGAGAGCCTAAAAACGTAGATAATCAGGAGAGATTCTATAAAGAGGAATGGACTCAAACTCCTGCTTGCTATTCTCCAACCTTATAAAATGTTATAGGAGAACATTCAGTGCTGTTTTACTGACAAAGGGAGGTTTTACGAAGTATTAAATGCTGGGGTGGCAATAATCGTGGCTCATGTGTTTTTTAGCTGAAAATAATTAATTCTTTATGAGGGATTTGTTTTTATTAATAGATTTTTTTGAATGGTTCATTTTTTCCAAAGGTTGGATTTTTCTATTTTTTTCAGTGTGAGATGAGATTTTTTTCAGTTTGATGAGACTTCACCAAAAGGTGGATTTTTTCTAACCCTTTTTACAAATCTTTACAAAGGGTGCTGGTATTTGTGGAGGGCACTGTAAATAGTCTGTAAGGTTTGCAAACTACCCCAATGCTTTTGATGTAGCTAATTTTAGGTTTATAATGGAATAATACAGATTTGCCATAAGATTTCCTGCATGAGCGGAAGAGTCTGAAAGAGTGAGTCTTATGCCAGATGCACGAGGGGTGCCAATAATTGTCGAGGGCACTGTACAAGGTAGTAAAACTGTTACATACACGTAAATGGGTGTGCAGACTTATCTTGAATGGAAAAATCTCACTCCAGCCAGCTGGCTGAAGTGGACAACCCTGCATTTTATTTGAAATATAAAATGTGCTGTTTTCAGCTAAAACAGCTTGTCATTCTGTTTGCGTTGTTAGTCAAACAAATATAAAACGAATATGAGAAAGACATGTCACAATTTATATCTTTTCATAATAGTAATAGGACTGCCCATACCCTACTGTTATAGCGATTAAAGTGATAAATTCTTTTGGTATTTATATTAAAACCTTGTTCTTAGTTCCCTGCATTGGCTTCCTAGTTTTTGTTTTCCTTCCTTGGGAGTTTTTGGTTCCTGTCCTCCATTGTCTGTATCTCTCTCTCTAATGATGTTTTATGTATCACAACACATCCATGTAAAGTGCTCTGGGATGACTCTGCTGTGAAAGGCACTATATAAAAATAAATTCAATTGAATTAAAATGAGACTTTTATTACCAGTGTGGGATTATCAAAACCAATAAAGTGGTACCTCAGTTCTCGAACTCATTAGAACTTGAATTTCTTAAAAGTCGAACCAACCAGTTCGGAAAAAAATTACCTAGTACTCGATCTGAATCTCAGAAGTCAAACCGTGAACACCAACCTAAAATAAAAGCGCCCCGTCAGGTTTTAAATAACTAAATATTTTGGCTGTCAGTCCGGGTCCATATGGGACAGCTTCTGGGTCCAGACCCGGACCGTGGTCCGCCTGTTAGTGACCGCTGATCTACACCTCAACAACACGCTACTGCATCTATCGTGTTGAATCACAAAAGCTAATGGGACAAACATTGACCCTGCCGTGAAGGTAGGAATCATAAATTACCTGATTGCCTCAATTTTCTTGCAAGTGGACGTATCGTTGGGCGACAGGCTAGTAAGCCAGTCTAGCAATACATACCCTTACAGAGCCATGATAGAGTGCCTGCTTAATTACAGTGTCGGAACGCTATCCAGGCAGTTTACTTGCGGGCTGTTTTATGAAGACAGTTCCGGGGCTATGGACGAGACCGACCCTGATGGCTATAACAAGGGCTTAGACAAAAGAGGAGCATTTTTAGCAAGAAGCGGCGTTTTCGATTTGATGGGACCGATACACTCTGACATATTTTTTCAAGAGAGGTTAATGCTAAATGGGGTCGATGCCAAAATTAAAATGGTTCGAAACAAAGATGAGTTTTGCCTCATGAGCGGAGATGCTGCACAGTACTCGCTCAAAATTGTATCAGCATCGCTCTTTGTTAAAAAAGTGTCGACGGCTGTCAAACTGGGTCACGCGAGCGCCTTGCTGACAGCCAACGAGAAATACCCGATCGAGAGAGTCTGCATGAAAACATTCAGCGTTGCTGCAGGCAGCTGGGTCTGCATGCAAGAAAATTTATTTCCAGGACAGCTGCCTAAAACCACTGTCATCGGGCTTGTAGATAACATCCATTTTATGGGAGCGTACGATTGAAACCCTTTCAATTTTCAACATTACGATGCTGAATTTGTAGTGCTTTAGGTCGACGGCCAGCAGTACCCTGCAAAACCGTTTCAGCCAGATTTTAACAGTGGTAATGTTGCCCGTGAGTATCACAGTTTGGTTCTGGCCATGGGGAGACATTTGAAAAACGAGCCTGTCACTCTTGACAGAAACGAGTACATAAGCGCCTACACTTTGTATGCGTTTAACTTGTCACCGGACAAAGGCTGCAATCGGCACCTCTCTATGGCTAAAAGCGGAAATATGCGCCTGGAGATGAGATTCCGCCAACCTCTGACCAGGACTGTCAGACTGATAGTTTACGCAACCTTCAACAATATAATCGAGATCAAGGAGAAACGTCTTGTACGATTACTACTAGTCATGAATACCGTGAAGCTATCGAATATCCTTAGTAGAAACCGATGGACTGCAAGGCATTTTTATTGGGTTATTGGCTTGTGATGAGCTGGAGGAAGTAAAGCTTAATAAATTACCCGGCATATTCATTGTCAATACACATCTTAGTTCTGCACCCGGAGAATACTGGCTGGCGATTTTCATCGGATATGACAGCTCCGCAGAGTTTTTCGACTCGTATGGAAATCCTCCTGATCACCCCAGCTTTCCGAGAATCATAAAGACATTCATGACGAGGAACTGTGACCGGCTTTTTTACAACGCAAAGCAGGTTCAAGACGATCTCAGCGTGACGTGCGGCCAACATTGCCTTTTTTATTTAATTAACCGCTGTAGATGGTTTTACAGCGGCTGCTGCCGCCGTTCTACCCGCGGCACAGTCTGCTGCTGCGCTGCCCGCGGCACCGCCTGCTTGCTGTTGCTGCCGCGCTGCCAGCGGCACCGCCTGACCCGCCTGTTCTGCCTGCAGTCCCTGCAGCTGCCACCGCTCTGCCTGTGGCACTGCTCCGGACCTGCCGGCCACGCCGCCTGCTGCTGCCGCCGATCTGCCCGCGGCACCGCCTGCTGCTGCCGCCGTTCTACCCGCGGCACAGTCTGCTGCTGCTGCTGCGCTGCCCGCGGCACCGCCTGCTTGCTGTTGCTGCCGCGCTGCCAGCGGCACCGCCTGACCCGCCTGTTCTGCCTGCAGTCCCTGCAGCTGCCACCGCTCTGCCTGTGGCACTGCCCGAGGTGGCCGCGGATGCGCCCCCTGCTGGCCACGTGCTGGCGGCGCCCGCCGAGGCTCCCCCTACTGGCCGCGTGATGGCGGTGGCCACCGGGGCGCCCCCTGCTGGCCAGGAATTGGTGGTGCCCACTGCAGCTCTGCCCGAGGTCCTGGGTTCGCCTCCGCCTACAGCTGAGGACACCGCTCTGCGCGCGGCGCCCCCTGCTGGCCGCACGCCCAAAGCGCCCTCCGAGGCGCCCCCTGCTGGCCACATGACTGAGGTGCCTGCTGAGGCGCCCCCTACTGGCCGCACGCCCGAGGCGCCTGCCGAGGCGCCCCCTGCTGGCCACGTGATGGCGGTGCCCGCCGAGGCGCCCCCTGCTGGCCGCACACCTGAAGCGCCTGCCAAGGCGCCCCCTGCTGGTCGCATGGCCGAGGCGCCCCCTGCTGGCCACACGCTCGCGGCCCTGCCTGAGGCCACCGCTCCTGTCCTGCCCAAGGCCCTACCTGAGGCCGCCTCTCCTGTCCTGCCTGCGGTCATGCCTGAGGCCGCCTCTCCTGTCCTGCCCAGCTCGCCCGTCCTGCGCAGCTCTCCCGTCCAGCCCGGCTCTCCCGTCCTGCCTGTCCAGCCCTGCTCTTCTGACCTGCCTGTCCAGCCTGCAGCCACGCCCGCGGTTCCGGCTGCCCCGCCTGCGGCCATGCCCGCGGCTCCTGAGGCATTGACTCAGGTTCCCCCAGCACTGGCCCCAGTCCCCGGACATTCTGACCCCCGCTCTTCTCTCCTTGGAGGAGGAGGAGCTTGAGTGGGACCCCTCGGGGACCTCCCTGATGCCTCCTTTACCCTTGCCCCGGCGAGGCCAACAGCCCCCAGGACTCCGCCTTTCAGTGTCCCGCAAGGGACGGGGACACAGGCGTCGGGCCCGGGTCCCGCCCGCCCTGCTCCCTGGCTCGCCCGTTCGGCCCCTGGCTGTCGCTCGGTGGCTGCCTGCGGGTCCTCCGGCTCTGGGTCGGTGGGGCCGCGTTTCCTGTGCTTTGTCGGGTCTTGTCCTTCTTCTCGTCCCTGTTTCTGTCTCGGTCCTGTTTCCAGTGTCTCGTTGTTGATGTTTTGCTTTTGTTTTCCAGGTTTTGGGCCCCTCGTCTCGTCCGTCGCCTCCCCTCGGGCACGCCCGGTGTGCGTGCCTTTGGGGGGGGGGGTTATGTCATGATCCGCTCCGAACGATCCTCATGTGTGCCACGCCCCCTCATTACCTCATGTTACTTCCTGATTGTTCCCACCTATGTCTAGTTAATTACAACCTATCCTGTGTATTTAGTCCGAGTCTCAGTCAGTTTTCCCCAGATCTGTCATCGTCTAATGCCTGTGAGTACCCATCCTGTCTGTTCTTCCGTGAATAAACCCCCTTCTGTTAATCTGGCTGCTCTCAAACAAGAACGATGCCATGGTTTCTCATTTTGTTTCTAAATTTAAAAATATCAATCGTGTGAAAAATATGTTTACCAAAATGCAAATGGTGAGATGTTGTAAGGCTTTGAAAAAGACTGTATGTTAAATAAAAATCACAAAGACAAAATATCACGTTTTAGTGTTTTATTAAGTAAGTACAAAAACACTTTAAAACATAAGCCTGGTTTTAAGAATTTCCGCGGAATGCTACAGGGTTGTGGAGACCGACAAATACTTTTGGGGGTACTGTCATGCTGTTCCTCGGTGGGATTCTTGTATTTGATCGTTTCTATTAGATGGCAGACATCTTGGTTGGGTATGAGGGTGCAAGGCATGTTAAGTCTTGCCAGTCCTTGTAGAAACTCGCCCCATCCCACAGGTCTTCTCGCCTCGCCCACATTAAGCGGGTTGGTAATGTTTTTAAGCAAATCAAGCATATGCGACCCCGCGATACTCTTTCCATTAAAAACAAACTTTCACGCGGTGATGGCAGAGTTTTCAAGCATTTTGCCCATCATATATTTTACCTTTTTCTTGTTGTGGAAGTAAAATTGGACATTAGTAGGCCCGGGAGGGGAGGCATATTGGGTCTGTTATGTCTTAGGCCTTAGGCCAGAAGAGATTGTTTTGAATACTATGTGACCTCGCTTTGTGATAGCTGCCTGCAGTTGACTCCGCAGAAGCTCGGACCTTGGAGAGGCAGACAGTGGAGCAAAGGGGGGGAGAAACCACTTGCAGGAAGAGACTCGAAGCCGCCCCAACTGGTGCACAAAGAGTTATAGCTTATTAAAGTAGCTGTAGTAGTCAATATAATATGTTACGCAATTGATTGCATCATGTTAATCATACTTATGTTAACCATGTATTTTCAGTATTCATGTATTTTAATCATTAATCAATGGAACACCGAATCATTAACAGTGATTCAATGTCATATAATTAATATCTATATACATATCTCATGTAGAGTCTAGAAGCCGAGGCTGTCTCCAGTAAGTTGCGTACAATGGGTGGACTTTACCTTGCTACCAAGGTGAACCAATGGAGCGGGAGAATTGTGTTTCTTATACGTTTCAGCTTAGTTTGTTGATGTTTCATGACCAATCAGGACTTAGAAGTCCTGGGAGTTATGGTTTATCTACTGGTTGCTCTGTGTGCCGGGGGTGACTTGGTACCATGGACCAGAGTGTGATGGGAGCGCTTTGCTGAACTTGCTGGAATAAAGATTTTCTTTACTCGCCAAACTAAGAGGTCCAGACTTTTATTCTAAGAGCTTGATTTATAATTTCTCTACCACATTGTTGCACGGTGCTGCATTTTTTATAACATCTTACATGATGGTGTCACCATCAGCTGTAGCATCAGCAACAGTGGCGCGTGCCGTCCCTGCATTATCTTTCTCTTCAGCGGGAAGTGTCAAAGATAAGGGCTCATTATCACCTTGCCTGGCCAGAGTCAACACCTCTGTGTTCAAGCGGACCTTTTTGTGGTCAGCAACACCCGTTCTTGATAAAATGTTGCGTATTGCAATGTCCAGCTCGCTTTCGGCAGTCTGCCTACCTCTTGGAGCTCATCGAGAGAATGCCAAGAGTGTGCAAAGCAGTAATCAGAGCAAAGGGTGGCTATTTTGAAGAAACTAGAATATAAAACATGTTTTCAGTTATTTCACCTTTTTTGTTAAGTACATAACTCCACATGTGTTCATTCATAGTTTTGATGCCTTCAGTGAGAATCTACCAATGTAAATGGTCATGAAAATAAAGAAAACACATTGAATGAGAAGGTGTGTCCAAACTTTTGGCCTGTACTGTACATTGAGGTTGTATGTGTTTTTAAGGGCAAAGATCTTATCCTGAAACTGCTGATGCATGTCCCCAAAATGTAGTTTTGTTACAGGATTCACTTCGTTTGAATCAACGCATTCTGGGCACCTGTGGAAAAAAACACCCCGCAAATTCGTATGCCGTACGAACCTCATCGATTTCGGCATAGCCATCGAGGTACTGCAGTAGGGACCCATTTTGACCTCTCCTCTACATAGCACATGCTGAATCTCTAGTTTTTCGCGATGGGCTTTGTATTCCAGCCATTGAATATTCCATGCCTTTTGTCGCCTGATGTAATTATCTGGAGTGGTTAGCGCGACTATTTTCAGGCAAAAAACTCATGCAAAACTGTTTCATGCACACTGAGGCTATGGTGACACATTGAAAAGGATCTAGGTTACAGCCGTTGATGATCTCATCCCTGAATCTGAGGCAGCCCTCTCTTAAGATGACATCATTTTCACAGTACTCTGCCATTTCTTTCCTAAAGTCAAACACCCCCCAACAACAGTGCTGTACCATGCCATAAACTCTCTTTTTTCCTTTTCCATCATGGTTTGCACACTGTATGCCTCAGGTGGCGGGTAGGGTCCGATGTAATTTTGATTTTCTACGGTGTTCCAAAAATGGGGGAAATAGCCTTTCTTTTCGCTCTCAAAACCCAGAGCTGCAGGGAATGCGCTCAGCTTCATGGGTAGAAAGCAAAGTGAGTCAATGTATCTTTGGCTAAAGTCCTCGTCTGTCACACAGAGCAGTTTACTGCCCTGCGTAATAATGTGTGGGATGATGCCATTTTCAACTAAATATTTCATAAGCAGGTAACTGTCATAGCCTTTTGAGTTGTGCACTATGAATGTATACCCCTTGTATTTACAGTTGTGGTACTTCTTAAAAAATTTAACATTGTATTAAAAACAGCACATTTGTCACGCCCGGATCGTCCGATCCTCGTGTGTGCCACGCCCCCCTCGTTACCTCGTGTTATTTCCTGATTGGGATCACCTGTTGCTTGTTCAGTTCAGCCTGTCTTGAGTATTTAGTCCGTGTCTCGGTCAGTATTCCCCAGTTCTGTCATTGTATTGTCATGCCTGATGTTCGATGTCTGCCCGGATCCCTTAATAAACCCTGTTTGTGCGTATTACCGACTCTACTCGCCTGCTTGCCTGCTCGCCTGCGCCGTGAAGTGTGACAGAATGACAGAACTCCCGAACGACACACCGCAGCAGGAAGAAGACCTATGGAGTCCTGGACAGCCTGACTGCCGCTCCCACCTCCATAGAGGAGGAGCTCGTATGGGACCCCTCAGGGACCTTTCTTATGACTTCTTCCCCCTCGCCTCGATGAGGGCGACCCAGACAAGGAGCCTGCCTATCTGTGTCCCGCAAGGGGAGGGGACATAGATGTCAGACCGGGGTCCCGCCTGCCCTGCACCCTGGCTCGCCCTCGCTTGCTTTGGCTGGGGCTCGGGGCGTGCATTCATGTTAAAGAGAATTATTTCTAGTTTAAAATTTTAGTGGCAAGGCAGTTTTTAATACTTTGTTGTCGGCATTTTGAAATGCGTGTCTGCGTGAGTGCGCCTGCGCCAAGTGCTGCCCCCACGGCAATCATTTGACACGCAAGTTTTGAACAGGCCGGCAGCATGTCAGGTTCACTCTGTTGCGGAATAATGGCCGCCTTCACCCCGCTGACGGAACCCAGACCCACTATCGATGGGATCCTCGTGTTTGGTTAAATACTTTTTCTATTTTACATTGAATTAAACTGCTAAACTGATTACAGCTTTTTCTCATTTTTTAAAACTTGGGCTAAAATAGTTGTGCTTGTTTCGCATTTGCTCTTTTTTTCGCTCGGGTATGCCTCTACTTAAATATGGTGTCTCTAGTTAAAACTTTGGGACTTGTGTCGTTTGTGCTTAAAATACGGTGTTTCGCTCGGGCATGTCTCTACTTGTTTAAAAGTTAAAAGTTTGGGACTTGTGCCGTTTTGTGCTTAAAATACGGTGTTTGCTCTTTTTCGCTCGGGCATGTCTCTACTTGTTTAAAAGTTAAATTGTTTAAACATTTCGGTTAAATATAATGAGCTTACGTGCATTTTCTTTTAAAATACAACGTGTATGCACTAGCTTACATTCGGTCTACTATACGCTTTATTATTCCTTAAAACGTAATTAATAAATGTAACCATTGTTTTAATACAAGCTTTAAATTACTCATTTAAATTTTAGCTAGGTTGTGGGGGGAATGGGGGAGCAGCTGGCCCTGTCAATCATCGTTAGGGTGCGGGCATACAGCTGGACCTGTCAATCATTGGTGATGACACCATAGACGGAGCCCTCATTTAAGCTCCGCCCATTGTACCATCTAACCTATTTTTTTGACGGTAACTCTGTTGCTGTGCGGATTACTGACTGTCCCATTATTTTATTGATGGGTGAGCAGTATGCTAATACGATGGCCCATTAACAAAAATGAAAGCTGTGATACGCCAAAGTATGTCGCTGATGGCGGTTACAGGAGTTCCCAGTGGACAGAACACAATCATCCAGCACCTAGGCACCCACTCTCTGCCCACCGTGATGGCTGTCCTGACCGCCCCAACAATACACGGTAGATGTAACACAGAACTTATGTACAACACATAACATTTATCACTGCACAGTAGGGGTGGTAATTGGCAGAGCCCCCCCAAATGATATTATATGTTTGCTGATTTGATATGTATCAACAGATTTTGCTGAAGAGCATTTTGGGCCTACATTTAAAGTAAAGGGCTGAAATGGTACAAGTAATTATGATGTGCCTTTTGGTTACAACATTTTCAGTATGAAATGTGCAATGAAACAAAATGGGTGAAACCTAAATTCACAAGTAGATGTTCAACATGGAAAACATTATGCTAATTGTGGCTTTGAGTTCTTTACAGCTTCTGCTAGAGAGCTCAAAGACTCTCCTACATCACTTAAATCAGTAGTTTGGGAACATTTTGGCTTCCCAAAAAATTACACCAACACAAGAGATAGAGAATGTCTGTCAGTTCTGTTATACCAAACTTAGATATTTTTTTTGGAAACACATCCAACATACTAACTCATTTCAGATGACATAATCTGAGTGTTTGCTTTGCCCACTGCAAAAAATGCCTCTAAAAAAGTAAGAAAAAAAGGAACCATTATTAGAAAAAATGACTTATTTCAAGCAAAATTATCTGCCAGTGCAGCAAGAAAATTGTACCTGTTAAGATTTCTTGAAACAAGAAAAAAATTACCAAAGGGCTAAGCATACTCAAAATCTTAATTTAAGCAAATAAATACTAGTATTTAGCTTTCTTGTTAAGTTCTGTTTATCTAATTTTAAGATATTTGTTCTTATTTTTGAGAATTATTGCTTAGAAACCAACTGGATCAGAGCCAAGCTTGCTTAAAACAAGTAAACAAGATGATGAAAACAAGTCCAATGTGCTTGCTTGCAGCACATTAAAATCTCATAAGAAGTGAATAATTCTTAGATTTAGAAGACTTGTTTTAAAAAAATGTCTTGTTTTAAGTATATGTAGGGGAAATAATGTAGGCAGGACCACAAAGCTTAAAGAAGTTGTTGTTTTATTAAAACAACATGATGGCCATCTGCATGCTGAACACAAAGGCATTTTTAAGTCTGCAGTTCACCATTGCAGAAACGGTTGATGAACGATCTTTGACCATTGTTAAACTCAGAGAACACATACTGTAACTGACCAAGACAGAGGCCTTCAACAAAAACTTGCAGAGTATTATATTGTGAAAGAAATAGTGATCATAAAAAAAAAACCTGACGTGATTGGCCAATGCCACCATTCAGCTGACAACAAGCTTAACACTATGGCAGGAGCGATAACAATGCTAACTATGAGGATGATCACTCTCTGGGTATGAGGGGGGCCACACATATGGAGGCCTCTATATATCTTGAGGTGTGTGTGGAGAAAAGAGAGACAGAGGGGAAGGGGTGAGAAAGACGGAGGGAGAGAAAGAGCGAGAGTGACTGACCAGCCTTTCTTGTCACGTCAACATGGGGAACCCAGTGTGGAGTTACATTAGCCAAGAAAGGCTTGCCAATCAGCCCTTGCACGTTTAAAGGCCGGAGTAGCATCTTTTTCATGGATTGAATCACCCAGTACCTCTGTTTGCAATATTGAGAGGACAGATGCAACGCATTTTGGGTACGTCATGTGGAAGGCATAGTAATATGCCATAATATACAGCATTGCCTCTCCTAGACCGCTCTTTGGGAAGGAGGTGACTGGTGTGGTTCCCACACATACAAAGCAGTCGCCTTCATCCTTGGTGACCAGGAGGAATGGTGTGGCGAGCGGCCTTCTGGCTAGATATGCCTCTGGATCCTCTGTGGGCTGAACATAAACACACAACATTTGTAGAACATTAACACACCCACCACACCTACTCATCCACCCACACACATACACCTCACAATAAGCATCTTGATTGGTTGATTCATGTTCCATGTCATAAACAAACATAATACTTTCAAATTGACAGCTCTTTGCTTGGCGTTTACCAAAGCTATCCTAACAGGACACAAACTGAAACTTAACTTCAAGTTTCCCGATAGGTTAGCTTTAGCTGCCAGTATTCGGTCTGTTGTACCAAATTTTCTTGTTCTTTTTCCTACCAAAAGCACATTGTGACCTTGAACAACAGAGCTATGGGTTGAATATAGCCCGGATTGCGCTTTAACTGTTGGGAGAATGTCAAGAGTTTATGTTAAAGGCTTTCTTAAAAAATTATGATGTACCTTTAGGACGTGGATGAGTGCTTCAGCTGAAGACGTCATCCTCTTTGGTAAGGTAAAATTAGAAGGGAACAGATTTGGAAGTGCAGTGATGAGGTTGATGGCTTGCTCGTCTTTAAAAAGAGAGAGAAAAGGTAGCTTTAAAATAATCAGGAAAATGTAAGGTGAGGCAGACATTATCACAAAATAGCCCCCCTTCAGAGTGATTCAAGACCTGCATCATGCTGTCTGGCCCTATTCCATGATGACTGCCTTGGGATGGGATAGGGGTGGAATGGTTCACAAAATCCACAGTTCAGTTTGCATCGCGGTTTCGGGTCACAGTTTTAGGTTCAGTTCAGTTTTTCTCTATTTTGTCAACAATCCAGAAATACCATATATCAGCAGTAGATAATCCACCATTTACGTTTTTTTTTGTTTTTTTTTAACATATCAGTCATTCTCAAGGACATGTCATGTAGTTCTGTAAAAACTGAAAGAATGAGGCGGTTTGGCATTAGGTACGTCATCGTGACAGTCTTAGGTTAATGCTGGGAGTGATTTTTATGCATTAAATGGGGACACTGCTTACTTTAAGATTTTTATTGATGATCCCGAAGTACAGCTGCTGTGGTTGAGAGCAAGGGCTCTGGCATGAGCACACCTTCCTCTGAAAGCGATGAGTCGGCTAAATCGTGTACGAAGAAACTGCTAGTTCCGAGCAAATCCCTTTCAAATATCCGATGTAACATACTAGATGTGTTGCCACTAGCATAAGCAACATGTTGCACACAGTCCCAGTTTTATCCATCACTTTCTTACTGCCAACACCGTAGGTAGCACAAAATCCAAAAGTATTACACATAGGTGACCGAAGCTATGCAGCAGCTGGTGCACCATCCATTACTGACAAAAGGTTATTTTTTGTGCATGCGCTGAGCCGAACGGTGCACGTGAAGCGAACAAAGATAAGCGAACCGAATGGATTAATATTATTATTCATGAACTGTTCCATCCCTACTAACATATTATCCCTTGCTTAACTCCATGTGGGTTATGGCCAAGAGGTTCACCTCCACCATCCACACCATGGAGACCAGCCAGGCACATCCACCCAGCCCCAGTTCTCATGTTTACATGTGCCTAGTTTTCAATAAAAAATTAGGCCTTACCAGCAGGAAGTGCCATTGGTGGCTTCAATGTCTTCTTGAAAACCCCATAGAAGGTAACTTTGGATTTGAAATCAAGCCATCGCTCCCTCAGTTCCGTCACATAGCTGGAGTTGTCTTTGTTGATTATTCGTCTAAGTTCATCAAGAACCTTGGTATTTTTACAAAAAAAAAAAAAACACACAAAACAAACAACACAGACAACTATGAAGTGTATTGTTAAACCATTCTTCAAATTCTAAGGTTTTATGGAAATAACACAACTCATGGGAATTTAGTTAATGCACATCATTCTTCAACTATTGTAGTATTTTTTAAAACAGCTAATTTGTTTAAGCAGTATGCTCCAAATGTTTAACAGAACACTTCCAATACTCTAATAAGCTAATTTTACAAAACATTGGATTGTTCAAGAGTCCAAGTGTGAATTGTGAGTGGTGAGTGTACTTACATGGTCAATATCTTTAAAGCAGGGATATGCCTCAATGATTTTTGCCGGTCTGTTTGGTTCCTTCAGTACATCTGAATAGATAAAAGCTCTCTCCCCTCAAATTCCAGGTCAAGAAGTTGCGCCACAGCATCTCTGTTTTGTTTAGTCTTGCGACACATCTCCTGCAGAGTTTTATAGTGTCTGGACTGAACCATCCGACTGTCCTGTTTCCATTCATCTAATAGGTTAAGAAAGAAGGATAGAAAATACTAGAAATTATAAATGGTAATAACACATACAGTTCAAATCAAAGTTATAAGCCCCCTGTATGAACCTGCACAAAACCCTTAATGTTGTTCATGCTCCTATCGCTTCCAGAGGAATCTTATTTTTCTTGGGCTGAATAGAAACAGGGAAGTGCAAAAATGACAAGGTCAATCTTGTATCAATCTTGCATTTTTGTTCTTGACGAGAGTGGCACATATTCTTGTTCACTCTTCCATACAAACATTGTTCCAGCTCTTCCAAATAGTGGAGTTTCCATTTATGTATAAGAACTTTGCGTTTCTGCAAGAGTTTCTCAATAGGATTGAACTTTGCACTATAAGAGGGTTGTGTAGGACTTTGATTTAGGTATCTCTCAAAATGTTTCAGAGCAATTTAGATGCAAGCAAGACAGTGACCTAAGATTAAGTCAGAGTGGCAAACCACAAAGCTACTCTGGTGGCAGATGTGTTTACATCGCCCTTCAAAATCTCAATTTATTAATGTCTCTCCATGAATCTATGCACCTGATCAAAAATAAAAGTTTCATTTTGAGGCAGAAAGTGTACACTATTGAAAAATAACTGTCTGGTGGCTAATAATTTTGTCATTTTTGCTTAGTCTTGTTTTATTATATTATATTACTATGTACAGTATTGATTATAGTCATTTGTGGTTTGTGTAATTTTATAAAGGGGACTAATAATTCTGACCCTAACTATATTTCATACATAAACAACAACGTCCCACTGATAAATATGAAAACCTATACATTTACCAAGAACATCAGCCCTTGGAGTGCTGGTTATGGGTAGGTGAACCTTTGAGCTTTCTGGAGTGCTGGTGGGGCTACTGGAACTTGAAGATGGAATGACAGTGGATGCCTTGGGGTCAAGATTTCCCTCATCTTCCTTTGTGGCTCCAAACTCAAGGTGTCTCTTTTTCCCCCTTGCTGGTGTAGCCCCTTGGGATTTGCGTGGAGTTCTGATGTTTTGCATTCTCTTGTTTAGTCGCATGAAGAGTTGGAGCTAAAACACAAAATACAAAGACCAAAATGCCAAAATGTAGCCTGTTAAATACCCAAATTTTATATTAGAATTTAAAAAGGTATGCTCTTTTTGAACTGCTGCTAACTTTTCACATTAACAGTAACAACTTTCCAAAATGATCACATATTTTGAAGTATAAAGAAGTACACAACAAATGTCAAACTCTTACTCTGATTAGGGGTGTAAGGGTGCATGTGTTCATATTGACCCATTTAGGTACAGGACACAAATGTGTGACGAATGCATCTTTAACAGCAAGCAACAGGCATTTATTTAATTGTTTATGTATTTATTAAACTTATTTACTTACCATCTACTCATAGACACACAAGCAAACCAATTCAGCTTCCCTCACAAACACATTAAGTGGCTGAGGGTGTGTCCATTTAGTCAACTGATGTAAAAACACACCTTTTCAAAATTCTATTCTTACATGTATGGAGTATCAACAATACTGTCAGTGAATGTTAGGCTCGCTGCTTACAGGTTCACTGTGTCAAGAATTTCCTAAACCATGACTACAAAACAGAAATGCATACCGTACTTGTACCCTTCCCTACTATCAATATAAAATTATTATATTGATGTCACAATGCTTACATACCCATGGACGTTCTGTGTCGAGCTTGTCGGATAACATCGGGTAGTATGAAACAAGATGTCTTGCCATTGCTTGCAGGTCTTCTTTAGTTGGATATTTGATGAAGTCTTCCACATCCAAGGCCCTCACTATCGAGACCATGTTTGTTATTGTGTTTCTTATGAGCCTACATGACAGCTCTTTAGAGAGCTGACACTCTCCTCCTTTCCTAACTTTTTTCAATTCAAAGTAGTACTTTCTAACATGCTCTAATTCACTGTCTGTAAATGACATATTGGGGGGTTGGTAGTTGAATTGTTTTGGATGGACTGATTTCCTGCTCTTTGTTGTAGTTCTCACTAGTGGGCTCAGAGGAGCTGGATGAGGCCTGCTCCTGGAAAATCCATCCATGAAAATAGAGAAAAATTACCCTTTGTAATCAAGTCCGAAAAACAATGCTTAGACTCGTTGATTGCATCTTTAAGACTTTTGATGTGAAAGTATCCTAAGTTTTTAGAAAATTGATTATTTTTACAAAGAGTATTACTTACCACAGGGTGCACCGCCTCCCAGATGAATTTTCTCCAAAGAAAATGTTCAGGCCCTGGGAAAAGGTCCCGCAGATCTTCTTTGGAGAGCGTCTGCAGAGCATCTGCATTAATATTTGCCGCTGTGTCAAAAATAGAGACAAACAAGAACGAATTAGAGTATAATAACAACTGATGATTAAGATGATCCAAGAGATGAGGTTCACTGAAGGATGAGCACCTCTTTATATCCTTTGAACTTAAGTTCTTTCAGTGTATGAGGCACAACTCCATTAGACCATTATTTGTAGACATGCCAGCACCATATCATTAAAAAACAATAAGAGCAATATAATGATAATGTGTTTTCATTTGGATAAATTCATCTTTCAAATACCATAACTGTAAATATAGCATCTCAGTAAAATTAAATGAGTAGAAATACAGGTGAGCGAAGCAAAGCTACATCACACTACCTTTCAGTTAACAAAGGACTTGACTGTCTTGAACTCAATAATACTGTAAGTACCATCAGTGTCATGTCATCATTCTTACCTGTTAAAATGTTGACAGCATCACTGTCCAGCTTACCAAAGGCATTCATGTTCCTGTTGAAAGTAAAGCAATAAATTTTACACAATTCATATACAATTATGTTAATACAGTGGTACCTGGGTTCTCGAACTTAATCCATTCCGGACTCCGGATCGAATCCTAAAAAGTTCGAGTTCTGATCGAATTTTTCCCATAAGAAATAATGGAAAACCAATTCATTGGTTCCCGGCCCCCCAAAATTACACCTAAATATGTTTTTTTTTTTTTAGCATTTAAACACAAAATGAACAGGATAAAACAATTAGAGCTTTTTTTTTCTTAATGGCTTTCAAAACGATAAAGATCTTATCCCAACATTACCCCTGTCCTGCCCCGATCGTGCGCTCCTTCCGTGTGCCACGCCCCCTCGTTAACCTCGTGTGGGATCCCCATGTGATCAGCTGTTTCTGGTTGTTGTCATTAGTCCTCTGTATTAAGTCTGCGTTTCAGTTTGTTTCCCCAGTCTGGACATTGGGTGCGTTCGACTTGCTTACAGCGCTGGCTTAAAGCAATGCATTCTGATCCTCACACAATGCATTGTGACCTCTCACCCGGCTGCACAAACTGGAACCGCCTCCGTGACGACACACCTTTGCCCTTATTGGCTGAAGAGTTTAGTTACACGCACGACGTTTGTATCCCAGGCAGTTCCGTAATCTGCTATTTCTCCCGAATATCACGTAAAGCAGTGAGAACTGGTTTTCAGTTAATTTACCTGGTAAAATAAAGCTTAAATAAATGACATAAATGCTCTAACAGTACACGTAAGTTAGTGGTTTATTTATTGTGAGTTACTGTAATGTTGCGCTGCTTTATTTGGTTAATCGTCCAGTCTGTGAAGAAGGCGTAAGAATTGCATTTTACCCGGTACATGACAAAAACTTTGAATCCGGTCCATTTTTTATTTTTATTATTACTCTGTATTCGTTAATTTGTTCGTGAATAGCAAACTTTTAGGTTGTAACATCTGTACAACTATTACGTAACTTTTTGGTGAGCAATGGCTAACAAAATGATATAAAGTACAGTGTATTACCTGATACAGTATTTTCAATAAAATAGCATTATCACCAACAAGCGCTGCGACTACAGCAAATGCAAGGCTGACACTGAAGCGTTACCTTTTGTTTCCGCTTAGAGACTTGCCGTGTGACTCATTTCCTGGTGCGTACAATTTATATTAGGTCAGTGTTCACGGTTTGATTTCTGACATTCAGATCGAGTTCTAGGTCAAACTGGTTTGTTCGACTTTCAAGAAATTCGAGTTCTAGTGAGTTCGTGAACCGAGGTACCACTGTATTTTCAAATTGTAGCCTCTTTTTCCTATTTGTAGTGGAGATGAGTGGTACCCGGTGGGGTCTTCTGCTGTTGTAGCCCATCCGCCTCAAGGTTGTGCGTGTTGTGGCTTCAGAAATGCTTTGCTGCATACCTCAGTTGTAACGAGTGGTTATTTCAGTCAAAGTTGCTCTTCTATCAGCTTGAATCAGTCGGCCCATTCTCCTCTGACCTCTAGCATCAACAAGGCATTTTCGCCCACAGGACTGCCGCATACTGGATGTTTTTCCCTTTGCACACCATTCTTTGTAAACCCTAGAAATGGTTGTGCGTGAAAATCCCAGTAACTGAGCAGATTGTGAAATAGACCGGCCCGTCTGGCAACAACAACCATGCCACGCTCAAAATTGCTTAAATCACCTTTCTTTCCCATTCTGACATTCAGTTTGGAGTTCAGGACATTGTCTTGACCAGGACCACACCCCTAAATGCATTGAAGCAACTGCCATGTGATTGGTTGATTCGAAAATTGCATTAATGAGAAACTGAACAGGTGTTCCTAACAATCCTTTAGGTGAGTGTATAATTTTTATATATTATACAATGATCATATATTAATGCTATGCCACCGAGCGACGCAATTTGCATCGATATTAATTAATTTAGAAAAACTCAGAATCCATTGAATGTACCATACAGATACCGTCAGAATCACAAGACTTTAAACGTAAGACATTATATTAATTTATCTGTATGTGAAAGTTTTTGGGAATAAATTCATGCGCAAAGCAGAAGTAATTTGTAAAAAAGGCATACGTGAGGTTCTTGGTTATGTAAACGCCCCAATGTGTAAACGATTGCGACTCAAACGTGGAGCTACAACGTTCGCTCAAACGCTATAGTTCAGTCAAATCTTATCCTTTTATTACAGATGAAATAAACATGACTACAGTTATTAATAAGCTGAATGTACTACTTTTATAGGATTTATCCAGACATGCAGCTGCCTTCACTGTGGATGTTCGTGAAAGATGCTGTCTTTCTCGGGTAGGCTATGTATGTTTTGCATTTGCATTTAGTTATTTAGCAGATGCTTTCATTGAAAGCAATTTACAGATTAGATCACATTCTGTCACTTTCATATATGGCAAGAAAGACTTGCAACCATTAATACTACTTTGCATTCTACAGTCCACCAGAGACTGAGTAGAGAGAAATATTTTATATTTGTACGCTACTGTAATTATATTTTGCAGTTTGTAGTCTTGAGAATTTTAGGGCTTTATTTTTATGGTAGGCCTAATTAAATGACTATGATTGTTCTCCCCCTTCCTCCGACAGAGCAATGTCAATAGAATTGTGGCAGAAGTACAACAGTTTCAATCGACTCTTGTAGAAACCTTGAGGGAAAGAGTGAGGAACGTCTTTGACAGACATGGCCCTTCAAACAACATTGAGCACCTCCAGAATGAGGCATTGGCAACATTTGATGATTTTCCAGATCCTTTCTCCCATTTGACCACAACATATATGCAAGATCAAACCATTAAGGAACTCTTTAATTCAGTGGAACCAGAGGAGGTTGTCATATCACAAAGGCTGTGTAGAGTTAAGAGAAGCTCCTCAAGGGTTCTTGTAGTCAAAAACAAGGTTTTCTTCTATGTTCCCCTCATCAAGAGTCTAGAACAGCTGTTGTCCAACCCGAGAATTCTCAGTATGGTCAGCACTCCTCCAAGGATTTGCAACAAAGACGGATTTCTATATGACATTGCGGATGGGAGCCTTGTCAAAACCCATCAATTATTTTCAATGAAGCCAACTGCTTTACAGTTGATTTTATACTCTGATGAAATTGAAATCTGTAATCCTCTTGGAGCACAAGCCTCTGTGAACAAGTTACTTCTGTTTTATTATACACTAGGAAACATAAACCCCAAGTTTAGGTCAAAGCTCTCTGCCATAAGACTGCTTGCTATTGCTAAAGCTAAGGATATCTCGGAAGCTGGTGTTGATGTTATTTTATAACGAATTGTAAAGGATTTGAAGGAGCTGTACAGTGGTGTTGAAATTAAAGCAGGAAATAGTGAAACTATGCTATATGGTGCGGTAATATCAGTATGTGGTGATACCCTTGCTCAGCATGACCTGGCTGGGTTTAAATCTGGAGTTGGGTTTGCCTTCAGTAAGTGTAGGCACTGTGAGTGTGACTTTGAGACTATGCAAAACTATTTTGATGAAAAGAGTTTTAACCAGAGAACATTAGAAAATCACATCAGACAGTGCCAAGAAATAGAGAGGGCCAGAACAGACTTTCTTAAAAATGCCCTCATGACTACCTACGGTATAAACAGAAGGAGTACACTTATAGATTTTCCAGCCTATGGTCTTATCCAGCAAACCCCTCAGGATATAATGCACGTCATGCTCGAGGGTGTTGTACCTCAGGAAATTAAATGCGCATTGAAGCACCTCATTTTGTCAGGGAATATTGAATTGGATTGTATAAATTCAGGTATACAAGGTTTTACTTATTCACCCATTGATGTACGGGACAAACCATGTTCAATCAGTGTAAGTAAAATGGCATCTAATGATAATAAACTTAAACAGTCTTCTGGTCAGATGCTGATACTTCTGAAGATATTTCCTTATATTATGAACAGTATCAAGGATAATATTTATGTTCAGTTTATCATAGAATTAATTGAGATAACTCGAATCCTTTTTGCTCCTATTTTATCAAGGGCATCTTTACAAAAACTTAGAGCAATGATAGAGCGGCATCTTAGACAGTTTAGGGTGCTTTTCCCTGACAAAAATATAATACCAAAGCAACATTATATGGTACATTTCCCATCACAAATTGAGGCTCTGGGTCCCTTAACAAGGCACATGTGTATGAGATTCGAGTCTAAGCACTGTTTTTTTAAAAAGTGGTCTTCAAAATTAAACTACAAGAATGTTTGCAGATCTCTTGTAGACCACAGTAAAGTCGTAGAAAGTACTCAAACAAATGACATTTTTGCACATGAGAAAGAATTGGGTCCTGTATCAGAAGTGTCAAATTTGGAATATGTGAATTCAAAGATTAAAGATTTCTTAAATATTGACAAATTACAGCATATAGTTTCTGTAAAGTGGATTTTTCTAAATGGCAACAAGTATGTAAGTGGATAGACGCTCATCATCACAGACTCAAATGATGGGCTGCCTGTTTTTGGACTGATAAATAATATATTTGTTGTTGATTCATCCTTATTCTGTTGTGAATATCAAGTCTATGATACATTGGAATTTAACAGAGATTTACTGTCCTATGAAATTGCTGTACCAAATGCTGCTCTGGCAACAGAATTCATAGATTTGGAGAAATTGCACGATTAAACCTCATATCACTCTGTATTATTCAACAGCAAGATGTATGTTTTAAGAAAACATGACCTTACTGACGTTTTATTGTATAAAAATGTTTAAAATGTGGTTCTGTCAAAGACATTAGGGTTCTATCAGCACAGATGGCAGAAATTGTTTGTTTGCGTTGTTTACATTTTGACTAAGGTTTGAACATGTATAGGTAGATTGAGAGAGCTCACCTCTTTCTCTTCAGTGCTCTCTGAGAAAATGTCACTGTTTTGTTGTCCATGGTCCGGGCTTCTACTTTGTTCATGGAGCCTGGGCTGCAAGCGAAGACTGTCGTTTTTTACAATGTGTTAAAGAGCTAGTGGATAATGAGGAATTACCTCAATATTATAAAATGTATTAAACTTACTGATTGCACCTATAACAAACAAAACTACTTGTAACTGTTTATTTTTGTGCTCATGTACACATGCCAGTCATCCTGTGGCACATGCTTTATAAGCCATGACTCAAACATGCAGCCTTAGGTCTCATGGCAGAACTTGTGTATTCTTAAGCAACCAAAAGATGAAAGTTAGGTTATACATGTTGGAATAACACACCCCCACTCAGAGTTAATACTTGTCAGTCTTCCAACTGTGTCATGGCTCAGAAAGATTGAATTATATGTTGTAATCAATGCAATTACAATCAATGCATCAGTTCTTACATTAGCCTCAATATCTTAATGAGTTTGGCTTGATTCCTAATACAGGTTATTGTGGATAGACTAATCCTCTTGAAACAAGTAAAATATCCTTGTGGTCAAACTACTAACACAACCCTTTTACCAATGTAGGCTATTTTAAGATAATACAACTAATTTTGAGCAGATTTATCCAAGTGGGGTACAGTAACTCAAGATTAATTTTCTTGAAAGAAGTAAAATAATCTAAAGTATGTTCTGCCTTAATAAGAAAATAAATCCAAATAATGATGCAACAAGATTAATATTCTGAATTCAGGTCATTTACACTAGTACAGATTTTCATTTTTTGCAGCCAGGAAATTCAGACCAGGCTAAAAAAATAACTAACCAAATGTGAACAACATATATATATAATGTGGCTGTTGTGTGATGTAGATCATTTTTAGTGTAAAAGTCCTGCTCTATGAAAGTAATGACTTTAAAAACACAAATGGGATCCAGTGTTTTCTAAATATTACATTACAACTGCTATTATGCCAAGTAACAGGAGGCAGTGGGTACTTGTAACAATCAATTATTTAGATAATAGAATTACTGAAATCATGGGTCAGTGAATTTGTTGCAGAAATGGCAATACAACCTTTTTAAGCACACATGCTTAAATGCACATATAGTGCATTATAAATGAACGCTTCATAAGGTAGTCATAATGCATAATAATCATGGATATACAATGTGTTATGCCTTTTAGAAACATTTGTAGCCATGTTTATAATGCTTTATGAATGGTGATTTGAAAGTGTTTATAAATTACAAAAAATATGGCCTTTAGTATTGCCTGTACTTCAACAGAATCCCTGGAATCGTTTCTTGAAGTTCTTAAACAGTAAAATTGTATGGAAGCAATGTTTAAACATTTTAAATAATGTTGAAATTAAGGTGTTTTGGACCATTTTCTTGAAGGAAAACCAAAGAAGTAAGTGCTCCCCTTGGACGTGGACTAGAAGCCTTTAAATCACCTTCCCAAATTCAGAACCACTTGAGTGCTCTTCTGCTGTGCCAGTGCTTTGCAAATATGAAAAGTCTCACAAAGTACTGGTAACCTGTAGCTAATCCCAGAAAGCACAGTGCAACAGGCCAGGCACACACTCAACAGGGGTACCACATCTTTGTAGGGCACTCACATACATACATTACGAACCCCAGATTCACATCTTTAATTGTTTGGGGCAAGGAAAGTAAACTTAATTATCATTATTATTCATCCATTGTCCAAAATATTCATCTACTGCAGGACAGATGCACACACACTGATTCGGTATCAATACATTTGTGGGGACTCATTTCTATGGGGAAAACTGTAATCCCATTTATGACAACATTGACCCCTTTCTCAGTCCTAAGCTTTAACATAAGAAACTAAAACGAAATGTGAGACTTTTGGCATTATTATTTTTTGATTGCAAACAGGTTTTTGTTACATTG
Source organism: Paramormyrops kingsleyae (assembly GCF_048594095.1). Taxonomy (NCBI): domain Eukaryota; kingdom Metazoa; phylum Chordata; class Actinopteri; order Osteoglossiformes; family Mormyridae; genus Paramormyrops; species Paramormyrops kingsleyae. The sequence goes on along the minus strand of NC_132808.1, from coordinate 3,396,961 downwards.
TGGGGAACATTTGGTCCCCACAATGTAATATAAACAATCCGCACACAGACACCCACACACACATGTGCATTGCATGTCAGGTAAACATATCTTTATGGGGACCGCTCGTTCATCTCTATGGGAAAAATGCTAATGCTAACTATGACAACCTTAACCCCTACCCAGCCCTAACCATAACCATAAGCAATCAGACGAAATACAAACAAGTCTTTTGGCATTTTTAGTTTTTTGATTGCAGTTACAGATTTTTGTAATTGGAAAAAAACATCGAAATAACAGGTTTTTATCACATTGTGGGAACATTTGGTCCCCACAATGAAAATGTCCCCACAATGTAATGTATATCTGACCCCCCCGACACACACAAACACAAACCCAAATGCATGTCTTTAGCATATGGAAAGACATGACATAGGGATAAAGTGCAAACTGGCAGAGGCAGAGTGAAGATAAGAGGCATCTCTGCTACTCACCATTATAGAATTTTATTAATGTTGATGTTACTGTTATTAATACTATTACTATTGCTGCTAATTGCTGTATACTGTAAATGTCACATAGGAAGAACAGAAGCGAAGCCAAACAGGGAAAATCAAAAGGGGCTTTATTTAGGCAAAAAGGCAGGCAAGGTAAAAGGAAAAGGACCACGGGGGGGGTGCAAAAACAGGGTAGGCAGGCAAACTAACACAGGGCAGACCAAAGAGTGCGTGTGCACACAGAGGTGGCAGCAACATAACATTAAATATTGGACTGGGGAGCTCAAGACAGGGAGGCACTATATACACCACTGACGAGGAATCAGAAGAGAGGCACCTGGGGTGATCCACACAAAGGCTGTAACAAGAGGAAGGGTTAAACGAGTAACAGGTGTGGCTTGTTAGAGCCACAGAATGGAGAGAACAAGGGGAGAGGAATGCGGGGTGTGACAGTAAATTGCAGAAAAAATATCCATATGATAAAAATGTGTGCGATTCTGTTAGCAAAGAAAAGAGTGATTGAGAGAGAAATGGAGGGAGGGATGAGGGAGACTGCATCAGTGACAAAATGCCAAAAAGTGGAGGTTACAAAAAGAGAGAAAAAGATTAGGAATCCATCGATCACCAATAAAATATTGAAATGCACACTGCCATAGCACAAAAATGGATGGCCGTGTGATTTATAGGAAACAATGAAATGTACTTTAAGTCCAGAAAGGGCCCCACTCTGGGACACCCATTCAATAATCATGCAGAGGGTATTGCCATTGTACCCTGAGCTGCTGTATTTCTGCAGTTCATGCCTGTTCTGTACAGAAGTCAGACTTCACCATGGACTACCTAAATGACACATACATGTATCTGTGAAGTTTTTGTCATAGATAATGGAATGCAACATCCTTTGTGGTAGAAGAACACAATATAAAGAAATGGCTTTGAGACTCTGGATGGGTGAATACAGGCAGACTGTATGCCAGGTTGAGGTAAGAGCAGCACTGTGCCTCAGCCGCCATCTCGTCAGTCAGATGGCCTATAACAGGCTTCCTACCAGCTCTGGTGACAGCAGCATAATGTGACTTTTGCCTGTGACTAGAGCTGAGGTGCAGCACTCCACAGGCAGTAATCTTAACTAAACGAGGCACATCGAGGAGGCTTTGGATCCACAGTCACCCTTTCACACAAATCACCAGACTCGTGCATGAATACAGTGACACTTAAAAAGACAAAGTAAATAAAAAAGAAATGCAAATTAAAGGAAACATTTTCAATCAAAATGAAAACAAGCAAGTACAACTGACTAATTTGCATGTGTTAATGTAAGTTGATCCTGACCTTCAAAGTTTAAGAAAATGTGCATAATAAATAGGGAAACTGAAATGTCAGCACAATTATTTCCAACAACACTGTGGAATGTAGGGGGAGTGGAACGTTCATTCGCAGTTCAAAGGGTTTCCTCCAGGGACCATGAGATGGTGGCCACAAAGCAAGATGGGGCCAGGATGCAGAAGGTTCGATCCACTGCAGCAGGGGGGTCATACTGCCGGGAAAGGGCATCCGCCTTTACATTTTTTGAGCCCGGGAGGTAGGTGACTGTAAAATTGAAACGGGCAAAAAACATGGTCCAGCGGGCCTGTCGGGGGTTAAGTCTTTTCGCATTCTGCACATATTCTAGGTTCCAGTGGTCGGTGAAAACTTGGAAAGGGTGTTTAGCCCCCTCTAACCAGTGTCACCAGTCCTCCAACGCCAGTTTGATGGCTAGAAGCTCCCGGTCTCCTACGTCATAATTACATCTGGCTGGGGTGAGCTTCTTAGAGTAATAGGCACAGGGGTGTCGGCAACCAGTTACCGGATCCCATTGTATAACTCCGGCCTCTGATGCATCTACCTCCACTTCAAAGGGGTCCTCTGGATGCGATTGTTGGAGGGCCGGAGCAGAGCAGAAGGCCTGCTTCAGCGTCTGGAAAGCAATGTCGGCCTCAAGAGTCCACTGGATACGGGTACCCTTTCCGCGGGTAAGGGAGGTGAGAGGTGCGGCTATTCGGCTGAAAGACCTTATTAACCGGCGGTAAAAATTAGCGAATCCAAGAAAGCGTTGCATTCTTTGATGGTACGGGGTCGTAGCCACTCTTGGATGGCGACCACTTTACGTTTGTCCATCACCACAGCCCCCGGCCTGATGACATACCCCAGGAACTGTACCTGATTTTGATGAAATTCACACTTCTCCCCCTTCACGAATACATGGTATTCGCGAAGCCGCTGGAGAACCTGACGAACGTGGTTTATATGCTGAGAGAGGGAAGGTGAGTAGATTAATATGTCATCTATGTACACAATTACAAACTAGTTTACCATGTCTCGAAAGATGGAATACATAAATGCCTGAAAGATCGACGGGCTATTAGCCAAACCACAAGGCATATCCCGATATTCGTGTTGACCTGTGTGAGTGATAAAGGAAATTTTCCATTCGTCTCCTTTATGGATGTGCACCAGGTTATAAGCACTATGGAGGTCTAGTTTTGTGAAGATCTTAGCTTCACAGAGCTGTTCCAGTGCAGAAGGAATTAAGGGCAAAGTTTCCCGTCGCTTCACTGTCATCGCATTGAGGGCTCTATGGTCAATACATTGATGTAGCCCCCCGTCCTTCTTCACAAAGAAGAAAGCGGCTGTAGTATGGGAGGTCGATGGCCGGATAATACCTTGATTCAGTCCCTCTTGAACATAGTCCTCCATGACCGCTTCTTCGGTGATGGATAGGGGGTAGAGCCCCCTCCAAGAGGTCGATCGCACAATCACAATCCCGGTGAGGGGGAAGTTGGAAGGTGAGTGACTTACTGAAAACATCATGGGATTGCCTGCCGATGCTTGGTCCCACCCTCGTGGGTGTGACAGCTAGTCTCTGTATATTACATGCTCTTTAAGAAGTGGTTGCATGACCATAGTTTTGTTTTATACAATGTAGTGTGATTAACTTAATCCTTAAAATTTACAATAAACAAATGAGCCTATTCTTAAATGTGTAAATTTAGCCTTTGGGTCTATATATAAACTTGGCAGTGTTAGCTTACTAGAGTTCGGGCTTGCATTATTATAAGTAATTGTACATATAACATTATATTACTATCACTTTTATAGTTTTTTATAGTCTTATTTTATCAATACACAGAACTCCTAAAACTTACAAACTCTGAGATTACGAAGGAATGGCAAGAGGGGAAAATGTAGCATTCATATACTGTAGTATTTTCCATCATTCGCTGGAAGTTTTCAATGTTAATTTACTGTTAAATAACTCTTTGTTAATGTAATTAATCCAATCTGGCTTTAATGAATCACTGCTAGTTGAATTATGTCAAGGTGAGCAATTATCATATTGAATTAAATTGCTAGAATATAATAACCTTTTGATATTGAATATGCTGACATATCTGCTATGACATTTTCTCAGTAAAGATTTAATCATGGTCAATATTAGAGATTGCAGGATTCATTGTTTGTGACACCTGCAAAGGAGAAATTAAATCATAATCCTTGTGTAACCTAATCAATGATCCCAAAATAGATGAAGCCATAATTTTTTATGTTTGTCTCTGATCAGAAGAAATGACAAACAGTGAATGAAGGTTCTGTCCACTGGAATAAATGAGGGACAGGTCCATGAGGTCTATTAAGCATCCAGGCTCCTGTGAAACAGTATTTATGGACCATAGGTACTAGACTGTCAGAGTAACTAAGGGATGGGTCCATCAGGTATGAAGCATCCAGTCATTTATGGAGAAGTGATACTGGAACTTGGTTGTGAAAAACCGGGGACAGATTGGTTACAGAAGATGTTATACTATTCTGCTTTAAAGTGAATCGTTTCAGTTAAAAAAAATCAAAGTAAAATACATATGTGAATTAAAAATGACAACAAATATAACATTTAAAGAATATATTGTATTGAGCAAGACCCTCAATCCCCAGCTCCCTGGGCGCCACTACGGGTGGCTGCCCTTCACGGACAGCTTGCTCTACTAAGAGCAAGTTGAGGGAGGCATAAAAACAATTTCCCCACGGGGATCAATAAAGTACCAATTATTATTAAAATCAATGCCTCAAAACAATGTGCAAGTTAGGTGCCTGTGAAGGTGCAAGGTCACCATTTGAAATCATGCAGCTGTCAGAACGATGTAACTTTGAGGCCCTCAAGCAAGGTTGATATCACCAGTTGGTCCAAGGATGCTGGATGCAGGCTGACCCTGAATTATGACTGCAAAACTCTCACCTGTTTATATGTCTGTTGGCCTCATGGATAGCAGAAAGTACAGGAATAGATAAAGTATCTCTATTGTAGTTATCCATCAGGTTTCCGGAGCCTGTCCTGGCAGGGAATAAACCTGGACCAGTCAATCCATCACAGTATTCTCATTATTTCTTTATTCTCTAAAATGATCTCTTTATATCTCTAAAAACTCCCTGAGAGAGAGAGAGGGTGAAACATTTGGAGGAGCTAGATTCATAGAGGAAGTCCCGTCAGTTCCTGATCCATGCCTGGAAGCATGATCTATTCTGTACATGTGTGTGCTTCTGTACTCAGAAGCAGCGTGTTCCTGCCCAGTTTGTACCATGCAAAATGTGTACATTTTATAGTGTCGAAAAACTTGACAGCTGCCATGGATTTTATTTAACCAGAAAGAATGGGCAGTGCACAGCAAAAATCTGCTTAAACAAACTTTTGGCAAAATATATGTGACTTTATCTCTATGAATATTCAGGATGATTTTATTCTTTTGAGGAAAAATTTATTATTCAAACTTATTGAAAATCAACAAAAGTTGATCTCATGTATATCTGATAAATCTCACTATTTTCATGTAAATTTCTCTATAATAAACCCTGTTGTCTTTCTTTTAAGAAAGAAATTGAATATTTTATATTTTCACTTAGGGCTTCTCTAAATGAAAAGAAAATTAAAACTTTATTTCCTTCAAAATACTTCTTAAGAACTATTTTGTACCTCCCTAGAATGTGTGTGTCACGCCCCGCTCCGTACGATCCTGATGTGTGCCACGCCCCCCTCATTACCTCGTGTGAATCCCCGATTGTGATCACCTGTGTCCTGTTATGTCTGGCTAGTCTTTTTAGTCCGTGTCTCAGTTAGTTTCCCCAGATCCGTCATTGTATTGTCATGTGCAGTTCGTTGTCCGTCAGTCCGCTCCTAATAAACCCCGTCTGTCCTTATTTACGGCTCCGATTGCCTGCTTCCTGGCTCGCCTTCTCCGCAAGTGTGACAGTGTGTTAGTTTGCTATAAATTTCTTGTACTCTTTATTAATTAAATAAAGCTTGAATAAAAAGCAAGAGTCTGTTTAAAGACTATTTGCTATTGACGATCTGAAACTGCTTTGCATTACCACTTGTTTCTTGCCTGTGTGTGACGTCGCTGATTCCTGCAGTTATCTGTTGCAGCATTATTATGCAGACAACGGTTTAATGCTAATTCCAAAATAAAATACATAATGATTTTCTGTGTGATTGTCTCTTTTAGCTGATTTGCTCTTCGATCACAAAGTCATAAACTTTATTGTGTGTTTATGTTTCCTTATTTCAAAAGTTCTGCCCTATTTTAGGATGAGGAAACAGTGAAACAAAGGTGCACAGTGTCGGATCACTCCTTTGATCAGTCAGCATTGTGTCAGCATAGTCAGGCTTTGCCGTGTCTTCACAGAACATTATAAAATATGCATGATGCCACCTGCACTTCATACATTACATGTAAATGTGCAAGGTAGATATTTTCACACTGCTGTGGTGTTATTGAGCAGTATTACAGGGGCTTTTGATTTTAACAGTATAAGTGGTCTTTGAGGGGTCAGTGGAGGTTTGTAAACACATACATGTTAGCCAGCAACTAACCTTTTCCTGCACTCAGGACAATTATGAGGCCCAGGCAGGCTTATCTCACACTGCAGATGGTTCAGAAGGAGGAGTGCAGCACAAAGGTGGTCCACCGCACTCACTCTGGGGAAGCCATAGCTAACATCTTGACTCGTGGCCTATACTATGCATGCAGGACACCTGGGAACCTTGAGAACAGAAGCTTGTGTCCAGGATAGATAGGTCTGCGTGTGGCGTTCTTGCCAGCCAACATGAGACAATCACACTGGCAGGGCATGGGCATGACATGCGGAGGGGAGAAGGCATTGCAGCTGAATAAAAGTGCACAGGAAAAGAAGAAGAAAAACAAAATAAGACACGAGAATCCAGACGTGGACTACGGACTTTAGTCTACATACAGTTGCTGCAGCTTGTGGGCCACAGGAGTGGACAAAAACGACACATCTCCCAGTTCTCAAGTGCTGCGCCTGAGAGAGTGTGATTCATATTCATAAATCATCCTGGTGGCTGTGTGACACAAGTGCGTTCAATGTCCTTACTTTGTGTTTCTCATTTTCTGTATGACACTTTTTCTTAAATAAATACATAAATAAATAGAAACTCCAGTGTTTCCACAAAGGGTAAGTCACATGCAAGCAACAGAGAGCTGATCACTTCTGCTTTATCACATTGTGTGCCAGGCCACCCCTTGTGAATTAAAGAAGAAACAGCTGCCCATGCCCTCATTTTTCACAGCCCAGCACCATACGCCCCCTCTCTCCACTGGCTCCTGCGTAAAGCAGATAATCCTGTCCTTCCCAAGCTTGGAAATCCATCTTTCCAGTGGTGGACTGTAGCCTTTGGCTTCGGTAATCCTAGGTCACCCATACTCCGCAAAGCGCGACGCCATGACCTATATCTTCTTTCTGCATTGAGCAATTTCTGCTCTCACAGTCACCCTTAGAGCCAAAGTGCTCATCACACACTCTCTGCATTATTTTCAATGGCTTTGTTTGGATTGGTGCACTTACAGTGTGTCACCATGACAAATGCCCTCAGGGGATTTTGGGTATAATCTTGCAGAAAGCAATGCTTATGTGATGTAGTCGCTACAAATTTGATGTATTAAATATCTGTATTGTGAGTGAGACACAAGAACAGTATAGCGGCAAGTGCCAAAGTGCCACATGTCAAATGTATAAGCACAGCTAGCACTGGCTAACTCCCTGATTGGCTATGTTACCAGTACTGGCTGCATAGTATGGGTGGGGAGGTCGATTCCGTTACCAATCACTATCTTTCAAGCAATATCTAAACATCAAATTGAACATAGATTACTGAAATTATGTTGTTCACAATCGGTACTGCTTTTATATTTGCCCACTTGCACACAGCCTGATTTTGATATGGGATTGACAAGCCCGAGTTCGGCAAGGTGCTATCATGCATTAGTAAGCGTGTGCAGAGACTTTTTCTGCACCATCTCAATTTAAATCCACAACTAACTGCAGGTGTACAAAATGTAAATAATGCTAGATATCTGATGGGCATCTGTGATGCATCGTTGACTCTGTCTGGTCATGTCTTTGGACTAATAACGGTTCAGTACTGATCAATTTGCCTCCAATCTGGGGCTTTTGTTGGTGATTGCCAAAAACTCTAGGCAAGCGGAAAATTGGGGTTAAAATTGTGTAACTGTGAACTTAGCATATTTTTTTTAGCCCAGTCTGAATTTCCTGGCAAAAGCACACATTCAGATGATGTAATCTAAAATGAGTTTGCATATTGGATTTTTTTCCATTGAAATATCAGAGTTTGGTATAACAGAGCTGGCAGACATTCTTAGTCTTATCAATTACTCTTGCTCTCTCAGGTATTGGTGTCATTTATTGAGAAGCCAAAATGTTCGCAAACTACTGATTTAAGTGATGTGGTAGGGTCTTTGAGCTCTGCAGCACTAGCTGTAACCAACTCAAAGCGACAATTAGCATAATGTTTTTCATGTTGAACATCTGCTTATTATTGAATTTAGGTTTCATCTGTGTCAAGAAATGTATTAATTAGTTTCACGGCACATTACAAATTGAAAATGCTGTAACCAAAAAGCACACAACGAATTGTTACAGACCTTGTCTTTCCTTTAAATGTAGGCCCAAAATGCTCTTCAGCAAATGTTTAATGTGTGATTTCAAGTGTGACATGTATCAAATAGGCAGTCATACAGCGCCCTCCACAATTATTAGCACCCCTTTGCCACCAGTGTATGAATGTGTGTGTGGATGGGTGAATGTGAGGCATGTATTGTAAAGCGCTTTGAGTACTCGTAGGAGTAGAAAAGTGCTATATAAATGCAGTCCATTTACCATTAGTAAAAAGGGTTAGAAAAATCCACCTTTTGGTGAAGCAGATTCATGTCACACTGAAAAATTGAGAAAAATCCAACTTTTTATTAACATAAATTTATTCCAAGAAAAAAATCCTATAATAATTATCTTTAACAAAAACACATGTGCCACGATTTTTGGCACCCCTGGAAATTATATTGAACACAATGCAACTGAAGCATGTTTCCCCTGTAAATTGTACATCTTTGAGTTGAGTGGAGTGAATAGGAACCTTCAAGCTGTAATCCATGACTTCCTGGTTAACAGGGGAAGGAACATGAGGCGACACAGAGCCCAAATTCCCTTAGTCATCCATCAACATGGGAAAAATAAGAGAACATACAATCCAAATGAGGGAGAAGTGTGTTGACCTTGATAAGTCAGGGAATGGGTATTAAAAATAGCTACTCGCCTTAAAATGCCCATTTCTAATTTTAGGGCAATAATAAAAAAGTGGACAACAACTGGAACTGTTACAAACTTGCCTGGAAGAGGACCCAAGTTTATACTAACAGATTATTTGGAAGGTATGCCAGAAAAAGCTTTTTTTTCTCAGGTAACCACAAATATAAGCACCTGGAGTTTGCGAAACACTACTACAACTTTGACTGGAACCAAATTCAATGGTCTGATGAAACAAAAATTGAGCTTTTTGGCAATAAACATAAGGTGGGTTTGGTGAAAAAAGAAGGATGGCTATAATGAAATTAACCTTGTCCCAAATGCAAAATATGGTGGAGGTTCTGTGATGTTGTGGGGCTGTTTTTCCTCCAAAGGCCCTATAAAACCTCGTTAGGGTACATGGCATTATGGACTCCATGAAATACCAGGACATTTTAAATCAAAATTTGGCCGCCTCTGCCAGGAAACAAAAACTGGGCCATCATTGGATCTTCCAGCCAGACAGTGATCCTAAGCACATGTCCAAATCAACACAAAAATGGTTAGCTGACCGCAGAATCAAGCTTCTGCCATGGCCATCTCAGTCCCCTGATCTAAACCCCATTGAAAACCTGTGGGCTGAGCTGAAGAGAATAGTGCACAAGAGATAGCTTAGTGCCCTGGATGATCTGGAGAGATTCTGTAAAGAGGAATGGACTCAGATGCCCTGCTTGGTCTTCTCCAACATTATAATGTGTTACAGGAGAAGACTTAGTGCTGTTATACTGGCAAAGGGAGGTTGTGCAAAGTATTAAAAGCAGGGGTGCCAATAATCATGTTTTTGTAGAAAAAAATTATTTCTTGAAAAAGGATCTGTTTTTCTTTCAATAAATTTATGTTAATGAAAGGTTGTATTTTTTTCAATTTTTCTGAGTAACGTGAAGCTGAAAGTTTTTCTAACCCATTTTACAAATCTTTACAAGGGGTGCCAATAATTGTGGAGGGAGCTGTATATTCCCACACGTACTGTATATCATGCTGCATATACAAATGAATTACATTAAATCAAAGAGATTATGTCTTTCATAAGCAAATTCCATCAATTTAAGAGGTAAATATTTAAAATTACCTGACTTAAGAAGGTCTAAAATTATAAATGAGGGGGGGCAAGCAAACAAAAGCATTATTATATTATTGTTTATTGTATGCTTATACGATGGTGAAGAACTTTGGGTCAGCCTTGAAAAGGTTCTGGCAAACCATCAGGCGACTCAGGAGGGGGAAGTAGGGCTTCACTGCTATTTACAGAAGGGTTGGGGAACTGTTGACCTCGACTGGGGATTTAGTCAGGCAGTGGAAGGAATATTTCAAGGATCTTCTAAATCCCACTGATATGCCTTCTTCGGTGGAAGTAGAGCTAGATGACCCGAGGGTCACTGAAGTGGTCAAACAACTCCTCATTGGTAGGGCTCTGGGGGTGGATGAGATTCGCCCTTCTTGAAAGCTCTTTATGTTGTGGGGCTGTTTTGGCTGACACGCCTCTTCGACATTGCGTGGACGTCGGGGACAGTGCCATTGGACTGGCAGACTGGGGTGGTGGTCCCAATCTTTAAAAAAGGGGACCAGAGGATGTGTTCCAATCACACTCCTTAGCCTTCCTGGGAAGGTCTATGCCGAGGTACTGGAGAAGAGGGTCCGCCTGTTAGTCGAGTCTTGGATCCTGATTGTGGAGCGCTGGACAAGCTCTTCACTCTTACATGGATACTGGAGGGTTTGTGGCAGTTTGCTCAGCCAGTCTACATGCGTTTTGTGGACTTGGAAAAAGGCATAAGACTGTGTCCCACAAGGGGTGCTATAGGGGGTGCTTCTGGAGTATGGGGTCCATTGTTGCAGACCATCAGATCCTTGTACAAATAAAGCAAGATTTTGTTTCACGTTGCCAGCAATAAGTCAGACTCGTTCCTGGACCGTGTTGGACTCCACCAGGGCTGCCCTTTGTCACCGATTTTTTTCACAATTTTTTTGTAGACAGAATTTCTAAGCATAGCCAATGGGAGAAGGGGGTTCAGTTCAGGGGCCTCAGAATTGCATCTTTGCTTTTTGCAGGTCCTGCTGGCATCATCAGGCTGTGACCTGCAGCATGCACTGGGGCGGTTTGCAGCTGAGTGTGAGGCGGCTATGATAAGGATCAGAACCTTCAATTCTGAGGCCTTGATTCTCGACTGGAAAAGGGTGGATTGCCCTCTCCTGGGGAGGGATGAGTTGCTGCCACTAAGTGGAGGAGTTTAAGTATCTTGGGGTCTTGTTGAAGAATGAAGGAAAAAGGGAGCGGGAGACCAAGAGATGGATCAGTGCAGTGTCGGCAGTAATGCAGATGCTGTACTGTTCTGTTTGAAGAGGGAGCTGAGCCAGAAGGCGAAGCCCTCAATTTACTGATTTTCCTACATTCCCACCCTCACTTATAGTCATGATCTTTGGGTGGTGACCAAAAGAATTAGATCATGGATACAAGCAGCTGAAATGTTTCCTTTGCAGGGTTGCTGGGCTGAGCCTTAGAGAGGTGAGGAGCTCAGACATACACAGTTGCTCAAAGTAGAGCTGCTGCTCGTCCACATTGAAAGGAGCCAGGTGAGGTAGTTCAAGCATCATGTCTAAGATGCCACCTGACACATGGAGCCATGGGACAGGCTCAGACCTTTCTCTCAGAGGTGTGAGGCAACACTGCTAACCACTCTACCACCATGCCACCCCTTTTCTCAGATAATTCCTGAACAATTATTGCAGCGTGGCAGGGTACATTATTTGGCTGAAACAGGCCACTGACATCAGGGAATACCATTGTAATGCATGCATGTACTTGGTCTAGTCTGCGGCTATGTACCGTAGCCCCATAAACAGCAAGCTGCAATTCACTATGTGTTTTGAAACATTTCTACATTAGCCAGCATCAACTTTTTCAGTAATTTGTGCTATAGTAGCTCTCCTGTGGGATTACATCAGCTAGGCTAGCCTTCACTGCACATGCATATAAATGAGTCTTGGATGCTCATGACCTCGCCACCGGTTCACCAGTTGGTCTGTCATTGGCCACTTGTGCTAGGTATTGACATCTGCACACTGGGAACACCCCACAAGACCTACAGTTTTAGAAATTCTCTGACCCAGTCATCTAGCCATCACAATTTGGCCCCTGTCAAAGTCGCTCAGATCCTTACATATACCCATGTTTCCTCCTTCTAACACATCAACTTCAAGAACTGACTGTTGACTTGCCTAGTATATGACATCCTTCACATGTGCCATTGTAATGGGATAATCAATGTTATTCACTTCATTTGTCAGTGGCTATGTAATGGCTGATCTGTGTATTATTATTATTATTATTATTTTTGTTGTATTAATTTGTTGATTTTGACTCTCTTTTAAGGAGGCCCCTGGCATATACAACTATGTGAACACACATAAACAACACCATGGGTGATCAAGGGTTTTATTTCAGGCAATCCCAAATATCCCTCTGCAAGAAGGTATGATGTAATAATATTAACTGAAAAATGAAAATGTAGTCAGAAGAATATCAATTGGTCAGTTACTTGTTATCGGTTACTGTAGACAGTATATGAGTGAAGTTTGTGGGTAGTCTGGGACCTGGTTGGTATTTTTTCATTTAAAACAAGGTTGTTATTTCCAAAAAGTCTCTCTGCATTAAAAGAATTACACAGTTGTATATGTTTTTTTACAGTTCAAATAATATGCAATCAAGGGTAAATGGAAGGTGAAGGCAGGCGTGGCCAACAGAGACTGATTATGAGTTTTCCAGCAATAAGACTGCACATGGTGCTGTGAGATGGGGACTCATCCATCCTACATAGACATATAAACTAAGAAACCTAAGATACCATTAGGTGGTGACTACCAAAGTCTGCCCTTTTGCCTTTTTCCCCTTATTTATTAGTTATTTTTTCCGTGGGATTTTCACAAATGGACAGCTCTTCAATTCAGCACAATGTTTGTCAGGATTCAAACCACAGTGCCTGGGAGATAATTAGCCTTTGAGAGGCACCTGAGGTGACTTGTGGTTTAACTGTGAGTCATCATCTCAAACTGGAGACGGTTACCTGGCAACATCTTCTCTCTGATGTTGACCTAAGAGACACTGGATGCTGTCAGTGTAATCAGAAATGTAATCAGAAGAGACAGTGTAAACAGGCTGACCCCTGTGTTAAACCACCTGAGCATGACAGCTTCCTGAGATTACATCCGGAATATAACCATATGCTGCAAGTTCGTGTAAGCAGAGGAGTTAATTGCAAAATCACAGTTTATTTAGCTAATTAAAATCGGCTTAATTGTATTGATTTCATTTTGGAAATATTTGCAACAGCCTAAATGGTAACATTCCCTTGGCCAGACTGTGCTCAATGTTTAAGTTAGAAAAAATACATAATAAACAAAAATAGGACAGATATCATCGCAATTTTTATGTATCTGTTGTACTGATATCATTCCAGTCTAACACTGTTTCTGTCATTAGAGGTTTTTAAATGAAGTTCATCAAATATGTTATGCTTAAAATGTCTTACTTTCCTTATCATAAAAAATAACAAAAACAGACAAACTAAGCTATGAAATACCACATATAATCTGGGGAGTCAATTCAAGTGTAAAATCTGCTAGTATGCTTTATAATTATATATAATACCTTTCGTTTTACAGACTGGCAAATATAAAATTAAAATTTCTATGAAATTGATTACTGGAAAAAACCTCAGCGTGGACTTAATGAATCAGGCAATGAGCTAAACAGGAGAAGCACCCCATTTGTACTTGTACATTCATCTATGAATTGAATTTAAAGAAAGGACCAATTATCTAAATTCATACCATTCGGCTGAAGGTTAGTGCAATGTCATTGAAGAGTGAATCAGAAAAGGGCAGTGAAAAAAATAATCTCACATTTCACAGAGACCTTTTTGTGAAGGAGAAAAGAAGTTCAATCTCCTGACATTAATTGATCCCATGGATAATCACTTTTCCATTAGTCCATTCAAAGAATTCTTGTAATCATCTCATTTACTTTTGAGAAGCAGCCAAAATAATTGAATTTCAGTAAGTCAAAAACAAAAAACAAATAGCAGCTTGTTTCATGATATATGAAGTAGTATCCGTATGAATGCTATATAAAGAAATAATGTCCTGTGTGACATCTACTTATTCAGTCCCATGGAAGGGTGACATTGTGGATGCGACTTATGAGCTGTGGCATTATATGTGCAGTCTTCAGTCACCCTGCACAGAGAAAGGACACGTTGATGGACTTTGGCTTTGAACGCGGTCACAGTTTACATCTTGCATTTATTACAGCAAGTCCATTTTTTTCTATTTTTTATAATGTTAGCATGCCTGGACCACCAGAGCTTTTTTTTTTACTTACTTAGGGGTTTTTGATTCCTCTACTCTGTTATCTTCTGACCGGGGGTGCTGAAAGGGGGGGGGGGGGGGGGGGGGGTGGTTCCAAGGGACGATTGCAAGGGCCCCTGAGTGACAGGGGCCTTAACAAATTTGGAAAATAATTGGATTGGTCTGGACTGGGGGGCCCAATACGATATGCTTTCATGAAGCCCAAAATCTCTAGCAATGCCTCTGCTTCTGACTTTATTTCTCTCTCTCTCTCTCTCTCTCTCTCTCATTTTTTCTTTTTGTTTCTTTCAATTTTCCTTGTTTCATATTGTGGCATGGGTGCCACACATGGATGGTGATGGTGAACAGGAAATAATGAACCAGACCGAAAGTGTGGGAAAATGATGTTTGCAGATGTATGCCAGTCACTTTAACAACTCACACACACTCCCCACCATCTTGGTTGCCCCGAGTACTCGAACAGTACAGGGTGGGTGCACATACACCACTATTTACAATAGTTAACATTAAACACAACACATGACATTAAAGTATGGCACAATAACATGCTAACTGCACATAGCTATTTATACTATATACATTTGTCACCAGTCCAGCATGCTGCAGCTTTGCCTGATGAGTACCCACAATACTACAATACAAATGCAGTTTTAAATTGAATTGTATATATCCACAGAATTATATGTGATTATTGTCTTGTCTTTATTGTGTCCATACCTACTGTTTGTATGTGAGCAGCGACAACCAGAGGGAAATTCACAGCTCACATTCTGCTGCTTCTTGTGTTTTGGTCTACAGTTTCTTTCACACTGTCAGACATATCTATTGTGTTTGCCCAATGTGTTACCCTATTGTGTGTAGTAATGACCAATTATATTGGCCTCATATGTTGCACCTGTGTTGTCCCCTTTATATGCAAGGGCTTAGACCAGGGGTGGGCAATCTTTTTCGCAAAGGGCCTATGTGTATGCAGGTTTTCGCTGCAACTCCCTAATTAGGTCACTAATTAGAGGACCGATTGGCTGAAGAGTCCTCACACCTGGGTTTGAACATCTGACCTAAAGGTTATCCAAAAACCTGCATACATACCGGCCCTTTGCGGATAAGATTGCCCACCGCTGGCTTAGACACTGACTTACCAGTCAGCATTTGTTGATGTAGGTGGTGGTGGTGATGGCGGCGTTGTTGTTGTTGTTGTCGTTGTCATCGTCATCTGTGTCATTAGTTACCCCTTATATCTGTGTTGTGCCTTGTGCAATAAATCACATGTACTCCCATCTGCACATTTGAGACACAGGAACCAACATGTGCCGCACCGCGAAGAGACACTAGTTACAGCACTGTTCCAGTTTGATTTGACTTTCCACTACAGAAGAGTCAGCTTGGTAAAGGCTGGGTTGCATAGAGATGCATATGTATTGTTCACAAGGTGTACATCATGATTTACTATGTGCAATTATTATTATTTTTTTTACTGTGAGCTAATTTTTGCTAGAACTGTCTATTATGTTAGCATCAAATGCTAGTGAAATTAGTATTCACTTGCACAAATTTCCATTACAAGTCCATTCCGTTTAGCTGTTCTATAGTACATTATGTAGTAGGAAGTTCTGAGTTATTGGCAATGCATCAATACAATACATTGACATACAATACAATACATTTACGTGCGATACAGGTACTACCTACCTCATACCTATCAAAGGGTGGAACATATTTTACGTCTTTATTTTTCAATGCCTACATCGCCTCTTTTATGCAAATGCACACAGACAAAACATGTTAACCTACCAAGTTGACAACCACTGCTGTAATACCATTTAATGCTGGTTGTAGAAATCAGGGTTTGTTAACTCTAGATATGTAAAGCTTGCTTTGTACTATACCCCACAACTCTATCCATTTATTTTCTGTAATCATTTATTCAGGGTTACAGGTATGGAGTTAATTTTGAGCCAAAAGTATTAATCAAAATTTTGAAAACCGCAAGTAAATCATTAAGTATAAGAATGAAAATATGTTTTCCAAATATTAAAAAAGTCAAATAAAATCATTTTTAATTTGTTTTGCTTCTGGAATGTTTTTCTTTGCTTTTGGAATGCTTTTTTGCTTCTGACTTGTGGTACTGTTTTAACGGGTGGGCGGGCTTTAGCAGCTTACACGTGTAGGATCACACATGCACATATCACAGAGCTTAAATTCCAGGTGGCCTGAGATCAGGCCTAGCCTGGTACGAGAGGTAAACATTAGCCTAGGCACCAAAGGGGGGTTAGTGATCCCACGCACACAAACACACACACAGACACACAGATAACAAGGGAGGCCAGCACTCCAACTTTTATTGCCCAAAGATTTAGGGACCTACAGACAGCAGAGTGGACCTAATGGACAGGGGTCCCTCGACTTGGTACACAACCCCCTCCCCATACATTCTGCCTTACATATCACTCACCCAACAGACGAACGCCCTAAAGAAAGTTTCATTTAAGTTTGGCTTTTGTATACCCTGTATATTGATTTACTCATGACTACTAGTCAAAATATACAGATAGCTTATGTTTGTATGTGTCCTTAGATAATCTTAGTGTTTCGTGTGCCACCCTTATAACCATGTTCACGGAGTAGCACCTATTTTACCCCTTTACACTTGAACACTTATATAAAGTTGAATAAATAAATAGGTATAACTACCATTGTATATATGTTCTCATGGTATACCAGAAGAATCTGGAAAATTAGTGTAACCAGTGTGTCCTAACTTTCAGAGATTCTTCTCTCCTTGTTTAACAACCCCCCCCCCCCCTTTCTTCCAACATTCCTTTGTGGTCCTTATCTGATCTTAGTGGTACGTTACCAAGCTTTCTGTGTTCTACCATGCTATATTAAAAGAATTGAATTAAGGTGTACCTTATCCATTCTGGAGAAGATCAATTGGGATAAGCCACATCAATGAAAATATGTTGTTTCCAGATGTGCAACTTATATTGGTATTACCACAAACTAACAGCCACGCCTATCTAAAGATAAGATGTGCTGTTTGAATGTGAATACTGTATGTGATGTAATGTCTGCATAAAGTGTAACATCTGTTGAGATGCAACCCAAAACACCTGTATCATATACTGATGTGAGTCAGTCACATACATAATATAAGTAACTGTTAATCAATTAAAACAGATGGTATGAAGTGTGAACCTGTGAAGCTGGTATGGCATGTTTGGTGTCAAACTGATGGACAATCACTCCTGATTCCAAATCTGGTCAATGGTTACCATGAAAGTGGATGTACCAAAAGTTATACCAGCTTAATGAAAATCATCAGTAAAGGGAGAATCAGTCTGGTCATAAATCCCAAAAGGACTGATACGGACCCCCTTCCGAAAGCCTGCCAAATGGATGGCCAGCCATTGATCCAGGAGTCGAATTCCTGGTCATCCCTATTCATGAACTTTAGACCATAAAAACCTGGCACCTCAGAACAAAGGGGGCCAGAAAGATCATCAGGGAGCAGAAAGACCATCAGCCCAAGAGCAAAGAAAAGCCCATCAGCCCAAAGAGAGGTAGAGAACATCAGCCCAGGAGAAGAGAAGCCCACAAGAAGCCCTCTGGTGAAGGCCTAGCTGAACAGCAACCAAGACAAAGCTTCACCAGGAGAGAGAATCCAAGGGGCTCCACTCCACTGCTCCAAACGCCGTGCCTTCCTGAGTGCCATCATCCCATCAGCTCTGCAACCAACTGCCAAGACCCCCCCCCCCCTTTTCCCCTGCTCTGCAACCAAGTAAACCAACTTCCTCTTATTCTAACAACCTAAGCTGTTCTGTTAACTTGCTATAAGATTTTAGGGTCATGTTTCCACAAACTTCGCTTGCTTTGCAGAACAGTATTTTCCCTTTTAAGATTACTCATTTAAATCCGGTCATTGCATTTTCATAATTACATTGTTTGTTTCTATTCCGTTATTTCGTGTTTGTTGTTTGCGTCAGGTGTAATGTCTGTCTTATGTTAGTTGTAGTGTTAGTTAGGAATAAATGCATGTCTTTTTCACAACTTCAGCCTCCGTTCATTGAGTGCTTACAATAGTCCCTGCCTCTGTGCGATCTTGCTACATGCTCTGAAACTTCAAACTTGCCTGAAATATCGTGAGACTCTCTCTCGTCGGCCGTGAGAGGAGCTTCGCTACCGATCGTTTACATTACCTGGTGATGCAGCTCGCTGGACGAGCATTCTAACCCAGGTTACTAAGCAATATTGGTAATTAGTGAATCCCATTTAAGCAGGGTTCGAATTACAAAGTGGCTTTCGGGGGAGCCGTATTTACCGATCCTCCCTGACTGACTTTAACGCTTTTGGTGCATGTTCAGGCATTTAAAACAATAGGTTTACAGTAATGCGATTTGAATACGCGCTAATGCGGCTATTTAGAATGTGAATAGCGATCTTCGGGTGACAGCGGTACTACACGCCCCCGATGCAGGTAAAACAAAGTAAGGTGACATGGTTTGATTTTTAATTTTTTTTAACGTAATTTTGAAAAGACAGAAGCCAGCGTTTTTTCATTATTCTACATTAAGATTTCAGTGAGATATAAACTGAAATAGACGTGAAAAGTACGCTGCACAATGCACTCGAACCCAGAAGGTTAAAGCACGTGAGCAGAGCAATATTCGGACCATAAGACGCAGGGACTTTTTCCCCCCACTTCTGGGTGAAAAAAAGTGCGTCTTATGGTCCGAAAAATACGGTAATTTCAGTGCAGCGCCGCCACGCATGGATGGTCACAGCAGGAGACAGCGGAAAATAGTGTTCGGAAATAGTAATGTAATGAGCGAATAAACACACAACATTGACACATTTTTAATATCATCATTTATTTCAGGAACCTTAATGTACAGAAAATCAAAATCTATATACGACACAAAAAATGGAAAGTGTTTTAGAGCTCCCCCTAAATGTCTCAAAGTAGGCTTTCAGGGGAGCCCAGGTCCTTTTCAGGGGAGCCGAGCTCCCCTTAGCTCCCCCGTAATTCGAACCCTGCATTTAAGTCTCACATTAACAGACTTACGGGGATACCGCAATTGAGTTTGGAGGAGCCGACCATTCGGCATAACAATTGGTTAATAATCAGCATTAAATAATAATTAATTAAAATTTAATTAATTTAAAACATATTGGTGGAGAAATTAAAATTTACCTGAGCTAATAATTCCTACACACGTCTATTGGTCAGCTGGAATTTGGAGTGAACACACCTTGAACTATCTGAGCACGCCCACTCCATGACGCTTCAAAACATCGCAACATGGCGGGAATCTCCGGAGCCAGTTTACAGCATTGAATTGCATCTTTGTAGTTCTATAATAGTGTACTTTTATTAGGAATCGGTGTATGCAACACGGGGGTGGCATGGTGGTGCAGTGGTTAGCACTGTTCAAGTCTCCGCCTGGGTTATATGTGTGTGGAGTTTATCATGTTCTCCCCGTGTTATAGTGGGGTTTCCTCCAGGCCCTCCAGTTTCCCCCCACAGTCCAAAGACATGCTGAGGCTAATTGGAGTTGCTAAATTGCCCATAGGTGTGCATGTGTGAGTGAGCCCTGCGATGGGCTGGCCCCCCATCCAGGGTTGTTCCCTGCCTTGTGCCCATTGCTTCCAGGATAGGAAATTCCAGAGCCTTTAGAGAAAAGCACAAAGCAACCCATGGGGTGCTAACCCATCACAGCACACATTCACACCTATGGGGAATTTAATGACTTCAATTAACTTTAGCATGTTTTTGGATTATGAGGGGAAACCAGACTACCTGGAGGAAACCCCGCAACAACACAGGAAGAACATGCAAACTCCACACCCAGAACCCTGGCAGAGATTCAAACCCTGTCCCCAGAAGTACAAGACAATAGTGCTAACCACTGTGCCACCCCTAATAATGACTACATAGAATGCATACTTTTTCATTCATATGCACAGAACACCAGTATCTCTGTACATTTTAACTAGCTTGATTTGGTCATGCTTAACAGCCCTGATAGTGAGCACAATTACGGATTGGGTACAGATCAGGGACGACTCACATACATAATGGAAAGTCACCAGTTTGCAGTATTGCTCAGGTATTGCTTGGTTCTTGGTGGCAGTAGAAAAGCGCCAACAGATTTGGAATTTGGAAAAAATCTTTGTCCTTCCACAACTGGATCCTCATTCCTCAAAGCATTATTGTTTTTACTCAAATATTTGTATTTTTTTGGTTTTTAGCCTTATTTCATAATGCAGAAATAATCTACAGATACATTCAGAATTTGTGTTTTGTCCCTTTATTGGTATTGCTAAGGTGCCCAAATAAGTCATTTGGGTTGGTTTGTCTAATCATGTCACTTATTTCCTTTAGAACAATATTAGGAAATCAAATTGTGTTTTGTCTTCATCTGTCTGCATTCTGTCCCCTGAAATTGCAGGGCAGCCTTTTTGACAGGGACAAATGATACTAATAAATACAAACTGGGTTTTTGTTTTCCAGGGTAAAATGGTGCATCTCAGACCACAGAATATAAACTTCATGTGTGGAAGAGTGTTTAATAGGTTTAATTTTGATTAATAATTAAAGCAAGTTTTTTTTGTCCATTAAAATAACATCAGGTTGGTCAGAAATACTGGGTAAACCCATACAGAAATGTAATATACGTCAATATATGTAAATTACATATATATAATGTCAGTGCTCATGTATGTCTTCTGCCTATATATTCATATATGTAAAATACATACACATATATGAAATATATATTTTTAAATATAGCAAAAATGGCCGTTTTCATGTAAGTGCCATATACACTCACCTAAAGGATTATTAGGAACACCATACTAATACAGTGTTTGACCCCCTTTCGCCTTCAGAACTGCCTTAATTCTACGTGGCATTGATTCAACAAGGTGCTGAAAGCATTCTTTAGAAATGTTGGCCCATATTGATAGGATAGCATCTTGCAGTTGATGAAGATTTGTGGGATGCACATCCAGGACACGAAGCTCCCGTTCCACCACATCCCAAAGATGCTGTATTGGGTTGAGATCTGGTGACTGTGGGGGCCATTGTAGTACAGTGAACTCATTGTCATGTTCAAGAAACCAATTTGAAATGATTTGAGCTTTGTGACATGGTGCATTATCCTGCTGGAAGTAGCCATCAGAGGATGGGTACATGGTGGTCATAAAGGGATGGACATGGTCAGAAACAATGCTCAGGTAGGCCGTGGCATTTAAACAATGCCCAATTGGCACTAAGGGGCCTAAAGTGTGCCAAGAAAAATCCCCCACACCATTACACCACCACCACCAGCCTGCACAGTGGTAACAAGGCATGATGGATCCATGTTCTCATTCTGTTTACGCCAAATTCTGACTCTACCATTTGAATGTCTCAACAGAAATCGAGACTCATCAGACCAGGCAACATTTTTCCAGTCTTCAACTGTCCAATTTTGGTGAGCTCGTGCAAATTGTAGCCTCTTTTTCCTATTTGTAGTGGAGATGAGTGGTACCCGGTGGGGTCTTCTGCTGTTGTAGCCCATCCGCCTCAAGGTTGTGCGTGTTGTGGCTTCACAAATGCTTTGCTGCATACCTCGGTTGTAACGAGTGGTTTTTTCAGTCAAAGTTGCTCTTCTATCAGCTTGAATCAGTCGGCCCATTCTCCTCTGACCTCTAGCATCAACAAGGCATTTTCGCCCACAGGACTGCCGCATACTGGATGTTTTTCCCTTTGCACACCATTCTTTGTAAACCCTAGAAATGGTTGTGCGTGAAAATCCCAGTAACTGAGCAGATTGTGAAATACTCAGACCGGCCCGTCTGGCACCAACAACCATGCCACGCTCAAAATTGCTTAAATCACCTTTCTTTCCCATTCTGACATTCAGTTTGGAGTTCAGGAGATTGTCTTGACCAGGACCACATCCCTAAATGCATTGAAGCAACTGCCATGTGATTGGTTGATTAGATAATTGCATTAATGATAAATTGAACAGGTGTTCCTAATAATCCTTTAGGTGAGTGTATTTTCCCATATATGCACATAATTGTGAAATATATGTGAGACACATATATGTGTACACACATATATGTACTTATTTCCATAGTACATACTTTACCTTATATTAGGGATGCAAATATGCTTCTAATATGATGACACCATGTACTTTAACTTATATTAGTGATGCAAATATGCTTCTAATATGCAGACACCATGTACTTTACCTTATATTAGGGATGCATATATGCTTCTAATATGATGACACCATGTACTTCAACTTATATTAGGGATACAAATATGCTTCTAATATGATGACACAATGTACTTTAACTTATATTAGTGATGCAAATATGCTTCTAATATGCAGACACCATGTACTTTACCTTATATTAGGGATGCATATATGCTTCTAATATGATGACACCATGTACTTCAACTTATATTAGGGATACAAATATGCTTCTAATATGATGACACAATGTACTTTAACTTATATTAGTGATGCAAATATGCTTCTAATATGCAGACACCATGTACTTTACCTTATATTAGGGATGCATATATGCTTCTAATATGATGACACCATGTACTTCAACTTATATTAGGGATACAAATATGCTTCTAATATGCAGACACCATGTACTTTACCTTACATTAGTGGCAAAACTATGTTTTTTATGGCTTGCACAAAAAACACAATTTCAAGTCTTTTCACAAAAAATTTTAACTGTTTTTATTTTTTGGATTACATTTTCACCCCGCCCCCCATAATTACACCAATTCACATTTTTTTTAGACATGGCCAGTCTCAGCTCCGCCATTTTGCCATTCAAGGCTGTTCCGACTTGTCCCGCAGAAACAGAATGCTTTGACATCACTGCATCTAAGAGAAAAAAGCATCAGGTATACAGCAGACAAAACACTGGTGGATGAACTTTTTAAAAAAATCTTTATTGCTATTTCTTCTAGTGTGAGTCAGTAAAATTGAGTGAGAAAGTGTGTGAGTTTGCAAGTACAGCCACACACACTGCAATCAGTGTGTAGGCATGGTGGCCAGTTTTGCACCGATTCAATTTGCAGGCCAGATAGGGTCATAGTGCCAAACACCTCTCAATGGAATTAACATGTTTTTGAAAGCCAAATTTGAGAAAATCCTGGCCATTGAAGTCCCACTGGATGCCTGGCAAGCAGAGCGCCAGACATTTCGCGATACGTAAACACCTGAACCCGGGACAATTTCTTCCTGTTGAACAAAATAAGAAAAGTTTCTTCCTGTTGAACAAAATGAAATTTATAGGTTTAAAGGAATACGCCACCTTTTGGGCTAACTTACTCATTTTCCACCTCCCCTACAGTTAAACAGTTGAGTTTTACTTTTCTGAAGTTCATCCAGCCGTTTTCTTAGTCTGACAGTAGTGTTTTTAGCTTCAGGTTAGCGTATTCCTTTAAAAGTTTTGATTCAGTATAGTAAGGTAAATATTTAGCATCCCAGATTTATGTACAACTGACTGTTGCAATTGGTCCAGAGGTGGACATTTCAGGTCCGGAAAGTAAAAATCCAGACCAGGATTTTGTTTCAACCAACCAGCTGAGTACTATATGGCTGTGAATCTTTATACTCAGCAGGTTGGTTGAAACAAAATCCTGGTCTGGATTTTTACTTTCCGGACCTGAAATGTCCACCTCTGATGATGTCATTCCTGGTCCCTACTCTCATTGTAGGAGATTCCATATTATCAATATGTGGTGGCAGAAAGAGCCGTTGCCACAAGGTACCAGGAAATTTGGGATATAAGATTAGGACAATTTTACAGTAAATAGTATTTGATCATGACCAATTAATATAGAAGACAAGGTGAGGCATTTCACATGCATTCCAGCACTGCAAAAAAGTACTCACTGTTTGAACAGGGGTTGAAGGGCTTGGGAGAGACTCTGGACTGCCGAGGTGCATGGAGCTTCTAAGCATTTCTTTTATCTGAGGTATCTCTGCATCAACAGGAAAAACAGATGTGAAAAACTGTAGCCAATAAGTTAAAGAATAGAACCCTGTGAAGGAAATTCCGTCTCTGCATTTATCTCATCAGCGTATTATGGTCATGCCCTCCCTCATATCTTGAACTTAGAAATAGCCACTAAAACATGGGCGAATGAGAACAAAGCTTACAATGATGTAGAGTTTAGATTCTCTGCCCGAGGCCGAGCCCAGACATGACCCGACCCGACCCGTGGGCCGGGTCGGGCCGATATTTCCTGCCACTATCTTCGGGCCGGGCCGGGCCGGGCTGGGCGGGGCCATGATCAAGCATTTGTGTGTGTTTTTTTTTTTTTTTTAAATCATTACTTAATTAGCCTAATTGGGTGGAGAGCTATGCCATAATTATAAATGTAGCTCCCTCCCGTAAGACACGAGCACAAGAGTCCTTTGCATTTAACTGAGCCGACGGTTTATTCGAAAGACAGTGGCTTCGTTATTATCACCATCATGGCAGACGTGAGAACTAAATACAGATACGGAAACACAAAATCAAGCACATTTACTTACAATATTAGCTAACAAACATTGAAATTCAAATGAAATATAAACATAAATAACAATAAAGACAGCTTAGAGAATTCATATACAGTTAACACGAACCTCAGTTAGCATTTACATGGCTAAATACAACAAACTTAACTAAAACTTAATTAACACATACCTCGTTGGCTGCTTACGGAAGGATTTAACCTTTTTCTTAACCCTTTACTTAGTTATCATATTTATTAAATATGCCATCCAAAGTGAATTACTTGTTCATTTTCTGTGTTTATCATTGCTCACGTTTTTTTTTCATTCGGATCTATTTGCGATCCATTCTGAATAAACAAACAATGCAGTTTACATGCTTCGTCCTTGTTGCATTTTTCATTAAGATAAATCTAAACTAATTTCTGTAGTTCAAACAACTTAGAATTGTAGTTGAGAACGTCTGTTACAACGGCTCACGTATTAAAAAATAGTCGGGTTTAAATCGGGCTCGGGCTCATAATTACAGTTAATGTGTCGGACCGGGTCGGGCTCGGACACAAGGTGCACGGGCTCGGGTAGGATCGGGTTTAATTTTTTGGGCCCGATCTAAGCTCTACAATGATGTCAAATAGCACAAAGACATTTATGTATATGAGTTAGTGCCAAAACTCGCGCGCATAAAAACCACGCGCACGTATGCATTCGCGAGCAGAAAACCCATGCTCTGTACGTGCTCGCGTTTGCATAGCACTCGCTCAGTGTTAAATTAGTGCCAAAAGTCGAATCACGTGCACTTGTGCGCTCGCGAGCTGAAAGCCCATCCTCTCTACGCTGGACCCTATCTACGCGCTCGCGTCTGCACAGCACTCGCTCGCTCGACAGGATGAATTTTGACACTTTGGAGGGGGATACAGTAGCTAATATCTCCGCTGCTTTGATTGGTTTTTAAAAATATTGACTACGATAGGCTATTTGCTTTGGTAGAAGATGACGATAACTTGTCACTAACCACGGTATTTTTAGCCAAATGTACAGTTTCAATAAGCAGCCTAAATATAAAATGCACCTCAGCTTATTTTTGGCAAATTAAAGTTGAATATATTCTATTTTAACATCAGAGAACAAGGTACAATACTCTATTGATCCATTCTATCTCACCTTTAAGTTTTACAGTGTGTTTGTGTATGTAGATTGGAAATATAATACATTTACCTGTGAAGATGAATTTTTTTATTTCCATCAATTCTTGACGCACAAGTGAGAGTTCGTTGCCACTATTTTCAGCATGTTCTTCCGAGGAAATGGAGGCTAAGATTCCCGCCCCTTGATTTTGAATGGCAGCTGTTTTGTCCTGTGGAAATACATAAATAAAACTTTTTAAATTAAAACATACAAATTATTGCTTTGGTTATATCATAATGCTTACATGCTTATGACATTTTTGTCCCAAGCCACCTAAAATTCATTATTGTGGGTACAGGAGGTGTCAAATGTCGTCTGTATGAGGTAAAGAGTTACATAAAACAAAAGCTCACTTTGGTTCCACTGACTGTGGCCATGGCAGTAGGGGAATCAGTAGGGGAATCATCCTCATCCTCCCACGGACGTTTGGCGATACGTATTCTCTTTCTCACTATGGCACCATCTTCAGAATCTTTCTTTGACCGTTTTTCCAGCTTTCGCTCCAAAGTATTCATGTCTATTACAGAGAAATATCAGTCACCATTGCTACTAACACATTCTGGTAGTTACCAACAAGGGTCTGAGGTAAATGATAATGTAATGCCCACTCAATATCACAAATACAAACCCAATACTAAAAAAATTGGGGCGCTGTGTAAACTGAATAAAAAATAAATGCTATAATTCTGAAATCATACAAGCAACATATTTGTTTGAGAATAGTCCAAGAACAACATAACAGTTGTTGAAACTGGAATTGTTTATTGTTATATGGGATATTTATGGTCATTTCAAATTTGAGGCCAGCAACATGTCTCAAAAAAATTGGGATGGTGTCAGTAAAAGGCAGGAAAATTTGAATAAGACTAAAGACAAAAAAAGGAAGACACTTCACAGTTAATTACGATAACTGACAAGATGATTTTTATATAAAGAATGTTATCTCTTGTCCTAGACATGATTTCAGCAGCTCAACTGATATGTGTCTTCTTCATCATATTTTCTTTTTTGTGATGCTTAAAATGTGACAGATCTAGGCTGCAAGCCACCCATTATATCATCTGGTTGCCCTTATGATGGAACCACACTGTTGGAACTTAGTACAGAATGCAGTTTACCCTTATTACCTGGTAATATTTAAGGCCTTCATTCAAAATATAATGTCTGGGTGGCTGGAGTGTCAAAGTATGTTTATAGACAATGGACATTTTATGATCTCATAAAACCATTAAATGATTTTCATTACAGAAATACACTCACCTAAAGGATTATTAGGAACACCTGTTCAATTTCTCATTAATGCAATTATCTAATCAACCAATCACATGGCAGTTGCTTCAATGCATTTAGGGGTGTGGTCTTGGTCAAGACAATCTCCTGAACTCCAAACTGAATGTCAGAATGAGAAAAAAAGGTGATTTAAGCAATTTTGAGCGTGGCATGGTTGTTGGTGCCAGACGGGCCGGTCTGAGTATTTCACAATCTGCTCAGTTACTGGGATTTTCACGCACAACCATTTCTAGGGTTTACAAAGAATGGTGTGCAAAGGGAAAAACATCCAGTATGTGGCAGTCCTGTGGGCGAAAATGCCTTGTTGATGCTAGAGGTCAGAGGAGAATGGGCCGACTGACTCAAGCTGATAGAAGAGCAACTTTGACTGAAATAACCACTCGTTACAACCGAGGTATGCAGCAAAGCATTTGTGAAGCCACAACACGCACAACCTTGAGGCGGATGGGCTACAACAGCAGAAGACCCCACTGGGTACCACTCATCTCCACTACAAATAGGAAAAAGAGGCTACAATTTGCACGAGCTCACCAAAATTGGACAGTTGAAGACTGGAAAAATGTTGCCTGGTCTGATGAGTCTCGATTTCTGTTGAGACATTCAAATGGTAGAGTCAGAATTTGGCGTAAACAGAATGAGAACATGGATCCATCATGCCTTGTTACCACTGTGCAGGCTGGTGGTGGTGGTGTAATGGTGTGGGGGATGTTTTCTTGGCACACTTTAGGCCCCTTAGTGCCAATTGGGCATCTTTAAATGCCACGGCCTACCTGAGCATTGTTTCTGACCATGTCCATCCCTTTATGACCACCATGTACCCATCCTCTGATGGCTACTTACAGCAGGACAATGCACCATGTCACAAAGCTCGAATCATTTCAAATTGGTTTCTTGAACATGACAATGAGTTCACTGTACTACAATGGCCCCCACAGTCACCAGATCTCAACCCAATAGAGCATCTTTGGGATGTGGTGGAACGGGAGCTTCGTGCCCTGGATGTGCATCCCACAAATCTCCATCAACTGCAAGATGCTATCCTATCAATATGGGCCAACATTTCTAAAGAATGCTTTCAGCAAATTGTTGAATCAATGCCACGTAGAATTACGGCAGTTCTGAAGGCGAACGGGGGTCAAACACCGTATTAGTATGGTGTTCCTAATAATCCTTTAGGTGAGTGTAGGTCTTACTGTATATACATGCAATCTTGGTGATTCAATACTTTTATATAATAAATGAGTAATGAATCCCTACACATCTTGTTGGCAGTCAATATAATTAGTTTTGAAATGTTCCTCTTTGTGTTGTTTTTAGCATTATTCAATTTTTAAACCTATGGAGTGCACCACGGGCCCCTTGCATGGGGGGGCATTTCTTCCCTCTTTGGAATAATTACCTTATAACTTCAGATATAAAAGTCACAGACACATGCCTGATACCTAAAATCAAAGTTGACCCCTTTACAATTGATTGTAGGAAGTTCAATAACGAAATGAATAACCTGTGTATAATTTATGGACATGCGAATATAACAAAAACAGCTGGAAAAATACAAAATCTGTCTTTGTGTCTTGGATTTTTGTAAATATTTCAAAAACTACATGATGGAATAGGTCCAATTTTAAAAATCTGTTTCCCAAACTTGTTTTCTACATGTGTGCCCAATTTCATATCATTTGATGCAGCCCAACAGGTTTTACGGAGGAAAGAGCAAATGGTGCAACTGGGAGCCTTTCCTATCCAAAACCTAACCTAAACTAATCTGAAACTTATCCAAAATGGCAATAGTGTAACTAGCAGTGTTTTTTGGGGTAGCAACTTCCTTTCTAAATGCATTACCACTTATAGGTCATAAGTAACAATTTGTCACACATCATCACCACACATTTGTAGGAAAATCTATATTTTATTCACACGACTTGTGCCAAACTTATCCAAAACCTATCCAAAACCTATCCAAACTGGCCACAGTGTAACTAGCAGTGTTTTTTGGGGTAGCGTCTTTCTTTCTAAATGCATTACCACTTATGGGTCATAAGTAACATTTTGTCACACAAAATCACCACACATTTGTAGGAAAATCTATATTTTATTCACACGACTTGTGCCAAACCTATCCAAAACCTATCCAAAATGGCCGCAGTGTAACTAGCAGTGTTTTTGGATAGCGTCTTTCTTTCTAAATGCATTACCACTTATGGGTCATAAGAAACATTTTGTTTCTAACCATAACCCTGCATGACTGTGCCCAAACAAAGCCCAACAAGTGCCCCGCATAACTGTGCCCAAACAAAGCCCGACAAGTGCCCCGCATAACTGTGCCCAAACAAAGCCCGACAAGTGCCCCGCATAACTTTGCCCAAACAAAGCCGACAAGTACCGTACATAATGTTGCCCAAACAAAGCCGACAAGTACCGTACATAATGTTGCTCAAACAAAGCCGACAAGTACTGTACATAACTTTGCTCAAACAAGGCCGACAAGTGCCCCGCATAACTTTGCCCAAACAAAGCCCCGCGTAACTTTGCCCAAGTGAAAGCCAAAAGCGCTGCATTACTTTGCACACTTCAAAGCTTGACAAAGGCGATGCGGAACTTTTCCCAATGTACCACAATACAAGTGTTACCAAAGCAAATGTTAATTGTAATTTGCTGAATCACGGAATTATAAAAATCTATAGAATAAAAGAGTAAAATGTAAACTGTAAATAAATGTACTTATGTCGAGCGTTGCATCCTCTCCGCGCAAAAAAGCGTCCTCCTCCATCGAATCAATGTATAAAAGCGACACTTTCTTCCCCCGAACCACTCTTCAAAATCATCTTCTGTGCTTTCTCAACAGTGAAAGTCATCCGAGCCATTTTTCTTCGGTCAACAAAGTTGTTGTCGGAAAATAACTGGGTAAACTCACGGAGACTACGTGCGCAATGCGTAATCGAGACACTCCCACAAATACTGCACCTGCAGATAATAAGTTGCGCATTCATGTCCCCAGCGCGAAAAACAATGCCCAATCAGCACATCCCATACCATTTTGCAAACCTTAGACACACCTCTATTGGATGAAGCAAATGACACTGTAATTTGATGTTCATGTAAAAAGTTTATTATGGTGAAACATAACCATGGGCAAAGGTTCAGTGCGTAAAAAATAATGTGCTAGCAGGGAAGCAGAGCATATATCTGAAAAAATACTTGACAATGAAGGATTACAGTGATTGATTTATGTACATAAGAGATCAAGCTTTCAAACGAGGGTAACTTTGTCATTTTATTCATTGGTTTTCTTCTAAAACTCCGAAGATGAAAAACATTGCACGAATGTACAGAATGCCGACTGACATTTTTCCGCGATGAGTGAGCAAGCTATTTGAGAGCATTACAGTCATATTTATGGAAAAATGCGTGTTTTGTCTTAATACTGTGACGGTTTATGAAGTATTGGCCGTGAAAGAAATAGTTTGAAGTGCTTAGTTTTCATTTTATTAACACTTATATTTTACTTCCTGACACTCGACCCGTTTAAAGATGGCTACCATGGTCATTTTATTTTTACTTGTTACAAAAAAACCATGGCACAAAAATTCCCCAAAACAATAATTTTGCCCGGTTTTAATGCTTGATATGTTGTCTTTGCACTATTCTCTGACAAATGTATGGCTTGCATGTTTTGAAAGTGATAGTATTTTGTTTTTATTTAGATTTTATCAAACGTCCCAACTTTTTTGAAAATGTAGATCACTCGATCATATCGGTAGATGTAGGCATTATCCTACATAACCTCAGGTTCGTTCAGATTCACTGAACACCAGAGCATGTGAGCGGAGCGGTGAGAATTTCCGCTCCTCACTCACGAGGCTGTTGGCTCCGCCCGCTCCTCCGCTCTAATTCGCACTAAGCCGCTCCGCTCAACACCGCTCCTCGCTCCACTAAAATTTCCTCCCGCTCCAGTCAAATCGCTCCACGCTCGCTCCAATTTAAAAGAGGGACAAATAATCTGCATGCCTAACAAATGTCACCTTTAACCGAAGCCTTATGTCATAAAGAAATATGAGCAGCGGCAACATTGCCAGTCAGAACAGACAATATTTATTTTTAAGCAACTTATAGGCAACAACGGACAGGTTTGGCAATGGCATTCCACACAAAAATAGCCTTAAAAATAAAGGAATCAGTGGGCTTAATAGGATAAAAAAATATACAGGCACGTTTTAAATTCCTCAGTTTTTTTTCTGTTGATGCAGCACGTCTCTAAAATAAAATTTCACTGACAGCGTTATGTGAAATAAAAAAAAATCTAATTAGATTAGTAGTGTGAGCGGTATCGGAGCGAAATTGGAGCGAGACAAAGCGACCGCTCCAGCCTTAATTAAAAAACCGCTCCGCACTCTGACCAAATTTCGCCCGCTCCGCTCCTCGCTCACATGCTCTGCTGAACACAAACAAACGCTTCCCGCAAACACATTCACATTGAACAATGAAACTTGAACGATTTTGTGTAACGTTCTAAAAAGTTCGTTTAAAACTGTAAACAAAAATCGCAAACGCAAAAGAAATTACATTAGAAGAACTGCTGTATTGAAAGCTTCCTGACTCAAATTGTGCCACCTACTGTGATTACACCTTATTTGGGCGCACTTCTCTTGCAGTCTGGCTAGTGGTGTGCGATACTACAAGATTTGGTATCGATGCGATACCAAGTAAATACAGGGAAAGTATCGCAGATACGATACCGATACTTCTTAATTAAGGTGGATGCATCATCAAATTGCTAAAGCTGAATTAATTTTCATTACCTTTAAGTGTTTTTGTGATTTATTTTTTTGATTAATTAGGTAAAACCCAGGACAGATTTTGGGCAAAGTTTCTAAGTAAATAAATACTGTAGTGCGGAGGTGCCAGCCGGCAGTGCGGCATGTTGGACTGATGCCAGCTTGTAAATAGTTCTCAGTAATCGCTTGTGTGATTATAAATGTGCTGTCCATGTATCGTGGTTAATGTTTATTGTTGTATGTACGTAGTGTGTGTGTGTGCGTGCGTGCGCCCACCGTGTGTATGAGGAGTAAACGGGGCGACGTGCACGGTGAGCAGTGCCGGTGTGTGGGTTGTAGTAGTGCGGGTGTAATAAAGGCCATCTGATGATTAAACCCCGAACTATCCCTGCTGTTTAATTATTGCGAGCATGACTCAGCGACCCACTATTACAATGCTTTATTATGAATATTATAGTGTGTGTGTGCCCGCGCCTGTTTGCTAGCCTGGCGACGCTGAGTCACGTGACAGCCGGGAGCAGCAATTGAGAGCAGTAGCGCTTTCGGGAGAGAGTTTGAAACTGAAGTATCGATCTCATTGAACTGGTATTGATCAATATCAAAACCAACATTATTATCGATATTATCGATACTTGGATCGAAGGAAGTCAAAGGAAGCTTTTTCCCTCAGCAAAACTAAACATATGTCTATATGCATTAAACTCCTTAACCCCCTGGGGTCGGCGATCCTGCCAGCGGGATCTGACAGAATTCTCGCGAGACTGTTAAAATAACTCCGCGAGTTTTTGTCATATACACATTTTAAAAATACCCTCAGAAACTTTGGATGGTCTACTTTTCAAATATATATAGGTAGTAACTAAATATATTTTTACAGCTTCGTGATACGAATAGAAAGAACAAGAGTGATCACCCACGCACTTGCAAATCGCGCTATTCGCATGATAATAACATGATAATCCGACAGTTAGTATTGGGTGAAGAAATATGTGAATACGCCCATTGTGACCGAAATAAACAAGAGCACATGTCTGGGTAGTGTTTACACTGATCGGCTACAATATAGCACACGGATACGTCTCTGCCGCTGAAGCTTTGCGCCAGTGTTGCCACTTTCAGCAGCGAAGCTCATACCTGTGTTCATAGCTCAGTGGGCTAAGTCTGTGTGCCTGCAATCACGTGGTCGGCGATTCAAACGCAGTGTATTTAGAACGTGAATAGCGATCTTCCGCCGAGAGCGGTCCTACACGCTCCCGACGCAAGTAAAACAAAGAAAGGTGACACGATTTGCTTTTTTGCCTTGTTACGACCCTGTCTAGGGGTTAGGGTGTAACAGAGGAAGGGAATGGGGAAAGGGGAACGAGGGGAACACAGAGTGTGGTGTACAAGGGAACACACGTGGACAAAGGGGATATTTTTATAGTTTTTTTATATTTTATTCACGCAAGACAGACACAGAACAAATGGTTTAGTGCAGAAAGACTCAGGAGTGATTATCGCCAAAATAAGAAACAAAAACCCACTTGTCCAACACAACCCAATTCTAGCTTAACTAAGTGTAAAACCAAACAACAAGTGATACTTCTAACTCCCTATCCAAAAACAGTCACAAAAACTTCCAAACAAAACCGGCAATCACTCCCTAAGCACCAAACAATCACACAAAACATACACACAGTAAAGCGTCAAAGTGAGAGGGGCGCGCGAAGACGTAAACCAAAAACAAGCAAAAGATCGGTAACCAGAAATCAAGCAAAACCGGGCGAAAGTACAGAGAGGGGTAAGGCAAAGAATCGTTAGTCAAGGAAATCAAAAGTCATACACAAGTAATCAAAACCAAAGAAAGCAAACCACAATAATCAAGAAATGAGCTAAGCTCTCGAAGAGTGTCCTGGACCGGCTCTTATCCTTCTCCGGACGGAAATGACGGAGGCCAAACAGGAAACGAAGGCGGGGTCCGGAGGTGGAGGCGGGGCCAGGACAGGTCGAGCGGGCATGGTCGTGGGCGGAGTTCGAACGTGGAGGCGGGGTAAAAACAGCAGCACGTAACAGCCTATTTAACCTAATTTTAAAAACTTTAATACTTCTGACAATGGAAGTTTTGAAAAGAAGACAGATAACGGATTTAGTCAGTGTTTTTTCATGATTCTACATAATGATTTCAGCGAGATATAAACTGAAATACACGAGAAAGATACGCGGTCGATGATGCCCTCGTCCCCAGAGCGTCAATAATAGTCACTGCATCATATTTATCGCTTTCTATATTTATATAGTCACAGTTTTTCATTTTTCATTCCATCTATCAATAAACTGTGAAAGGGATTTTATTGTTGCTACTTTTCTTGCGTTTCAAACTGCCTTTCCAAAGTGATGGGTGTGGGGTGCAGTGACATTCCAGACTGATGGGCCATTGACAGTATGCAAACTACTACAGGTGTGAGGATACCTATCTCATCAATATTCATTGTGAAGACCACTGACTTTGAGAAAAAGAGTGTCACTCCAAAGTTCTAACACTTTAGTAATCAAACCATATAAAATTTCTGAATGTCACTTTCACCTATGTGTAGCCAACCCCTGTGTCTATAAGCTTCAGAGCTCAAAAGTCTTACCTAGAAATGTCTATAATGTGATTTTTTACAATTTCTCAGCATGTCTGAAAATAGGTTTTTGAGAAGTATATGTTTAAAGTTGATTTTAACAAAAAATAGAATAATAACATTCTAAGAGGTCTCAGATTATTGGTGCTGAGTTTGTGCTGAATAAAAGCAAATGTATCACTTTGGGATAAATGTTTTTTAGATAGGTGAAATATTTTAAAATGTCATGTCAGACTACCTCGAAAGTGGAAAAAAGGCCTCAGGCCCCAGGGGGTTAACAACGTGGTTTCGTTATAAATTATGTATTTATGTTTATGTAGCATACATCCCTGCGTAACCAATACAAAATCGTGCAAAAAACTTTTAACTTACCTCCAACTGATTGAATTGTAGCCATATAAATGGGGAATCCACCTTTGGGTGGCTTTCCCGCACCCCACTCGACGGCAAATTGGTCCTCGTATGTAATCACGCCGTTTTCATAACTCTCCAAATCAAAGTTCCTTATGTATTTAACATTTACAATACTAAATTTGCCCTCATCAACCGCCACACCATTTAACAAGTGCAAACATGTCGTTTCTCCCTTTATCGTGTCCTCCTCGTGTCCGTCGTGTTGTCTTCTTGTCCGTTGTGTCGTCTTCTAAAGTTTCTCTTACAATTTACGCGGGTGTTGCTATAGTGGCAGAGCTGGTTACTAGGGGAAATACTGATTGCATTATTTAAAAAAATATATATATACTCAATAAAAAATGTACATGTTTTTAAAAATCCGAAATTCCAAACTGTTATATTATTACTATTTTACCAGCATTTTTTTCTGTTTTAGTTATTTTAGTTTTATAGATCAGATGTCCGTTACCGGAGGTTACGTAATTCACTATGAAGTGTTCCAAGAAAGCGAGGTCAGAGCCCGTTTTCTGTGAAGGTTCAAATATTAGCTTGGTGAGTCAACTACGGAAGACGTTTCTTTGATTTTAAGTTCATAATGGAGTATCGAAAATACCTTACCACGGGTGCAGCAGTTCTACTAATAAAAGAATTAGTAATTATCACTAGCTAACTTGAACTAGCAAGCAAGCATCCCTCGATTATTATTATCCGTTTCTGAATGTTAAATTTGGAAAGCTTAAGAAAAGGGGAAACTTGAGTATTATTGACCTTTTCCACATTTCATTCATGAGAATTGCTTATGCATAGGTAGGCTCAGAGCTCTGGGTATGTTTAAGTTTATTGTAGCCGTGCAATAAAAGAACATGTAATGTTAAGCAGGAGAACAAAGTATAAAGCATTAATTTGTCAGTGTGTGTTTGTACTGAAGGGCGCTAAACTATATTTACACTACAGCTAAGGATAGTATTGGTTTTCCAACAATGATTACAATCCCCACAGTTTATCTCCACTGCCTGTGAAATCAGAAATATCGCGCGTTTTTTTCCTTTTAATGATGATTTTTAAACCAATAATAAACAGTCAAGTTTAGTGTTAAAATACAATGGTCAGTTTTTCTTATTTTCTTCTTTCAGGTCGGTGGCATGTCCAGGCTCCCCAAGGAGAAAAAAAGTAAGTCACTTTACATGTGCATGCAATGAAATTCTGTGTAATTCTATGATGATATGTGTCAGGATTGCAGGCTACCTGCTACCATTCTATACCATTCTATAAGTCCAAGTTAGTTATAATGTCATCTTTACAGTGTATTTGCAGTCTAGCCCGAGTTCAGTCATTTTAAGTCGCCTTGTTATTGTACAAAAAAATCGTGTGTTATCTGAGATTACGGAAACATGTTGAATTGAAATACTGCCTTGAAATGATATTCATCATTTTCATCAATATTGGTTTCCTATTTCAGGTATGTCATTCTGCTGTTAACCTAAGTGATCTTGCACGTACCTCCTTTGATCCTGGTCCTGCACGCATCTCCTGTGATCCTGCACTCGTCTCCTGTGATCCTGGTCCTGTACACGTCTCCTGTGATCCTGCGCTTGTCTCCTGTGGTCCTGGTCGGGCACTTGTCTCCTGTGATCCTGGTCCTGCATGTATCTCCTTTGATCCTTCAGTCGTCTCCTGTGATCCTGGTCCTGCATGCATCTCCTTTGATCCTTCAGTCGTCTCCTGTGATCCTGTGCTCGTCTCCTGTGATCCTGCAGCCGTCTCCTGTGATACTGTGCTCGTCACCAGTGATCCTGGTCCTGACTCTACACTTATTACAAGTATATCGGTAAATGCTAATAGTTGAGAGTAAATCATTACTTTTAGTCACATATTAACATATTTTTGCTTATTTGTGAAATCTCAACAAACCTGAATGCTAAATGCAAGTTTATTGAATTCCTGCCTGTACTTTATAATAGTAGTAAGATTAATAGACATACTTTACCATTGCTATTTAGTATCATTGGCTGAAATAAAATAACATTTTAAATTTCTTTGTGTGTTGCACGTCTGTGAAGAACCTCCCCTCTCATTCATACCACCAGTCCACCAAGCCTCTACAAACACTTCCTGTGCAAATATGCAGGAACGGCAAACTTCTACTGTCGAGGATACAAGAAAACAGCATGAGTTGCTACTTCTTGCTTTAAAACTCAAGCATGGACTGACCGAGGAAGCTTTAGAAGACACACTTAAAGTTGTTAATGTAATAAGTCAAAGGCATGCTGTGTCATCTACCAAACATTACTTTTACAAAAATTTTGATGACTTAAAAAGAAATATTCAGTTTCACTACATATGTGAGGGATGCACAATTTCTGGGAGAAATGTACACATTGAGGGAGAAAAAGTGGTTTGTCCTAACTGTCAATATTCTTGTAGTGTAGCCGATCACATGAAACAGGGGCACTTCTTTATTGTTTTTCCACTTGAATCACAATTAAAGAATATGATGGAACAGGAGGAACTCTTTAGCCAGTTGACTAGGCCTAACAGGGGTGCTTACTCTGGACCACTGATGGATATCACCGATGGTGAGCTTTACAAGAGGGTTAACAGAGATAGTGAAGGCCAGTCTGAGCATCATGTCAATCTCACACTAACCTTTAGCTGTGATGGGGTACCTATGTTTAAGAAATCTTCTTACAGTATTTGGCCACTTCTCTATATAGTCAATGAATTACCACCTGATTTGAGGGCAAAACAAGTCATGTTGTCAGCGTTATGGTTTGGTTCATCAAAGCCAAACTTGTGAAAGAATGCAATCAATTGCTTACTCGTGGGTTTGAGTGGACCAATGTAAATGGTATTCGTGGTCAGTCCAAAGTATTTCCTTTGGTTGCAGTATGTGATTCTGTTGCAAGACCGATGGTTCAGAATTTTAAGCAATTCAAAGGAGAATTTGGATGTTCATACTGTTTACACAAAGGTACAGTGATTGAGAAGGGTCAAGGTCATGTACGGGTCTACCCTTTCCAGTCTGATACTGAAAGCATAAGTCATAGTAGCAGCCAAGATTTTGCTCGAGAGGCTATAAAAAATTGTACTGCTGTGAAAGGAGTGAAAGGACCGTCTGTTTTGTCCTTGATTCCATCATTTGACCTGATACAAGGTTCGTACCTGACTACATGCATGCCTGACTTGGTGTTGCAAGGTCCATGACTTATATGTGGGTTAGAAGTGAAAACCATGAAAACCCATGGTATGTGGGAAGGTGTATCCAAGTGATTGATCAAAAACTTCATCTTATTCAACCACCCTTCTGTGTTTCCAGAGTGCCTAGATCACTGCAAGAGAGAAACTATTGGAAGGCACATGAGTGGTACATGTGGCTTTTCTACTATAGCATCCCTGTGCTTAAAGGGATCTTACCTGAGTGGTATCTAATGCACTGGGCACGATTTGTGAAGGCTTTGGCATTACTTTTGACTGAAAGACAACAAATTCAGGAAGCTGATATACTGCTTAGGAGATTTGTAATTGAAATGGGTGATCTTTATGGTATACAGAACGCAGAGGTGGGTAGTAACGAATTACATTTACTTCGTTACATTTACTTGAGTAAATTTTTGGGGTAACTAGTACTTTTAGAGTATATTTAAAGATAGGTACTTTTACTTTTACTCAAGTACATTTTTAGTGAAAAAACTTTACTTTTACTTCGCTACATTTGATGGCGTTCCTCCGTTACTGACAAAATTGTAATAAATATTAGATATATAAAATAATAATTCGTTTACGTGACTTGATCTGAAGTCTCGCGAGACGTTGGAGAGGCTGCTTCGCGAGAGTCTGCTACGCATCTCCCGATTAAATTCAGCGCGCGTTTAGAAAGATGATGGCTGAAGCAGAGGATGACGTGTGTGAGCTATCGGGGGCAGATCACCTGTGGCCTCAAATCAACTCTATTTTTTCACTTCAAGATGTGAGAAAGAACAGTTTCATAATGCGATGCAGGCTGTGTGCACCAAAAAAAAGCGGCATCGCTGCGTGCAAAAATTCCAGCTCCAACCCGAAAAAACGTACCGGTAAGTGTCAATATGATGCCTATTTGAACCCGATTAATGGTAATTTGGTAACTATGGGCACTTTGACCTTGTTAGTACCATATTTCACACACTGTCCGAATGTTTTTCCTCATATGCGTGCTTGTGCAAGCAATGACAAATATCTTGTGAACCTTACAAACAACACACGTTCGTAAAAAACGTTCATTCTAAACGTCTGCATGTTTTCATATCCATTTTCCAAAAATCTAAATAAATTGAAGTGCATACTGTGACATTATACACAAATTCGTACACTTCACTAAAGGTTTTATTTGTGACACTTCACCTAACGTTAAGTGCAGAACGTCATTGCATTTTAATTTATTCCTATCTAATGAATGCATGTACTTAAAATGTAAGAATAAAGTAAATAAATGTTTTTAAAGGAGACTGCTGTCACGCCCCGCTCCGTCCGCTCCCGATGTGTGCCACGCCCACCTCGTTACCTCGTGTTCAGCCCTAATTATGATTGCCTGTGTCCTGTTAAGTCTAGCTTGTCTTGTGTATTTAGTCCTCGTCTGAGTCAGTCTTCCCCAGACTTGTCATTGTAGTGTCTCGTTGGATGTCCGTGCCTGTCCGTCCCTCAGAATAAACCCCGTTTCCCTAATTCTGGCTGCTACTCGCCTGCTTCCTTGCTCGCCTCCCCGTCTGACGCTGACAGAATGACAAGTCTCCCGAACAACGCAACGCAGCAGGGCGAGGACCACTGGCTCGTCCTGCTGCATGAGGTCGCGTTTTGGCGTGAGTTGCCGGAGATCCAGGAGGACCCCGGCTTATACGCCCTGGTCGAACGGAGCGAGGAGCTCCTTCAGGGAGTGAACGGAGAAGCCGCTCACCGACGCAGGGGTAACTCCGCCCCCACCTACCGGACCCGGTCGGCGCAAGAAGAAGAGGCGAAGGGGAAAAGGGGAAGAAGCCGCCCCGACGCTCTTCCTCGGCGCCTGCTCTCTTCTCCCTGCCTGGGACGACAACGCTGCTGCCCGCCTGGCCGGCTTCCATGCAGAGAAGCCACCTCCGCTGGAGGCTTATGTTTATCGGCCGGAGCGCCTGGGTCTAGGCGGAATGCGCGCCGTAAGGGACGCTGTTCCCCGGGTCTCTAGGGCCCGTAAAGGGACAACGCCTTCTCGCTCGGCGCCCCTCCTGCCCCCCGTGCTGAACCTACCGGCCGCACTGCCTGCTCCGGACCTGCCTGTTCCGGATCTGCCTGCGGCTGCGCTGCCTGCCGCCGCCGCGGATCTGCCCGCGGCTGCGCTGCCTGCCGCCGCCGCCGATCTGCCCGCGGCTGCGCTGCCTGCCGCCACCGCCGATCTGTCCGCGGCTGCGCTGCCTGCTGCCGCCGCCGATCTGCCCTCAGCTGCTGATGCCGCCGCACTGCCCGAGGCACCGCCTGCTGCTGATGCCGCCGCTCTGCCCGCGGCACCGCCTGCTGCTGATGCCGCCGCTCTGCCCGAGGCGCCGCCTGCTGCTGATGCCGCCGCTCTGCCCGCGGCACCGCCTGCTGCTGCTATCCTGCCAGCAGCTCTGCCTGACCCGCCAGTCCTGCCTGACCCGCCTGTCTCACCTGACCCGCCTGTCCTGCCTGCTCTGCATGCAGTCCCTGCGGCTGCCACCATTCTGGCTGCGGCACCCGCCGCGGCGCCCCCTGCTGGCTGCGGGATGGCGGCACCCGCCGCGACGCCCCCTGCTGGCCGCGTGATGACGGCGCCCCCTGCTGGCCGCGGGATGGCGGCGCCCGCCGCGACGGCGCCCCCTGCTGGCCGCGGGATGGCGGCGCCCGTCCTGCCGGCTCTTGACCTGCCTTTCTCGCCTGTCCTGCCGGATCTTGACCTGCCTGTCTCGCCTGTCCTGCCGGCACCTGAACTGCCGGTCTCGCCTGTCCTGCCGGCTCCTGAACTGCCTGTCTTGCCGGCGCCTGAGCTGCGTGAGGTGG
The DNA here is from genome assembly GCF_048594095.1 of Paramormyrops kingsleyae. NCBI lineage: Eukaryota > Metazoa > Chordata > Actinopteri > Osteoglossiformes > Mormyridae > Paramormyrops > Paramormyrops kingsleyae. Next base: position 3,355,646 of record NC_132808.1, on the reverse strand, counting down.
CCGTGGTTGCGCCCCCTACTGGTCACGTGCTGGCGGCGCCCGCCGAGGCGCCCCCTGCTGACCGGACGCCGGAGGCTCCCGCCGAGGCGCCCCCTGCTGACTGTATGCCCGAGGCGCCTACCCAGGCGACCCCTGCTGACCATGTGACGGTGACGCCCGCTGAGGCACCCCCTGCTGGCCGCACGACTGTTGTGCCTGCCGGGGCGCCCCCTGCTGGCCAAGTGACTGCGGCGCCCGCTGAGGCGCCCCCTGCTGGCCACCTGTCCGCGGCCCTGTCCGAGGCCGCATCTCCCGTCCTGCCCGCGGCCCTGCCCGAGGCCGCATCTCCCGTCATGCCCGCGGCCCTGCCTGAGGCCGCCTCTCCCGTCCTGCCCGCGGCACTGCCTGAGGCCCTGACTCCCTCGCCCTTACCCCGGCAAGGCCAACGCCCCCCAGGACCCCGCCTGTCGGTGTCCCGCCCGCCCTGCCCTCTGGCTCGCCCGTTCGGCCCCTGGCTGTGGCTCGGTGGCTGCCTGCGGGTCCTCCGGCTCGGGGTCGGCGGTCGCCGCCGGGTCCCCCCCTGGATCCTCGGTGCCGGTCCTCGGTCCCGCCTCAGGGTCCATGTCGGCTGCCTCGTTACCTCGTGTTCAGCCCTAATTGTGATTGCCTGTGTCCTGTTAAGTCTAGCTTGTCTTGTGTATTTAGTCCTCGTCTGAATCAGTCTTCCCCAGACTTGTCATTGTAGTGTCTCGTTGGATGTCCGTGCCTGTCCGTCCCTCAGAATAAACCCCGTTTCCCTAATTCTGGCTGCTACTCGCCTGCTTCCTTGCTCGCCTCCCCGTCTGACGCTGACAACTGCTTTTAAAAGGAAGAGTTGCTTAGCCCAGCATATTATTCATTCCCACCATTAATCACAAAACATATACATAATAATTCATATATATATATATATATATATTAAAATTTACTTATACTTATAGTCATATATTATTTTTACTTACTGCTATTTGTCCAAAGTGCCCATAGATACATAATTACCAATTTATTGATGATTCAAGTTTTAATGTATAATAAAACCAAATGTAACCTAATCTGCATATATATATATATATATGCATATGAACCTAATTCAAAAAAGAATCCAAAGATCATTAGTGCCTTTTCCAGCCCTGCAACGAAGGTAACACAGGCAGTGATTGACAAGCTGCTGATCAGTTTTGTCTGTGAAGGAAGCCAGCCATTTTCTATTATAGAACTACCGTCATTTAGGAAAATTATAGAAACCTTGCAACCTCAGTGTACAGTCATGACAAGGAAAACACTGCGTCTCAAAGTGCAGGATACATTTGAAAACATGAAGAGTGCACTTATCCAAAAATTAAACCATGCTGATTACGTTGCTACAACTGCAGACTGCTGGTCAGCCAGGCAGCGCAGTTACTTGGGGGTCACCTGCCACTGGATAGACAGTACATCTTTAGAGAGATGTTCAGCAGCTTTGTCTTGCAGACGGATGACAGGATCACACACATTCGATGGAATTGCTGCTGCTTTAGAGGAAATACACGAAGAGTACAAAATCAGAGGAAAGATTACTAGGACAACTACAGATAGTGGCTCAAACTTCCTGAAGGCCTTTCGAATATATGGGGAGGAGAAAGAAGATGATGCTCAGGATGCACAGGAGGAGGGAGACTACATACTTGAGGATGAATCTGACGAAAGTGAATCGGAGGTGGAGTACCAAGACCTTTTTGGTATTTTAGATGAGGACTGTGGCCTGGACTACCAACTTCCCAGACATCAAAAATGTGCCTGCCATTTACTTAATCTTGTTGCTACTGTTGATGCTTCAGCAGCAGAAGCTGGAAGTGATACGTATAAGAGACTATCACGGTCAGCTTTTGCTAAATGCAGTGCACTTTGGAACAAAACCAGCAGGTCAACCTTGGCTTTTGAAACTGTGGACAGAAAAACATCTGGGTGTGTTTGAAATTTTATTGCAAATGACAGTTTATGTGATGTTAATGTGCCCATCACAGGACTGAGATAGGATACTTTACTTCAGCCTATGTTTTATATAAACAAAACAAAGAGACTTTCAAGGTGAGGTGTGTGGAAGCTTTCCAAATAGTTTGAAATTCAAGGTTTTCGCTTCATATCAATCAGATCAGAAGTAACTAGTAACTAGCTACTTGAGTAGTTTTTCCATCGGATACTTTTTTACTCTTACTCAAGTAACTATTGGGATTGTTACTTTTACTCTTACTTGAGTAAATATTTCCATAAGTACTTTTACTTTTACTTGAGTACAGATTTTGGGTACTCTACCCACCTCTGACAGAACATGTCCTATAATGTCCATCTCTCTCTTCACCTTGCACGAAGTGTGCAAAACTGGGGTCCTTTATGGGCACATTCAGCTTTCATATTTGAGTTGTATAATCACAACCTGCTCAAAATGATCAAGAGCACACAAGGGGTCCCTTTGCAGATTGCCAAAACCTTTCAGTTACAGAAGGGTCTGTCCTTGTATGCCAAAAAAGCACTGTCAAATGCATCCTCTGAATGCATTTCAGCCTTTGAGAACTTAGTCAGTCCTACACACACCCAGAGTGCAATAAGGTGTAAAGAGGTCATTGCACTTGGAGGCAGACATGAGAAAGTAAGACTTGAGCAAGATGACTACCTTGCCCTCCACAATGTAGCTAATCACATAGACAGAGAACTTCTTGTCAGTTACCGTGACAGGGTAGTAATTAACTCTAAAAGAGATTCAAGAGAGAGAAAGAGAAACTCACATGTTGTAGTCCTCAGAGATAAAAGTATTTTCAGTGTTGATAAGTTTGTTGTTGCAGACTTGGGAAGTGGGGTATACTGCTATGCCATAGGACATTATTTTGAAACAAAGCAGCACCGTTTTTTTGCTTCATTGTCAAACCCACACCACTTTGTTGCTGTTGGCAAAAAGTTGGGGCATCTGACAGCTGTTCCAGCTGCAGTTATTCAGAGAAAATGCCTCTTTATGAATCTTCCGAACCTGAATGTTAATTATGTCTTTATGTTTTTGAATCGTAATGAGTTGATGAATTGATAATAAAATTGAAAGGGGTCAGAGAATGGAAAATACTTTTTACCCGAGCAGACCAAATGGTGAAATCACATTAATCTTTTTTTTTTTTTTTTAGTTTTTTCAGTGAAATGCGAATTGATGGATAACTTCCTGAGACCCAAGGAGAAACGTGTCCTTCAATTTAAGTTCTCTTTGGAGGAAATAAGACATCTTACAATTTAGATTTTTTCAAATTTATTTTTATTTTTAATTTCACAGCATGTCCTTTTTAGTGCACAACAGTAATAAATACGTTTCCTAACATCAGTGAAAAGAGAGATGCAAAAATAAAATGTCCACTACAATGGACATAAATGAATGGGTGGGGTCTCAGGAGGTTAAAGGAATATTTTGGAGTAAAATGCTTCATAGGTAAGTTTTTGGCTGGTTGGGGGTTCATACGTTGAGTTGGTACCACTCAAAAATTGACCAATGAAGCATTTTCCTCCGGATTATTCCTTTAAATAGAATGGTCTGACTCTGACTACCTTGAAATGAAATGTCAATAGGTTGAAGAAGAAGAAGAGCATATGTCTGATATCTATAGTGGAGTCCTAAATAGTACATGTCTGAATGTGGAATGTCACTTAATAGTTAATAAGAATATTGTTTGTACTCGTCAAAATGTCATGTAATGAAATGCCAGTTAATAATAATTATTAGGAATATTGTATGTACTTGTCTGAATCATTTAAAAACATCAACCTCAAATGCCAATATTTAAAAAGTACTGTCTTTACATCTGAATACCTTGTAATGAAATGCCTATAGTTGGAGATTGTATGTCTGTATTGTGTGAATACAAAATATAGTATTTTTTTTAATACAATAATGCAGTGTTTTCTTTGTCAGTTTTGACAAATACATCCACAAAGTACCATAACCGTATGCCACAGCTTTAAAAAATGAATCAGTATCACATGTATGTATGTTTACATACATGTATTAAATAAGTGGAAAACAAATATGTATTTTACATATTTATACTAAAAGTTGTCCATATATGCGATAAACCAATACTATACTGTACTATGTGCAGATATATGGCATCATATATGGATAACCTCAAATATTTTATTCACATGTTTAGACCCATAAATGTTCATATATGTTACAGGCATACATTATATTCTCAGATAAGTCAAATATATGCATAGATATATGTCATACTGTTTAAAATATAAGTACATATATGGCCATATATTACATTTTTGTATGGGAATGACTATCATAGCTGGAAACAGCTGTTTTTCAATGCAATATCTACACAGGTATACAGAGGCCCATTATCAGAAACAATTAGTCCAGTGTTCCAATGGAATGTTGTGTTTGCTAATGCAAGTTTATCAATTTAAAAGGTTAATTGATAACTAGAAAACCCTTTTGAAAGTATGTTAATACAGATAAAAATTGTTGTGCTGATTAAAGAAGCAAAAGAACTAGTCTTCTTTGGACTAGTTAAGTACCTGGAGCATCAGCAATCGCGGGTTTGATTACAAGCTCAAAATAGTCAGAAACGAAAAACTTTCTTCTGAAATGTGTCAGTCTATTCTTTTTCTGAGAAATGAAGGCTATCCCATGCAAGAAATTGCCAGGAACCTGAATATCTTGTACAATGCTGCATACTACTCCCTTTGCAGAGCAGCGCAAATTGGCTCTAACCACAATATAAAGAGAAGAAGGAGGCCCGGTGCACAAATGAGCGAAAGGATAATTATATTTGAGTGTGTGACGCCGCATAGGTCTTCAAGAGGCACCTTCATGAAATAATACCTGCAAAAGACCAGTCTCAGGGTCAACAGTGAAGAGGTAGTTCCGGGATGCTGGCCTTCTAGGTAGAATTGCAATGAAAAAGCTGCAACTCAGAATGGCCAATAAAAAGAAAAGACTGAGATCAGCAAATGAATAGAGACACTGGACTGAGGAAGATTGGAAAAAGTGCTATGGATAGACAAATGTATGTTACTACAAAGAAGAAATTTTGCGAGACAGATCAAATGAAAAGATGCTGGAGGAGTGCTTAACAACATCTTTGAACTTGTTTTCAATAGAAAATTTGCAGTGCAATAATGTTAGGATTAACACACAAGACTAAGAGTCTATTCAGCTGTCATCTTATTGCTGGTCCTGTTCTTCTTGTGCATCCTGTTTTTTTCAATCAGAATTGTCTCACTCCAAAATCAGACAGCAGTGCAGACGAGGGAAGACTCATGCATCTGACAAGACAACGAATGGCCCACTGCATTTGTCACTGTTGGAGTGAGACACGCAGGAAGGTACTGTGCTTCATCTGTGATTCTGTACACATCCCTCCTCCCAAAGGTGATTTTCTGCTAACCTTGTTCATTTCAGTTGAATGAAACAACAGAAGATGGGATGTGTACTCACTACACATCCTTTGTCACTTTTACCAGCAATTCCACCTACCTCCGCCTTCTGCACACTTTCCAGGAACAATTCCAGGTCATAGGGCTGCCTTCTGTGTTTGCAGCCTATGCTGGTACTGACAATCTGACAGAGCTTAGATTCCAGGTGGCCTGAGACAAGGCCTATCCTGGTAGCAGAGGTACTCGCTGGCCTAGGCATAAAAGGTGGGTTAGTGACCCCACAAACACACTTAAACATACACATACACACACACAGATAACAAGGGAGGCCAGCATTCCAACTTTTATAGCCCAAAGATTTAGGGACCTACATACAGCAGAGTGGACCTCAAAGATAAGGGTCCCTCGAATTGGCACGCAACCCCCTCCCCATACATCCTGCCTTATATACCATGGACTCACCCAACACCCTAAAGAAAGTTTCTTTTAAGTTCGGCTTTTGTATATCTTGTATGTTTGTTTACTCATGATTGCTAGTCTCAATATCCAGATAGGTTATGTTTTTGTGTGTTCTTAGACAATCTTTGTGTTGTGTGCCACCCTTTTAACCATGTTTCATGGAGTATCACCTATTTTACCCCTCACACTTGAACACTTATATAAATTTGAATAAATAAATATGTATAGCTACCACTGAATATTTTTCTCAAGGTTATACCAGAAGAATCTTGAAAATTAAATAGTGTAACCAGGTATCTTAGTGTGTCCTAACTTTCAGAGGTTCTATCTTTGTTTAACAACCCTCCCCCTTTTTTTTCTTCCACATTCCTCTGTGGCCCTTATTTGATCTTTGTGGTCCATTAGCATTTCTTTGTCCTACTATTCTGCATTAAAAGAACTGAATTAAGGTGTACATTATCAATTCTGGAGAGCAGATCAATTGGGATAAGCCACACCAACCAAAATATGTTATTCCCAGATGTGCAATATAAATTGGTATTGCCACTAACGGCCACACCTATCTAAGGGTAAGATGTGCTGTTTGAATGTGAATATGTAATGTAATGTCTGTACAATTTAAAGTGTAACATCTGTTGAGGTGCAACCCAAAACACCTATACCGTATACTAATGTGAGTCAGTAACATACACCATTTAAGAAATTATTAATTTATTAATACAAAATGGTATGAGGTGTGAACCGCCAGGCTGGTATGGCATGTTTGGTGGCAAACTGATGGAAAATCACTCCTGATTCCAAATCAGGTCAGTGGTTACCATGAAACTGTATGTATAAAAAGTTACACCAGTTTAATGAAAACCATCTGTAAATGGGAATCAGTCTGGTCATAAATAACAAAAGGACGGCCACAGACACCCCTCCAAAAGCCAGCCAACTGGATGGTCAGCTATTGGTTCAGGTGTCGATTTTCTGGTCATTCCTATTCATGAACATTAGACCATAAAACCTGGCACCTCAGAACAAAGGAGAGAACATCAGCCCCTCATAGGGAGGAGAAGAGAAGCCCCAGGAGAAGAGCAGCCCATGAGAATCCCTCCTGAAGCCTGCCGGTATAGGCCTGCCACCCAACAGAGAACTGCAACCAAGACAAAACCTTTTACCTTAAAGCTTCTATATGACTATGGGGTCATGTTTCCACAAACTGTGCTTGCTTTGCAGAACAGTATTTTCCTTTTAAGGTTACCCATTTAAATCTGGTCATTGCATTTCCATAATTACATTCTTTTTGTTTCTATTCCATTATTTCGTGTTTGTTGTTTATGTTAAGTGTAATGTGAATCTTAACTAAGCACTCAAACTAAGATTGGGCCTCCACCTGTACCTTACCCCTCCCTCAAGAAGAGTGCTGTCAAATCAACCATGTTCTTCAAGCTGGGATGCTCCAGTGAAACTCCACCCAGGCATGAGCAGAAAGTAACATATTTTATGTTGGCTTACTCAAAGTTGGCAAGAATGTATGCGTTGCTTTATGTAATCTACAGAAATAAAGTATGCTGAAGACCTTTCACCCTCCTCAATCCATTTTGCCCTTGACCTAATAAACGCTCCTTTAGCTCTACTCGCGTAAACATTATCTAACAAAGATTGCAGGAGAATAAGTTTTTGTTTATCACTCTCAGTTAACCCTTAGGAGTCTGAAGGTGTTTTGGAGCCCTGAAGAGATTCTGACATGTCCTGACATTTGTGCATTTTTCAGTTACTTATAAACATATAAATGTCTAAAGTCTGATAACATTGTATTCAGCAGAAACTGGGTTACAATAATATATGAGCAGTATGTATGTACAAGTCTTTATATTGGAGAAAAAAACAGTTATGCGTGATTATTGAAAACAACAAAAAAATAAGTCACTGAAATTAGACCACAAAACACATTCATGACATTTGTGTGCAAGACTTTTGTGACCTGGATCTTGTAGTGTAGAGGTTTTACTTCAAAATGATGTGACAATCATCTCAGTCACTCATTTACAGAAAACAATACATTCATTTAAATTTTCTAAGACACTTTTTGTTTAGAAAGGCCATATGCGAGGAGGTGGGAATGCTCATGAATAATGCTGTAGTTCACACCAGAGAAGACAAAGACCTGCATAATGAGCTGTATAATTACCCCTTTCAGTCAGGTATGGGACAGAGGAGAGTGCTACAAGAAAATAATTTGAGGACAGAAACATATTTCTTGGTTTGTGGTTTATTTAGCATGCATGTCCCGATGTGAGGTGCTGGTGAAGGCAAGGGTGATGCAGACACATTCCTAAAAACAAATAAATAAAAAAATGATAGCATCTCAAACATTTACACCCGAAATGTTTGTGCTAAATAACATTACCGATAGCAGTATTATAGGCTAATCAAAACGGAGCCAAATATATATTAGCAACCATAATCTAAAGCTATCCAAAACGAGGTGAAATACATTAGAACATTTACAAACATCTGTAAACTCCATAAGGCATTATCTTAGCCACCAGGAAACAACATGTTTGCTACATAAGGCAGCATGTTAGCAGAGTTATCTACATGCTACACTAACCTAAATGGCATTGAAAGCCAATGTTTCACATAAGCTGACAAAAGCTAGCTGAAGTGTGGAAAATATTTACTAATAATAGTTTAATATTATCAAAATAAGAGTTATATAAGACTTAATAACTTACCCCAGGGCTGTCAAGTTTTGAAGACAGGCAAGAGTGACATTCCACAGGATGCCTTTTCATTGGTTGTTGTGTTGTAATTTACCCAGATACAATAGTACTATTTTCTGATTGGCTATTGTGTACACCCTTTCTTTTTTTTTTGACTGGCTGACAGGCTCTTGGGGCACATCTTGTCCGACTTCAACGTCATAAAAGAGGCTTGTTTCCGACGGGAAGCGACGTTTTTCTTGACGTTTCGTGACGTTTTCATCTGAGTTCCGACTTAGAGAAATAGTCGAACGCACCATGTCACTCAACTCAGAATTTCCGAGATCCGAGAGAAAAACGAACGCACCATTAGACTGTATGTGTTTTTAAGCCGGGAGGCGTGGCCTTATACGCATGCTGCCCGGACTGTTTTCCGTGTGAATGGCTGTGGGCGTGCCCTGCCTCGGGTCATTAGCAGATAATGAAGTGCGACAGAAATTCTGTGCCTCTCCTTGGTTTCACATGAATTACATAAACTGAAAATATTTATTTTTAATTTAAATTGCTTTGTTTAAAAGTAGACACTTTAAGCTTTCTATAGATATATTTCTCATGTCTGTCTGTGCAGTATTCGCGGAGTTTCAGTTCATTTTAGTGACGTGTTTCAAAAAGATTTTCGCGGAGACTGAGACAGCTGAAAGCGCACCCTGTTTATTTTCTTTATTTTACAAAAGCACAATGTTTCGTGGATATTGTGAGTATACATGAATAAAAGTAGACCATTTACAGATTAAAATGATGTACTACACTTACGTGTATGATCAAACATGACGACGCATTTTAAGTTCTTTTCACGGTTACCAGAAAAGAACTTGTCCCCGCCGGCGGGTCCGCCGACTCCTAAGGGTTAATGATGACTTATTACAGATAGCATTTATGTCTGTAATAATTTCCTTTTCCTTGCTAGCCCTGCTTAATAATTTACCGTTTATTATGGAAGTTTGACGAACTTTATATTTTAGAAACTCCCATTTTGCCCTATAAGTTGTGAGATATGAGTTTTCAGATATATCCTTGATCATCGTTACAATTTCTTGACAGAAGGGTTCATTTTCAAGGAGACCAGAGTTAAATTTCCAGTACCCATTTTTATACCCCTTTAGAGAGGCGTTTGCAGGTTCAAGAGTAAGTTTAACCACACAGTGATCTGTTAAGGGTGCTGCAGAGATTGAGGATTTGGACTCCAGCCCAGGGTTGTATTCTGACATTAACCAAAAGTCTAATCTGGATTTCACTGACCCATCTGGTTTAAACCATGTGAAGATTTGGGCATCAGGGTTTTCAGAACGCCATGTATCTTTCAGATGAAACACACTGCAAAAGTAAAGCAACACAGGATTATAATGTGGCCCATGATATTTTGAGGGCAGTCTGTCAAGCCAGTCATCCATCACCATGTTAAAATCACCACCAAATATACACTCACCTAAAGGATTATTAGGAACACCTGTTCAATTTGTCATTAATGCAATTATCTAATCAACCAATCACATGGCAGTTGCTTCAATGCATTTAGGGGTGTGGTCCTGGTCAAGACAATCTCCTGAACTCCAAACTGAATGTCAGAATGGGAAAGAAAGGTGATTTAAGCAATTTTGAGCGTGGCATGGTTGTTGGTGCCAGACGGGCCGGTCTGAGTATTTCACAATCTGCTCAGTTACTGGGATTTTCACGCGCAACAATTTCTAGGGTTTACAAAGAATGGTGTGCAAAGGGAAAAACATCCAGTATGCGGCAGTCCTGTGGGCGAAAATGCCTTGTTGATGCTAGAGGTCAGAGGAGAATGGGCCGACTGATTCAAGCTGATAGAAGAGCAACTTTGACTGAAATAACCACTCGTTACAACCGAGGTATGCAGCAAAGCATTTGTGAAGCCACAACACGCACAACCTTGAGGCAGATGGGCTACAACAGCAGAAGACCCCACCGGGTACCACTCATCTCCACTAAAAATAGGAAAAAGAGGCTACAATTTGCACGAGCTCACCAAAATTGGACAGTTGAAGACTGGAAAAATGTTGCCTGGTCTGATGAGTCTCAATTTCAGTTGAGACATTCAAATGGTAGAGTCAGAATTTGGCGTAAACAGAATGAGAACATGGATCCATCATGCCTTGTTACCACTGTGCAGGCTGGTGGTGGTGGTGTAATGGTGTGGGGGATGTTTTCTTGGCACACTTTAGGCCCCTTAGTGCCAATTGGGCATCGTTTAAATTAGAGATGCACCGATACCGATATTCGGATCGGTATCGGCGCCGATCCAGACCTATTTGACGGATCGGGAATCGGCCATGCGTGACCGATCCACGTCCTATACTTACTTATTTAGTTTTTGGCAATCAATCGCACGACAGCTCTTTCCCATTTTACATGTGTGTTTTTGCGGAATTCAAATCGAACGCTATCACTGCCCCTAAGTCTTTTTTGCTACTCAGTGGGTGTGAGTACAGTGACTTCCGCCTGCTGTGAGGTCATGCGCATACCCTTCGCAGTACGAGGAGCGTAAGATAAGACGTGACGATCTGGGAGTATTTTAGGCTTTTAACAGAAATCGGAAGCACAGCGTTTTGCAATCTATGTAAAATAAGGTTTTGAGGTGGGAATAGCGTTTAATGGAAAATCCCATTTAACAAAGCGCACACAACTGCTAGACAAAACAAAGCAATGGATGATTTGGGAGTCGCTAACTTAATTGGACTGTTTTGCGAACTCGTTGCTTGAGATACAAGAGGGGCTGCCATCGCAACAAAAGTGTAACTGCGCTGATGCCAATGGGAGAAAAACTGTTAAAATTTTAAGCATTCGCCACTTGTGTATATTTGCTTTGAAGATATTCAAATTGAACTGCAAATGCCTCAAAAACGCTTAAAACAAATGAGGTGGAACAGTACGTTATGTATGTTTGTAGTAGCCTAATTAAATATTTTTTGTCATACATTTCTTCCATCTGTATTTACTAGCTTAAAAAAAATTATATGTAAAGTATAACAAAGTAAAAAGAGCTCTTGTATCGGAATCTGTATCGGTATCGGCAGTTGTGTATCGGAATCGGATCGGAACTGAAAAAACGTGGATCGCCCATCTCTAGTTTAAATGCCACGGCCTACCTGAGCATTGTTTCTGACCATGTCCATCCCTTTATGACCACCATGTACCCATCCTCTGATGGCTAGTTCCAGCAGGATAATGCACCATGTAACAAAGCTCGAATCATTTCAAATTGGTTTCTTGAACATGACAATGAGTTCACTGTACTAAAATGGCCCCCACAGTCACCAGATCTCAACCCAATAGAGCATCTTTGGGATGTGGTGGAACGGGAGCTTCATGCCCTGGATGTGCATCCCACAAATCTCCATCAACTGCAAGATGCTATCCTATCAATATGGGCCAACATTTCTAAAGAATGCTTTCAGCACCTTGTTGAATCAATGCCACGTTGAATTAAGGCAGCTCTGAAGGCGAAAGGGGGTCAAACACCGTATTAGTATGGTGTTCCTAATAATCCTTTAAGTGAGTGTATAGTCGTCTGTAGGATACCTATACCTAAGCTCTTTTACAATCTTTGTTATTTCGAGAATCATATTTCTGTTTTGATTAGGAGAGTTATATCCATATATATTCCCCAGTATCTGATCCCTGTTAGTAGCTAGAACCTTCCCAGGATAGTTGTTGAAAAGAATTGCAACGCCAGCTGACCTATTCGTGCCATGACTATAAATTATTTTATCTCCCCATTGGTTTGACCAAAATTTTTCATCTATATTTATGGAATGAGTTTCTTGGAGAAGAAAACAGTGCGCTTTCTGATTTTTACAGAATAAAAAGATTGATTTCCTTTTTATAGAATCTCTTAAAGCCCTAGTATTGAGTGTGACATAGGAAACTGTAGGGATAAAGGCAGACATACGTTAAAAGGGAGTAAAACAAACAGAAATAAAGACTCGCGAGTGTAAGCTCCGGGTCTAAATACTACTCAAAGCCCCAATTGCATAGTATCAAATATAGATTTCTAACTCAAACAATTGACAGTGCCGACATATCTCTATAAGAAATAATACGCATGAAAGTGAACTTGCATTCCGCAAAGTCTCTTTTTAACCTCTTAAATGTGCAATAAACGGTTTAAGCACCGCAATTTTGACCAAGAAGGTACATTTTTGAATAAACTGAAGTCAAAGTACTGATACGATTAACTTAAAAATATTCCCCTTTGTTTACTCTGAGAGCTCATTTGGAGTACCAAAGCCTCCTTTCAAGATAACAAGAAACCATACAACAAAATCAAACATTTCAACCTGTAACACGCATGTTAATTAGTACTCTCAGAGAGAAGGCAGTCGAGTTCCGGAGTGAACAGTAAGATCTAATCCAGAGTGACTCTGTTACCGTTGATGTACCCTACATGTCCCCTGAAGAACACAATCTTTCCAGCCGGGTTCGGGTCGCGGGGGTAGCAGCTTCAGTAGAGGCACCCAGACCTCCCTCTCCCCAGCTAACCCCACCAGCTCCTCGGGGGGGACACCGAGGCGTTCCCAGGCCAGCCGAGAGATATAATCCCTCCAGCGAGTCCTGGGCCTGCCCCGGGGCCTCCTCCCTGTAGGACATGCACGGAAAACCTCTCCGGGTCTCCCAGGAGGCATCCGCACCAGATGTCCAAACCACCTCAACTGGCTCCTTTCGACGTGAAGAAACAGCGGTTCTACTCTGAGGCCCTCCCGGATATCCGAACTTCTCACCCTATCCCTAAGGGAGTGCCCAGACACCCTGCGGAGAAACCTAATTTCGGCCGCTTGTATTCGCGATCTCGTTCTTTCGGTCATTACCCATAGCTCATGACCATAGGTGAGGGTAGGAACAAAGATGGACCAATAGATCGAGAGCTTGGCTTTTTGGCTCAGTTCTTTCTTAGCCACGACGGACCGGTTAAGCGCCTGCAGAACTGCAGACACCGCTCCGATCCGTCTATCCAGCTCCCGATCTCGCCTACCCTCATTCGTGAACAAGACCCCGAGATACTTAAACTCCTCCACTTGAAGCAGTACGTCTTCCCCAACCCAAAGAGGGCAAACCACCCATTTCCGGCTGAGAACCATGGTCTCGGACTTGGAGGTGCTAATCCTCATCCCTGCCGCTTCGCACTTGGCTGCGAACTGCCCCAGTGCCTGCTGGAGATCCCCAGCAGATGAAGCCAACAGGACAACATCGTCTGCAAAAAGCAGCGAGGCAATCCTGAGGTCACCAAACTGGACACCCTCGACGCCTTGGCTGTGCCTAGAAATCCTGTCCATAAATATGATAAACAGGACCGATGACAAAGGGCAGCCCTGGCGGAGCCCAACATGCACCTGGAACACGTCCGACTTATTGCCGGCAATGCGGACCAAGCTTCTGCTCCATTCGTACAGGGACCGGATCGCCCACAACAGTGGACCCCGGACCCCATACTCTCGAAGCACCCCCCACAGAGCACCTCGGGGAACCCGGTCGTAAGCCTTTTCCAAATCCACAAAGCACATGTAGACTGGATAGGCAAACTCCCAGGCCCCCTCCAGTACCCCTGCAAGGGTATAAAGCTGGTCCAGTGTTCCACGACCAGGACGAAAACCGCATTGTTCCTCCTGAATCCGAGATTCGACTATCGATCTCACCCTCCTCTCCAGTACCCCGGAATAGACTTTCCCAGGGAGGCTGAGAAGTGTGATCCCCCTGTAGTTGGAACACACCCTCCGGTCCCCTTTCTTAAATAAGGGGACCACCACCCCGGTCTGCCAATCCAGCGGCACTGTCCCTGACCTCCACGCACTGTTGAGAAGGCGTGTCACCCGCGACAGCCCCACAACATCTAGAGCCTTCAGGTACTCCGGGCGGATCTTGTCCACCCCCGGGGCCCGGCCACCACGGAGTTGTTTAACCACCCCGGCCACCTCAGCCTCAGTGATGGGCAAGTCCCCCCCAGCACCCTCGGGCTCTGTGCCCTCAGATGTCTCAAAGACAGTATGCGTAGATGTATCTGAGGCAGGGTTGAGGAGGTCCTCAAAGTATTCCTTCCACCTCCGGATGATGTCCCCAGGTGAGGTCAACAGCCCCCCCCCACACTATAAATAGTAGGAACCAGGAGCTGCTTCCCCATCCTGATACTCCGTATGGTTTGCCAGAACCTTTTTGAGGCCGACCGAAAGTCACTTTCCATGGCCTCACCGAACTCCTCCCACGCCTGGGTTTTTGCTTCTGCGACTGCCCGAGCCGCGTTCCGCCTGGCCCACCGGTACCCGTCAGCTGCCTCCGGAGACCCCCGGGCTAATAATTCCTGGTAAGCCTCCTTCTTCAGCTTCACGGCCCCCCTCACCTCTGGTGTCCACCATCGGGTACGGGGGTTACCGCCACGACAGGCACCGACCACCCTGCAGCCACAGCTCCGTACGGCCGCTTCCACAATGGAGGTCCGGAACAGTGTCCATTCAGACTCAATGTCCCCTACCTCCCCCGGCATGCAGTCGGAATTCTGCCGGAGGCACGAGTTAAAGCTCCAGCAAACAGGAGCCTCTGCCAGACGTTCCCAGCAGACCCTCACTATGCGCTTGGGCCTACCAGGTCTGACCGGTTTCCTCCCCCGCCACCTGAGCCAACTCATCACCAGGTGGTGTTCAGTTGACAGCTCTGCCCCTCTCTTTACCCGAGTGTCCAAGACAGAGGGCCGCAGATCAGTTGATACGATTATAAAATCGATCATCGACCTGTAGCCCCGGGTATGTTCGTACCATGTCCACTTATGAACACCCTTATGCTCGAACATGGTGTTTGTTATGGACAAACCATGCATTGCACAGAAGTCCAATAACAGAACACCACTCGGATTCAGATCAGGGAGGCCGTTCCTCCCAATCACCCCCTTCCAGGTCACACGGTCATTGCCCACGTGAGCGTTGAAGTCCCCCAGCAAAACGATGGAATCCCCCCGCGGCACGCCAAATAGCATACCGCTAAGGGAATCCAAGAAGGCCGGGTACTCTGAACTGACATTCGGCGCATAAGCGCAGATGACAGTCAGAGACCTATCCTTGACCCGAAGGCGCAGGGAAACAGCCCTCTCGTTCACCGGGGTAAACTCCGGTGTTAATGCACCGAGCTGTGGGGCCACCAATAGCCCCACCCCAGCCCGGCGTCACTCACCCGCCGCAACTCCAGAGTAAAAGAGCGTCCAGCCCCTCTCCAGGAAAGCCAGTTTTGTCAGCCGGGGATCGGACCGCCAGGGCCTCCCTTGGCCGCTACCCGATCCACAATGCACTCGAACCCCTGACATTCCCCTTTCGGGCCAAGGCCCGGCCACCAGGCGCTCGCCAACGGGCCCCTCCCCCAGGCCTGGCTCCAGGGTGGGGCCCCGGTGACCCTAGTCCGGGCGAGGGAAACGGGACTTTGATTTTTAACTTTTTCATGGGGTTCTTTCGGATTGCTCTTTGTCTGGCCCCTCCCCTGGAACCTTTTTGCCTTGGGAGACCCTACCAGGGGCTATTGCCCCCGACAACCTAGCCCCCAGGTTCACGGAGGCACGCAAACCCCTCCACCACGATAAGGTGGCAATCCAAGGAGGAGTATGTTCATACTGCTTTTCTTTGAGACCATGAATTTTAAGGTTCCATCTTCTATTGAATCACTCCAGCTCTGTCACCTTTTTTTTTAGCTCCTCGTTCTCGCTGAGGAGGTGGGGTATTTCTTTTTCCACCGCTTATATTTTAGTTTTGCAATCTTTAATCTCTGCAGCGTTCATCTCCACTAACCTAGTGATGTTAGCCACCATAACCGAGTTCTCTCTCAATTGGACGCCGAAATTGTCAATTTTGGAAGTCAGCTTTTCAATTGCTAGGACGAGAGAAGTATTTGAAGTGTCACTTAGTTCCTGTGGAGTTTTTTGTTTAAGAGCCGTAGATTTGGTTGGAGTAATAGGGGAAGTTTTCCTCTTCGCACCACTGTTATTCGTATCCATCAGTGAGTAGTTGTGTTCACCCCTGTTAGCTTGGGTCGAGTCTGTAGCTAGCCCAGTTTCAGACTTTTCTTTCGGCATGTACGTAGTAAAGTATTTTTTTCCTTCAGAAATGTCTCAAAGTGCTCACTTCATTAACTCGGATGTTCACTTTGTAGGTATGCTTGGTCTTAAAGATGAAGTTGAGAGGTTCGGTAAAAAATTTCGGGGCTATATGTCGAGCGTTTAGAAACGGCTGCTTGCCCAATCCGCCATCTTTTTTCCTACGCTAAAAGTTTAGTCTACTTATCATTGTTTCAGCTTTTGATCCCTGTGGAACGAATGTGGGAAACATGTTTCTCAGTAAGTCACAACAATAAAAGAATCTTTTTCTACAAGATAATGTATCTGTACCTCACGTGGTTTCATATTGGACTGGTATTAAAAGTAACTGAGTGAATGTTATTTTTAATTAATACTTCTTAAAGATAGCAAATTTAGGCCTAATTTAACATTGTAAAAGACCTAATTTAACATTGTACACATAATACAGTTTTATACAAACCAAGTGGCAGTCATAAATAAAAGAAAATACACGTGTATAAACATCCAAAGACAAGGAGGTTATTCGTCTGGGGAAAATAACATTTATTTATTGGTCACAAAACACCAATAAACCGAGCTCAAACATTGTGATGCCTTTCTGTCAATTATATTGAAGTTAGTTAGTGAGGTGCAGTTGCACCGACCGGCCACATGTAAAGAAGGGCGCTATTTTGGAAAGCCTGTGTGTTGCGAGACTGAGTAAGCACTCTCGCTATGATTTTCTTTGGTGTTTTCTCGGGGAGCTTCTGATCGGGTTTTCAGCAGAGGTGGGTGAGGGATCAGCTCATGTTCGTGTTAGGTGGACTTTGCGCGCCGATGCCTTGGGAAACTTTTGTCTTTTTACAAAAAATAAAATAATAAGGCATTTATAAATATCTTCTCTGAAATCAAGAAAGCAAGCCTTGAGGGGAGACCTTTTTATTTTTGTTCGCTGGCTGTCTAGTTGCACATAGTTACGTGTCGTGAGGACAGCACAGTAAAAAGACAACTACTCGGCGGGTACCAGCATAAAGAGCTACGTTAAAGCGACATGAGTTTACGCTCAGGAAGAAATTACCTCAAAGCATACGCTGCTGAACAGCAAGATGAAGCAACTAGTGGTGAACAACAAACAGATCTTACCACTCAACCAGCTATAATGCAGCAAGGGTCACAACCATTTGACACCAGTGGCCTGTACTACGAAGCGGGGTAACTGGCTTATCGGGGTAACTTTGCGAGTAACTTGATGACGTGTGGTGTAACTTCGCGATTAACCCGTACTACGAAAGGTGGGTAGGTTTTAGTCGAGACATGTTGCTATGGCAATTTACCCTAAGTCTCAAAACTGCTCCGAGCAGTTTTTGTTCTTGTTTAAGTCGAGGTTTCTGCGTAAGCCAGCCCTATATGAGCACCGCCCCTCCCACTACAATTTCTCCGAAAACAATGCCGGCGTACCTGGATGATCCATACCACATTGGCGCGCGAATCGTGAGGGGCTCTCTCTGTTAATATGTATGAAATGGAGCAATGGCATATAATATGCATTCAATGTATTCATTAATAACTGTTACAGAGAAAGTTATTCTGAAAACCCAAGGGGTGTGCATTGTTCCCTGTTGTCCACTGATCAAAGCACACTTCACTAGATGTGCCTGTCTTGTCTAGTTTTAAAGTTATTAACCCATTCATGTATTGTCGACTGCACAGTATACGGATACAAAAATTAATTAAAATTTGCATGTAAAGCAATCTGGGAAACAAAGGGGTGTGCAACAGTCGCCATGAGCCCAAAATACTAAACCACCATATATCATTACAGCTGAAAGGACCTATATTATATTAGTGATTAACATGATTTGGCACAAATCACAAAATGTTTTGAAGCAGAAAAATAATCGGTGGGCATCGATGTCTGTGTACTGGACATCACAATTCTGTCATTAAAAACGGCCACCTTACTTAATTCCGTAAAGATATTAAAGCCAGAAAACTGAATATCGAATATGAGGCTAACTTAACCGCGGTGACAGGTTCCAAGTCGTTTTCTCACTACACACATGCTTCTTTTTTTCGTTTTGTCCTGTTGTAAATCATTTAATTGTTTGTTAAACAGTGGCTCACCTTCTATTAAGTGTCATATTAACAGACACCTTTTATTATTAGCTGTAAAACATAGAAACACGCTATTAGTGGAGGCTAGACACAACAAATCTTTCATAATGAGTAGAAATATAAATACATAGCCCTACCACTTGACATGATGTTTCTATATTTCATCTTGACTTGCTGCGACGAACGCTTTCCACTACTATTGCATTTGAAATCGGATCAGTTATTGTTAACATTAGGTTTCATTATGAGTAACATATAGTAATGGAACTTCAGGGAGCATTATATTACTTAGCAGCATATAATAGGTGACTTCTGAATTGTGTCGCATCTGTTAGCCTCTGTACGTATTTATTAACAGTATTTCAATTCTTTTCAGAAAACACTACAATACATTGTCTAATACTCGGTCGTGGGATATTTTAGACCACGTTTTATGACCGTGAAAATGTACGTATGCATTTTCTTCGTCGTCAATACGTTGCCAACAAGCCTGCCTGCTTTTGTTACCTGCAGTGGTATTGGACTTTCTTTAAAGGGTTGATTTAAACTCCTCATAACGCTGCATAATTAGCATGCAGTCTTCCTCCGTGAAACATATGGAGATCGCGCTATGAGTCAAACGGTGCCTTGCCTTGCCGAATGTGCTCCATATATGTGAACGCGCACAAACTCCAATGCAGTTAACACCGATTTAACAAATCAACTTCTTAACTGGCTTCGTAGTACTGATTAGCCCCGATTGATTCAACCTGATTTTGTTAACCTCGCGTTCGCAAATTACCTCGGGGTTAAGTCTGATTTGGTTAAACCCCCTTCGTAGTACAGGCCACTGGTCACAAGTATCCAGAGCACCCACAAGGCGGTCTCAACGGTCATCCTCGTCATCAATAGCCTCTGCAGCCGCAAGGGCCTATGCTAAGGCTGAAGCAGCACGGGTTTGACTGGCCTACGCCGAAAAAGAGGCCGACATGATGAAACAGAGGGCTGAACTGGATGCTCACCTACATGTCCTCCAGTGCCGAAAAGCCATAGCTGCAGCTGAAGCAGAAGCCTCAGCTTATGAAGAAGCAGAGTTTCAGAGCGGGGAGCTCCGCAGAGAGCTTTGTGTGTAGGCTGAGTCCATCAGTACAGAGCAGCGTACTAATGAGTATGTTCAACAACAATGTGAGTCACTTTTCCCAGACACTCAAACAAACCCACCACCAGTAAACAGAAGGGTGAAACGGGAGCAAACAGGGAACACGCGTGTAATTGACACGTACCTGCCCAACCCTCCAAAGCACACCCTTAATATCAACAACTACATGTCCGAACCAAACAATGCACAAGATTTTACAAGATACCTCATCCGCAAAGAACTAGTGAGCACAGGTCTTTTGCAATTCGATGATAAACCTGAAAACTATTGGGCATGGAAAACCTCATTCATTAGTGCAATTAAAGACCTAAATTTGTCTCCCAGAGAGGAACTAGACTTGGTAACAAGATGGCTGGGACCAAAGTCATCCGAACAGGCTAAACGCATTCATGCAGCACACATCCTCAAGCCTGCTGCAGGTGCCAAGATGGTCTGGCAATGCCTTGAAGAATGCTATGGCTCACCTGAGGTCATTGAAGACACACTCTTCAAAAAGGTAGAGGACTTTCCTAAACTAACAAATAAAGACAATGTTAAGTTGCAAGAGCTTAGTGACATCTTAATGGAGTTACAGTGTGCTAAACAAGATAGTGCTCTCCCAGGACTTGCATACTTGGACACAGCTAGAGGAGTCAGACAAATAGTTGAGAAACTTCCCTTCAACCTACAGGAAAGGTGGACAACTGTGGGGACGCAGTATAAAGAGACTCATAATGTGTCATTTCCTCCCTTCTCAGTTTTCACGCAATTTGTCCAGCAGCAGGCGAAAATGAGGAACGACCCAAGCTTCGCTATATCCAGTTCTAACAGTCAAGTCTCCTCCCACGCAGGAAAACTGAGACTTTGTAGTCACAAACCTGCGGTGTCAGCATACAAAACATACACTACAGCAGAGCCAAATAGTCTTAATCCAAAGAAAATGGAGGAACCGGATCGCCAGTGCCCGATCCACAAAAAACCACACCCACTCAAAAGGTGTAAACTTTTTACAAACCTATTGAAGAAAGGTGGGCCTATTTGAAAGAGCATCACATCTGCTACAGATGCTGTGGGTCTCTCCGGCATGTAGGAAAGGACTGTAAATCAGAGGTTAGGTGTATAGAGTGCGAAAGCTCTAAACACTTATCAGCGATGCACCCTGGTCCTGCTCCCGCCCCAAAAAGCACTACACCAAGAAACAATGACAGTAAAGAGCAAACTGAGAGCTCAACTTCAGTTGTGTCAAAGTGCACAGAGGTATGTGGCCAAAGCGATATGCCACGCTCATGTTCTAAGATCAGTTTAGTCAAAGTATATCCTGCAGGTCAAAAGGAGAGAGCTATAAAAGTGTAATTGATGAACAGTCCAATAGGTCGCTGGCTAAGTCAGAGTTTTTTAGCCTTTTTTGAAGCCAAAGCTAGGCCCAGTCCATATACTTTAAAGACTTGCTCAGGAAAAACACAAACCTCAGGTAGGAGAGCTGTAAACTTCTTCCTCGAGTCCATGGATGGAAAAGTTGACATCCAGCTACCCCCTTTAATC
The DNA here is from genome assembly GCF_048594095.1 of Paramormyrops kingsleyae. Classification (NCBI taxonomy): domain Eukaryota; kingdom Metazoa; phylum Chordata; class Actinopteri; order Osteoglossiformes; family Mormyridae; genus Paramormyrops; species Paramormyrops kingsleyae. Next base: position 3,334,201 of record NC_132808.1, on the reverse strand, counting down.
GAATGTGACTCTGTTCCGGATGATAGAACAGAAATACCCTCTCCAGAGATTGCCCAGCATTACCCACATCTGCGGCCAGTCGCAGGCAACATCCCACCTGTTGACCACTGCGCCCCAATCCTTTTACTCCTGGGAAGGGACATCCCTAGGGTCCATAAGGTACGGGAGCAAATTAACGGACCTAATGATGCACCTTACGCCCAAAGGCTAGACCTGGGTTGGGTTATTGTGGGGGAGGTGTGTTTAGGAAAAGTGCACAGTCAGTCAGAAGTTAACGTCTACAAAACGCACACCTTTGATAATGGTCGTGCATCTTATTTTGAGCCTTGCCCAAACATAATTCACGTTAAAGAGAATTATGGGCTCTCTATTGACACTACCTGTGACACAGACAGTTTAGGACATTCTGTATTTGTTAGAAATGAATGTGACGATAAACAAGCTAGGTCTATAGACGACCAAGCGTTCCTAACAATAATGGATAATGAAGTTTATCAAAACCAAGAGAACAGCTGGGTAGCACCTTTGCCCTTTCGCTGTCCGCGAAGAAGGCTCCCGGACAACAGAGAGCAAGCCCTGAAACGCCTCTACTCTCTCCAGAAAACTTTAGAGAAGAAACCAAAGATGAAAGATCATTATATTCAATTCATGCAAAAAATGTTGGACAATAATCAAGCCGAGCCTGCCCCACCCCTGCCAGAAAATAAAGAACATTGGTATTTGCCCACATTTGGTGTATATCACCCAAAGAAGCCAGAACAAATACGGGTCGTGTTTGATTCAAGTGCAGAATATGACGGAATTTCTCTCAACAAAGTGCTTCTCAGTGGACCCGATTTGAACAACTCCCTGTTAGGAGTGCTGTTGCGTTTTCGTAAAGAGCCCATAGCCCTGACAGCTGACGTGCAGCAAATGTTTTACTGCTTTGTTGTGCGTGAAGACCACAGGGATTATCTGCGTTATCTGTGGTATGAGGAAAATGACATTACAAAAGGCATAGCGGAGTTTAGAATGAAAGTCCACGTGTTTGGAAACAGCCTGTCACCCGCTGTTGCCATTTACTGCATGAGACGGGCAGCACAACAGAGTGAACGAGAACATGGATTTGAGGCGAGACAGTCGCCACACCAGAGGAAGCAATTGACCTGCTGGCAAAAACGCAGAACATGTTAGCAGAGTCTAACCTACGCCTTCACAAAGTAGCATCAAATAGCAGTCAAGTTATGGAGGCCTTCCCTACTGAGGATCGTGCAAAGGACTTGAAAGATTTAGATCTAGGAGTAGACCCTCTCCCAGTTCAGAGGAGTTTAGGACTCTGTTGGAACTTACAGTCTGACAGCTTCACTTACCATGTATCCAGTGAGACCAAACCATTCACACGTAGGGGAGTATTGTCAACAGTCAATAGCCTGTATGATCCTCTAGGCTTTGTCGCTCCCATAACAATACAGGGCAAAGCGCTACTCAGAGAACTTTCATCTGACGAGCGAGATTGAGACACACCCTTACCTCCTGAAAAACATGACATGTGGGTCTCATGGAAAGACTCTTTGCAAGCCCTTTAAAACCTCCAAATACCAAGGTGCTATGTATGGCCCAGGTACGTTGAGCACCATGAAGGTGCGAGAATTATGCATTTTCTCTGATGCCTCCACTGTGGCTGTAGGGGCAGTAGCTTATCTGCATATAGTTGACAGTGAAGGACAATGCCATACCGGGTTTGTAATGGGGAAGTCTAAACTCGCACCCCGCCCTGCGCACACAGTACCATGTCTAGAACTCTGTGCTGCTGTGCTCGCGGTAGAAATGTTTGAGCTCATTAGAGACGAGCTGGACATTAAAGTAGACAATGTGATGTTTTACACAGACAGTAGAATTGTGTTGGGGTACATACACAACACTTCCAGACGATTCTACATGTATGTTGCCAACAGGGTTATACGTATTAGAGCCTCCACACACCCTAGTCAATGGCATTATGTACCAACGGAGCTAAATCCAGCCGACCAAGCTACTAGATTTATTCGAGCAGCTGACCTGCAAAACAGTGCCTGGTTCTCAGGTCCACCCTTTCTGTACTCTGACACACACGCAGAATCGCACACTGGTCCTTTCACACTCATTGAACCTGAAAAGGACAAAGAGTTACGGCCGGAAATAAAAGTATTGAAAACTGCAGTGTCAGAGCCACAGCTAGGCTGTGAGCGTTTCGAGAGATACTCAAACTAGATCAGACTGTGCAGAGTTATAGCCAGACTCATTCATGTCGTCATGTCCTTTAAACGAAAGACAAGTGGACGAAGAGGATGGAAAAGTTTCAGTGAGATTCCAAGCATCCAAGAACACAAGCCAAAGCAGTTATCATTCACGCTGTCCAACAAGACGTTTACAAAAGGACACTCAAAAACCTCAAAGAAGGAAAACCAACAAAAGCGAAATTTGACACACTCAGAAAGCTCAATCCTGTAGTAGACGAAGATGGCCTCTTGCGAGTCGGTGGGCGTCTCTCCTCCGCCACCCTCACAGAGAACGAAAGGCACCCTCTGATAATTCCGTCTACCAGTCACATTGCCACACTACTTGTAAGTTGCTTTCACGAACATGTGGCCCATCAAGGGAGACACATAACTGAAGGGGCTATTCGTGGTGCTGGATACTGGGTAGTTGGAGGTAAGCGTCTTGTATCCTCTATCATTCATAAGTGTGTCAAATGTCGCAAGTTGCGAGGTAAAATGCAGGTCCAGAAAATGGCAGACTTGCCCACAGACCGAGTCACCCCTGAACCACCCTTTACTACCGTAGGCCTAGATGTGTTCGGGCCATGGACAATTGTAACACGTCGTACAAGAGGTGGTAGTGCCCAGAGCAAACGCTGGGCTGTGCTGTTCACGTGCATGTCAACTAGAGTGCATATTGAACTGATAGAAACTGTCTACTGATAGTTTTATCAACGCATTGAGAAGGTTCTTCTCTATTCGAGGCCCAACCAAGCTTCTGCGCTCAGACAGAGGCACTAATTTTGTAGGAGCTTGTAAGGAGCTAGGCCTGGACTCACAAAACACAGCAGTAGGGAAGTACCTGCAAGAAAGAGGGTGTGTTTGGACATTCAACCCCCCCCATGCATCTCACATGGGAGGCTTGTGGGAGCGCCTCATAGGGGTTGCCAGGCGTATTCTAGACGCAATGTTGTCACAGACAGAACAAACACGTCTCACTCATGAAGTGTTAAGCACGTTTATGGCCGAGGTAATGGCAATTATTAATGCGAGGCCTCTTGTTCCGGTATCCACGGACCCGGACAATCCTGCATTGCTCACCCCAACAATGTTACTAACACAGAAGATGAGTGCTGTTTCTGCTCCAGTTGGGAACTTTTCATCAGAACAGTTGTTTGGAAAACAATGGAAACATGTTCAACACCTTGCTGATACTTTTTGGAAAAGGTGGACAGGGGAATATTTGTCCACCCTGCAAAGTCGGGCAAAATGGATTGAAACTAGACCTAATATCAAAGAAGGAGATGTAGTCCTGCTAAAGGACTCCCAAGCCAGCAGGAACAAATGGCCCATGGGACTTGTAGTAAGAACATTGCCCAGCCGCGACAAGAAGGTGCGCAAGGTGGAATTACGGACTGTACAAAATGGGATTGTTAAGGTGTTCCTTAGACCAGTTTCAGAGATTGTTGTTTTGTTGGCAGAGACCGAGTGAATAAGTGATCTAATGTGTTTGAATATGTTGTGTTTATGTTTGAAATGATATAATGTGATATCAAGCGGGGAGTGTGATGCCTTTCTGTCAATTATATTGAAGTTAGTTAGTGAGGTGCAGTTGCACCGACCGGCCACATGTAAAGAAGGGCGCTATTTTGGAAAGCCTGTGTGTTGCGAGACTGAGTAAGCACTCTCGCTATGATTTTCTTTGGTGTTTTCTCGGGGAGCTTCTGATCGGGTTTTCAGCAGAGGTGGGTGAGGGATCAGCTCATGTTCGTGTTAGGTGGACTTTACGCGCTGATGCCTTGGGAAATTTTTGTCTTTTTACAAAAAATTAAATAATAAAAAGGCATTTATAAATATCTTCTCTGAAATCAAGAAAGCAAGCCTTGAGGGGAGACCTTTTTATTTTTGTTCGCTGGCTGTCTAGTTGCACATAGTCACGTGTCGTGAGGACAGCACAAACGTATAACAAACGCAAATCTCCTGCTCTATTGGTTCACCTTGATAGGAAAAATCCACCCATTTTGCCCATTTTACCACAATCTGTCTCGGCTTCTATACTTTAATTGAGATATGTACATAGATGTTGATTATAAGACATTGAATCACTGTCCACGTACACGCATGCGTGTTTAGAATTCACTACGAGTCGTGAACGTTGTCACTACCGAAAATGTTACACCTACCGAAAATGTAACTTCCGCTACTATGCATGCGCACGCTTGCGACTTCTGGAAGGAGGCGTGCTATTTTTACGGCATCGCGTCACATTTCATCATCTGTTGATTTTTTATGAGAATTAATGTCGACAGCGAGAGGAAAGAGAAGATTTAACTGGATAATGATGGAGTCCTTCGACTTTAAAAGATTTTATTTCGCACAGGCCATTAATGCCCAATGTGCTTCAGAAGGAGCGACGTAAAATCCAGGGTATGGCCATCAATTTTACAGTCAAAGGTGACATTACTTTAATGTTACCATTATGTACTACTCCCAGTTCGATGTGCTGTGAAGTTACTTAAACTAAGCCTGCTTCTTTTCTCCTTAGTCATTTCTTTTCTTAATTGTATCAGTGTAATTACCACACACTCATGTCAGTTATGGTAGCTGTGTCTTGTGGTGCTAAATGAAGCAAATTATATTTGTTTCTGACAGACGACCGATTGTTTTATCTTGGGCCAAACCACACAACATAAACATTGTTTATGTTGCGCAAATAATAGTTCTAAACTATTATTTTGGTGTGATTTTTTTTTTTAGAAAATGCTGTACATATATATCACAGACCCTTGATAAGCAATATGGGTACACAAGATTTATATATACCCTGATTTTATTACGTGCATGCACGAAAATGCATCTATTCAGCAATACCATTGGGAAAAACCTTATGTAATATTACAGTCAGGCACTAAAAGCAACCCGCACACAGATGCAAATATTACAATCGGAAAAGCAATATGGTTTAACACTAGAAGCGCCGCACTGGTTTGACCTACTTAAAGCGCGGTTGGGCGGTCAAATGACCGCTAAGTCTTTAGACAGGGACACTGTTACTGACACATAATGATCGCTAGATGGCGCCTCTAGCACTAAGAAAATAATTTGGTTATAAGATCAGAGTGCGTTCGGCCAGTGAGTCATTCATTTCTATGTTGATAGTCTCCGAGTCAAATGAGAAAATAATCTGAAAAAGACTAGTTCCATAGTATTTGTTTTTAGTCTTTATATATTTTATGTCTTGGATAATGTGAAGGTTTGTCAGAACTTTCTTTTGTATTCAGATTCACCCACTTCAGAGAACTTTAAGGAAATTGGATGAAGAAATTTATTTAGGCATTATACTGAATAATCTATATGATCTATAATATATGAAGGCTTTGCACTCTATTTGACGTTATGAGAAAATTACATCGATTCCTTCGTTCGTTCATACTGACAATGTTAAAGCATTAACATTAAACATTAAAACATTAAAAGCGCGGAAAGCAAGAAAGTGGTGCGTGCGGCTGCTCGATGAGAACAGGATCAAAAATTTCAGCGTGTTGTGATTTATTGTGTTATTTGTGAGATTTTATTTATGTATTTTTGCAACAAGCACTGACTGAGATATTGACGTTAGTTCACGCATTCAAAAATATTCAGTAATTGCGTTGCTTGAGATATTTGCGTAATGAATTTCCTAATAAACAGTTGCTTGTGATTGATAACTGATTGTTTTCCATTGAAGACCTCAGAGAATATGTAAAACATAGTCATTCTTTTTTTGGTTTATACATTCATAAGGTTTTCGATTTTTTAAAACAGTTCATAAGCTAACATGTTTAGCAGTGCATGGGTAGTTGGTGCCCTCGCAGCATAGCGTCATAATCACGGACGCGGAAAGTACAATCAAGGCTCAACACCTCAACACTAGCCTTCCACCATCTATATTATGAGTCTTATCTGAAACTAATTCCACAATGTAAACAAAAAATGTAGGCGCACATTGTTAATGAATGAATATGCATTGCATTTTATAAAAACGATGTATGCTGCGATGGATTTTTGTAAACAAAGCCGTGTGGAAGTGTACGCTTTTACAGTAAACAGCGTAGGAATTTTATTTTAACCAAGTGAATCACAGCTCGAAAAACACAAAACCTCTTTTTGGTAAATCAACAGCTGTATGGAGTCTGTATTTACAGTAAATTCGTCAGAAAATAAATATCCTGTGTGTCGAGATGCAGTTACACCTTTACACAGCCTGCCCAAGCAGGGAGTGTTGTGCCTCCGCCTCGCCGTTTTGTGTTTCCATTTTGTCTGGAGAGACATTCGACCGACAGTCCAGAACAACAGCCTAGGTGTGATCCCAACCCCCTCCTAACAAGGCAGCAATCCAAGCATAAGTTTGGTGTGGAAAGCAGGAAAGTGGTGTGTGTGGCTGCTCAAGGAAAACGGGACCAAAAATTTCAGTAGGCTAACTACATTGCTTGTGACACTTGCGTGGTGAATTTACTAATAAACAGCTGTTTGTGAGCTGTTTGTGAACGTCCGATTGTTTCCCACTGAAGAAAGTGAAGACTGTAAAACAGTAATTTTTTTTTAGTTTATACTTCCTTAATATTTCCTTAATTAGAATTTTAAAACAGTACATAAGGTAACATTTTGGTTTCCCAGTGCATGCGCAGTTGGTGCCCTTGTGGCACTCATGGACGGGGAAAGTACAATCAAGGCTCGACACTTAGTCTGCCGAATAGCCGACGTGTAACACCTCCCAACCCCCACTCTGTGACACAGTCTATTGTTAATTTGAATGACTCAGGAATGCAGAAGTTCCCTTCAACGTAGCCTGATGTTTTACAAGTGGCTTTATCCTCTTTCAAAGGCTTACTTTTTATTTGGTTTACATTTCTGGCAGATGTCATAAGTTTTGTTCCCTGACTATCTGCCGACTTGATACAGTGGAGAAGTACTTTCTTGCAGCTTGATTTGCTGACTAACGCCAGTCAAGTTCCCTTCAAAATAGTAAATTTTGCTCAGGGAGGTGCATTCTTGGAGCATTTGCCACAGACAAATCTCTTACATTTCTGGCAGATGTAACAAGTTTTGTTCCCTGAACATCTGCCAATTTGACACTGTCTCCTTCTCGCAGACGGGGAAGGAGTTTCAGGAAAAGCATACATTTTCTTTGGTTTTGCCTGGTATATTGTTAGTGTGACTTTTCCAGCCTTCAGCACCTTGGTGGAAAATCTTTCAGACTGTGCCTGTGTACATGGGAGCATTTCTCGTCTGTTATTCAACAGCTTCGCCCATGCTGTCATTATCACCTGCCCATTATCACCTGCCAATTGCCCTCAAATGATGTTAGAAAATGTTAGTTAGATATTAGAAATGACTTAGAAAATGTTTTTGAATGCGTGAAACTAACATCAATATATTTCTGTCAGTGCTTGTTGCACATGCTCGAAAATCATAGTCGGAATTTTTTATCTGTCCACTTAAAAATGCGTAAAATAAATTAATTAATTTAAAAATAACATCTCACAAATAACACAATAAGTCACAACATGCTACTTTATTTTTTCTCTCTCTCCGAAGGCAGATTTTCTGAAGTGCGCGACAACAACATAAATAACTCTGATTGTTTAAGTCAGACACACTTATGGAAAATATCATTACAAACCTTATTGTGTCTTTTTCAAAATATACCCGCTCTCACCAAACACAAACGTCCGCTTTTATATGAAATAATTAAAATAATCAGCTTATACGTTTCTTGATTGCGTTCTACCGATCGACACGCCCTCAAGCGCGACTCGCAATTGATGTGCCAATAAGAAATAATTAATAGCTCTCTATTTATTAAACTGAAAGGAATTTGTGAATGATTTTAATACATTTATATAGCCAACACTTGTGCCACTTGTGTCTGTGTACCAAAGTATCCTGGCTATTGACCAATTTGTGATTTTTTACATTATTCTAGCATGTTTTAAAAATACGTTTTTACAAAATGTGTTGCTGAAATATACAGAAAAGTAAGAGCATGTCAGGGTATCCTCAAAAATGCATGCTGAAATCAGCCCTGTTTTCAATTTTGGTGCATACAGGAAAACGAATGATTGGATACTGAGCTTACCATAGTCTACACACAAACTATCAGAATAATATTAGTTATGTACATGGGCGTGAAACATAAATGTGTATATTAATTATCCACTTTTCAAAACGTTAGCATTTACCATTGCTTCTGTATAATATTGGCATGTCATGACGTGATCGTAGTAATCATTTGCACACACACACAAAACACGTGTATAGATGATAGATAGATTTTTATTTTTTTTTGGGTCGTAGCGGTCAAATGACCGGCGCTCGGCGCTTCTAGTGTTAAATGACACAATAAAGTGATGGCTGAACTACAAATATAAACATCAATGACCCATCTCAGAATACATGACCAATGAATGATGATACACGACGTCCACGCCCTGAATCACGCAATCACGGTCTGCCGCAAAATGTGAAAACATGCGCAGTATTGGTCCTGTGGAAGTGTACATTACGCATGCATAATAAAGAAGTGCCGGAAATTGTGGTTTCGTGGACACATGCGTGATGAATGTGCGCATGCGTAGTAGCGGAAGTTACATTTTCGGTAGGTGTAACATTTTCGGTAGTGACAAACGTACGTAGCGCAGTGCATCGAGCCGCAGTCGCAAACAGTACTGTTTGCTACCAGTCGTAAAATACTCCGTGTACGCATGCTTTAACTCTGAGCACATGCGCAGTCTAACGCTGGGAAAGACACACGCAGGTGCACATGTGCATTATGCATGAACCGGATCCAGTAGGGTGTACGGATCGTGTAGCGACAGTGCGTGTCACTACACAATCTGTACACCCTACAGGATCCGTAGTTCCGGATCCAGTTCATGCATAGTTTACATGTGCGCCTGCGTATGTCACCAGCGTTTAGGACCAGAAGCCCTATGTAAGGCATCCTCCCTATCTATGATAACGCATGCGTAAGAACGCGTTTACGCTAAAAGTTTAGTCTAGTTATTGTTGTTTCAGCTTTTGATCCCTATGGAACAAATGTGGGAAACGTGTTTCTCAGTAAGTCACAACAATAAAAGAATCTTTTTTTAATTTAACATTGTACACATAATACAGTTTTATAGCAACCAAGCAGCAGTCATAAATAAAAGAAAATATACATGTATAAAAATCCAAAGACAAGGAGGTTATTCGTCTGAGGAAAATAACATTTATTTATTGGTCACAAAACACCAATAAACCGAGCTCAAACGTATAACAAACGCAATTCTCCTGCTCTATTGGTTCACCTTGGTAGCAAGGTAAAATCCACCCATTTTGTCCATTTTACCGCAATCTGTCTCGGCTTCTAGACTTTAACTGAGATATGTATATAGATGTTGATTATACGACATTGTATGCGCAGTCTAACACTGGGAAAGACACACGCAGGCGCACATGTACATTATGCATGAACCGGATCCGGAAGCTACGGATCCAGTAGGGTGTACGGATCGTGTAGCGACACCGCGTTCATTTTTCTCTCGGAACTTGGAAATTCCTAGTTGAGTGACATCAAAAATCTCCCGTTCGAGCTACCCACATCTCGTAACAAACATGGCTGCCTCCATGAACACGTTGCTGTGTGTTGTTGCTTTATATTTTAGCAGATTTGGAGTGAGTGGAGTTTTCCGAGAGACAAACAAGAAACACGAACTAGTCAAACCACATTAAAACCATTATAAAATATTTTAGTACATTCATAGCGATATTCTTTTTTCAAGAGGCAAACAAACTACAAACAAACCAAAGACACTAACAAGTCTGGTAAAAAACTCATATTGCATGCCTAGATACTTCTTATGGTCATGATATGGTATTCTCTGAATCGAACACGTGCAATTATAATAATTATAACTATTAATACATTTAACAAAATAAACATTTTTAAAGATTTATAAAATAGAATTACTGTTGAGTGTGTAAGCCGCCATGTTGAAAATACGTCACAGGGGCAACTCGGACAACAAAATTTTGTCCGACATCAACGTCATAAAAGAGGCGTGTTTCCGACGGGAAGAGATGTTTTTCGTGACATTTTCATCCGAGTTCCGACTTGGAGAGAAATAATCGAACCGAAGAGTTATGTCAGAGTTCACGGTTCGACTTCTGATATTCAGATTGAGTTGTAGGTCAAACTGGTTTGTTCGACTTTCAAGAAATTTGAGTTCTAGTGAGTTCGAGAACTGAGGTACCACTGTAATTGATCAATTTAATAAAGATACCAAGCATACCATATAGGCCTAATAATGATTTTAAACAATGGGTAAGAATAGATCCTCGCTTCATACTCACTGAAAACCCAGTTTCCCTCAGTGTAACAAGTCATATAATTAATGAATGTTACATAAAATATACCTAAAATGTCCAAAAAAAAAAAAAAAAAGTTAAAACTCAGCCTTCAGTTATTAAATTCTAATGTGTGTTTATAATATAAACTTTTGGGAGTCAAAACAAGATAAACTACAAATGATCTGACCACTCCATGACGCTTCAGGATTACATTATGATACAAACATTTTATGTAATATATAAATGGTTCCATTTTACTTCTGAGCTGAACAGTTCTTGCATCAAACAGGATATGAAATTTCAGCTGATTGTGTAATCACTATGTTTAAGTCAATTTTTCAATCACAAATCACGGAGTAGCCTAAAACTAGTCTTGGCAGCACTGTAAAATAAAATGGATTAGCAGAGTGGTAAGGCTGCATCGACCAGGGGTTAGCTAGTTAGTGAATTTTCAAAACTCAATACGACATAGCATGTCGGGAGTGCTAGTATCAGACCTAACATAGATTACCAACAACCTTAGCATATTCAAGGGGGGCGGCACATTTTCTGTCAACAGGATCAGAAGTGCCAGTGTGGCTTTAAAGCGCGGTACACACTTAGAACGCGATTCATTGTGGTGTTTACGCATGATGTCAGTGTTTACATTTTGTTTTGTTGTCCTATGCACCATATCTTATGATTGAGTTGGTGTTGTCATACAGTTTGCATACCTGTCATAGACAAGATTATTAGATCTGTATGGCACAGTGTGATCGGTAATGATTTTATAAGATTGCTAAAATCACAAAGTGTGTACCAGGCATTACGTTTTAGAAGCGTGGTGTGGCACGCTGAAGGTAGGCATGTCTTCCCTGCCTTGTTTAATATGACTGTTTGCAGTTACAGTAAGCTGCACTTACCTCTAGATGTTTCCTTAGGTTGGACATGGACTGTTTAGATGTCGACAACATCTTTGCAGCCGGTAAACACGCACTGCATTGCACAGTTAAATTTGTGCCTTTTTCCGTAATGTATCGGAAATGTTTTTTATATTTCCAGCAATGGGATGCATTCCTTTCCTTGTCTGCCATTTCCTGTAACAGAAACTCAGACCGCTCAGACAAGTTAATTAGCAGAATTGGCGCTGCAAATGTAGACGCGACAGGATAACCAATCAGAAGCATCGAATAGTTTCAAACTTTCGGCTATGGAGTGAAATAGCAAAGGAGGATGTTTTGCATAAGAAAAACACGAAAAGCAATAAAAATACTGTTATTAAAGAAATTAGCAAGGTTTTGCATACAATCTTATGATGTAACTAAAATTGTAATCATTAATATTTCCATAAGTAACGGTAATTTAATTATACTGTTTTCTCTAATAACTAACGGATTACAATTTTTTTTGCAATTAAATTACGTAACGCCGTTACATGTAACTTGTTACTTCCCAACACTGTTTAGCAGATGTATTTGTGCAAGGCAACTTCACAAATGAGGATCAGACAGCATCCCTGGAGCAACTGGGGTAAAGGGCCTTCCAGATAGGACCCAACAGTGATTTGACTATTTGGCCAGCCACGGGTTTGAACCTGCAACTTTCCATGATCTCCTGAGCAACAGATACTTAGACGCATCAGTCATTCTCCTCACAGCACTTTTTCTAATAACATCATCATGTGAGTGAAGTTAGTCATAATTGCCCTTGATGATTCCAACATCCCCTTAATGACAAAGAAGCTCCCCTAGGACCTTTGCAAAGATAAATGCTTCGCACTGTTGGTAACGTGAAAGACTGCCACTGGCTCCATATTCAATACCCATTGCCATGTGTGGCTTTTTCTAACCATATAGACAAGAGACGCATACACAGGACTTGTGAGGAATGCATCTCTATGCCTTTCTATAATTTATTTTACTCCATAGCTTCAAGCATTCAGTCATTGTTTGTTTTGAAATTGTTGTTTTATTACCTTGAAAACTCTTCTGGGAGGTTTATGAGAATTGTTGCTTAGCAACAGGGGAAAGTGTGATCAACTAAAGGAATTTACTGATACAGGTTATTAAAAAAGTGAAAAAGTTGGAAAAAAAGGTCTCACAAAGGACCATAAATGTGTCACACATGGTTATGAGAACAATAGAATGAACAGGTAACTACCAAAAAAATTAACAAATGAGTAGTAGTAGGCCTACTGAAATTGGGAGATTACGAACAAATGCTATTCTTCTAGTAGATCTGGCAATTAACATTCAACATCTTCACAAAACATTATAGAATCCCAGGCCTAAGGGCCCCAGAAAGGAAGCCTGAGGTGACAGTGATAAGGAATAACTCCCCCAGAGAGTAGGAGAAACCTCAGGAGAAACGAGACTCAAGCAGGAAACCCATCATCTTCTGGCCAGCACAAGTTCACATAATTTAATGCAAGGTAAATTAAGGCAGATGGAGAGACAGCACAGGTCGGCAGGTGCATTATGTGGTTCCTTTGTATCTGGACCACTGAGTGATTTACTGAGTGGGAGGGGATGCAGAAAGTGCAGGAGCATATGCAGAACAGAGCAGCAGTAATACAATTAAGACTGTAGATTTGGTTTCGCAAAGAAAAAAATCAGACTTGAACCCCCTCCACAAATATACATGCTAGACCCACAACATTGGTACGGACATATTGCTACTGTCCATACCCAAACCTATGTCCTTGCCTGCAAGACAACACTGTAAGAATGATGAAGAAGCTCTTGCAGCAGTAATTATAACAATGAGGTAGATGTAGGTGTGAACACAGGCATGAGGAATCCCACCACATCACTGCATGCAAATCAAGAGTGACAGCACTGCCAGTACAGTTCATACTGAGTTAATGAGCCCCACCTAGCCGCAGTGGGTGGCTCTCAATGGCCATGTGTGGTTCAGCAGGTGCCGGTGATTGGAAGGTCACCAGTTCTAATCCCTAGTTTAGCAGAATTATGTCATTGTTGGGCCCTCTAGCTTGGTCCTTAACTCCCAATAGCTCCAGAGACTGATCCTGCTTTCTCAATTGTACATCTGTTTTATTTGCTGAACAAAATAAATGTAATGTAGAATACTTTTCAGGCAAGCATAACCTTTTCCACTCAGTGAACTAATAAATAACCTCCTCCTTAAGTGCAAAGCAAATAAGGGAGATTGTATGCACCTAAAAGATTGTCCTATGGGGCAGGGAAACTCAAAGCTTTATTAGTAACAGTAGCTTAAAATCAATACGAAATTTAACAAGAAACCAGTGTAATGATGACAAAACATGACTAATATGACCACATTTCCTGATTCTAGAACATTTACATATCATTTATTGATTTAGCTGATACTTTTGTCCAAATCGACATACAAGTGAAGAAAAAAAGTGACTGCATTCTGAAAAAAAAGTAAGGCTGTTAAAGGACCAAAAAATACATCAAGGAAGTAAAGCATTACAGTAGTCTAGCCTTGAACTCAAAGACATGGATGAGTTTTCCGTATCAACGGATAACATATGCCTAAACTGTACATACACTCAGGATTATTAGGAACACCTGTTCAATTTGCCATTAATGCAATTATCTAATCAACCAATCACATGGCAGTTGCTTCAATGCATTTAGGGGTGTGGTCCTGGTCAAGACAATCTCCTGAACTCCAAACTGAATGTCAGAATGGGAAAGAAAGGTGATTTAAGCAATTTTGAGCGTGGCATGGTTGTTGGTGCCAGACGGGCCGGTCTGAGTATTTCACAATCTGCTCAGTTACTGGGATTTTCACGCACTACCATTTCTACGGTTTACAAAGAATGGTGTGCAAAGGGAAAAACATCCAGTATGCGGCAGTCCTGTGGGTGAAAATGCCTTGTTGATGCTAGAGGTCAGAGGAGAATGGGCCGACTGATTCAAGAAGATAGAAGAGCAACTTTGACTGAAATAACCACTCGTTACAACCGAGGTATGCAGCAAAGCATTTGTGAAGCCACAACACGCACAACCTTGAGGCGGATGGGCTACAACAGCAGAAGACCCCACCGGGTACCACTCATCTCCACTACAAATAAGAAAAAGAGGCTACAATTTGCACGAGCTCACCAAAATTGGACAGTTGAAGACTGGAAAAATGTTGCCTGGTCTGATGAGTCTCGATTTCTGTTGAGACATTCAAATGGTAGAGTCAAAATTTGGCGTAAACAGAATGAGAACATGGATCCATCATGCCTTGTTACCACTGTGCAGGCTGGTGGTGGTGGTGTAATGGTGTGGGGGATGTTTTCTTGGCACACTTTAGGCCCCTTAGTGCCAATTCGGCATCGTTTAAATGCCACGGCCTACCTGAGCATTGTTTCTGACCATGTCCATCCCTTTATGACCACCATGTACCCATCCTCTGATGGCTACTTCCAGCAGGATAATGCACCATGTCACAAAGCTCGAATCATTTCAAATTGGTTTCTTGAACATGACAATGAGTTCACTGTACTAAAATGGCTCCCACAGTCACCAGGGGCCTCATGTATAAACGGTGCTTACGCATGAAAATGTTGCGCACGCCCGTTTCCACGCTCACGTCGAGATGTATAAAAACTAAACTTGGCGTACCGCCACGCACATTCTCACGGCAACCCCAGACAAGGCGTACGCAAGTTTCTGCTCGATTTGGCAAAATGGAGGCACCTACTGGCAAAAGAGTGCTACTGCAGTTTCACTGTGCCAGACTCGCATTCATGACGCGGTCTGCATGAAATACACCGAAATTATTTGGCCATCGGTCACCTGATCGTAATCAATCTGTGACAATAAAACGGTGCAGGGAAAGACAAAAAATATTCCAACCATGGCTGCTCTTGCATTGTTAGAGGACATTGCAAATGGAAGGGTCAGAATAGAGCTCGTATTCAGGGATCATATACTGATTTCCTGGCCCATGATGATGACTGGCTTCTAAGTCGATTCAGATTTCCAAGAGCAATCCTTTTGGAGCTGTGTGCTAAACTGGGGCCAGCATTACAAAAGCAGACGATGAGGAATTGCGCTATAGGCTACCTGTTCCTTTACAAGTTCTGTCCACTCGCGGGTTCTTAGCCACAGGTGCTTTTCAGCGAGAACTTGCGGACTGATCGGGTATTTCTCAGTCAACACTGAGCCGCGCCATGTCGGTGTTGTATGGGACAGCAAAATCTGCTTGTCACCCAGATACATGGGCGTAATTTCCAGGGGGGTCATGACCACAATAATCATGTTTCCCCTGTCATGGGTGGAGACTTCCACCCCCCCCCCCTCCTCAATGTTCCAGCCAAAGTTACGCCCTTGCCCAGATATATAAAATTTCCTTACACTGTGGTTGAACAGGCAAATATTAAAGTGCAATTTGCAGCGATGTCCAGTTTTCCCAACGTAGACGAAGCTATCGACTGCGCGCACATTGCTATTAAGTCACCTTCAGAGAACGAATTTGCTTATGTAAATAGAAAGCACTTTCCCTCTAGTAATGTACTCTATTAATGCATTGGGGGCACCTCTTGTACTGTTGTCTGTAAGAATAAACAAACAGAATAAACGAAAGTAACACCGCATCTGCGCCCTACGTGTTATTCATAAACATGCAAGTAATTCAAAGAAGTATGGTACAAGAAAAACTCACCCGCGATGACATCAGCGTCCCCCTCACCCGATAAAAGTGTGTCCCCAATCAACGCAGCAACTAGTTGCTCAAAGGTTGTGAGACCGGGAATTCCGCTACCTCCGCCTGTGCTGTTAAGACTCTTACGGTGAGCGGCCGCTCGTTTTTTCACGTCGATTTTAATGTCCGACCACTTCTTTTTAATTTCGGCCACCGTGCGAATTTTGGAACCAACACTTTTAACTGACTCCGCCACGCTGTGCCACTCCGTCAACTTTCGTTTATTGCTGATGCCACTTATACCACCAAATAATAACACTTTTCTTTTCTCGATTTCTGTTAACATGACCTCCACTTCGCACTCGCAGAAATACTTCTTTTTCCCTCGTGGTTTGTCCATTGTTGTTTAAGAAAAACATAGAACAAAGCATTTATACAGATTTACATATGCAAATATACATAAATATGGGCGGGTCGGGTGAGTGGCTGTGGGCTCGTTCATGTACGTAAAATTTCACGCTCATTGGGATTTATAAAGGGAATGTGCGTAGATCTGTGCTTACGCACAGTTTTATGCATCTGGATTTTTTCTTGCTTACGCACATTCCTAGTTTTGTCCGTACGCCATGTTTTAGTGTGAATTCTACGCACGTTGTTATACATGAGGCCCCAGATCTCAACCCAATAGAGCATCTTTGGGATGTGGTGGAACGGGACCTTCGTGCCCTGGATGTGCATCCCACAAATCTCCATCAACTGCAAGATGCTATCCTATCAATATGGGCCAACATTTCTAAAGAATGCTTTCAGCACCTTGTTGAATCAATGCCATGTAGAATTAAGGCAGTTCTGAAGGCGAAAGGGGGTCATACACCGTATTAGTATGGTGTTCCTAATAATCCTTTAGGTGAGTGTATAGCGTATGTATACCCTTGGCATACTCAAATTATCATTAACACAAAAAAACTAACTAGAATTTCTGCTTTTCTCTAAAAAGTTATTGATATCTTGTTAGATGGCTAGAAGAACACTGCTTCTACTGTAGGAGTGGAGGTAGTAGGGAGAGGAGTGACCTAAGTCAGGTCTGGGTTGAAGTATCAACATTGATCCCAGATGGGGTTATCTAAACAAATTGACAAATGGATATATTCCTTGAGATCCACAATCTACACTCACCTAAAGGATTATTAGGAACACCATACTAATACGGCGTTTGACCCCCTTTCGCCTTCAGAACTGCCTTAATTCTACGTGGCATTGATTCAACAAGGTGCTGAAAGCATTCTTTAGAAATGTTGGCCCATATTGATAGGATAGCATCTTGCAGTTGATGGAGATTTGTGGGATGCACATCCAGGGCACGAAGCTCCCGTTCAACCACATCCCAAAGATGCTCTATTGGGTTGAGATCTGGTGACTGTGGGGGCCATTTTAGTACAGTGAACTCATTGTCATGTTCAAGAAACCAATTTGAAATGATTCGAGCTTTGTGACATGGTGCATTATCCTGCTGGAAGTAGCCATCACAGGATGGGTACATGGTGGTCATAAAGGGATGGACATGGTCAGAAACAATGCTCAGGTAGGCCGTGGCATTTAAACAATGCCCAATTGGCACTAAGGGGCCTAAAGTGTGCCAAGAAAACATCCCCCACACCATTACACCACCACCACCAGCCTGCACAGTGGTAACAAGGCATGATGGATCCATGTTCTCATTCTATTTGTAGTGGAGATGAGTGGTACCCGGTGGGGTCTTCTGCTGTTGTAGCCCATCCGCCTCAAGGTTGTGCGTGTTGTGGTTTCACAAATGCTTTGCTGCATACCTCGGTTGTAACGAGTGGTTATTTCAGTCAAAGTTGCTCTTCTATCAGCTTTGCACACCATTCTTTGTAAACCCTAGAAATGGTTGTGCGTGAAAATCCCAGTAACTGAGCAGATTGTGAAATACTCAGACCGGCCCATTTGGCACCAACAACCATGCCACGCTCAAAATTGCTTAAATCACCTTTCTTTCCCATTCTGACATTCAGTTTGGAGTTCAGGAGATTGTCTTGACCAGGACCACACCCCTAAATGCATTGAAGCAACTGCCATGTGATTGGTTGATTAGATAATTGCATTAATGAGAAATTGAACAGGTGTTCCTAATAATCCTTTAGGTGAGTGCATATTTGTAACTCAGGGCTTATGTCTCAGCTGTGAGGAGGGCTGGTTCGTTCACAGAGTTCCAGCAGAAGATTGACTCACTTAGATTAAAAACGTAGCAGATTTGTAACATAACATGGTAACACTTTACTTAAGGTTTTTATGTTTTTAGTAATTTACAAACACACTCATAATGTATTATAATGCATTCATAAAGCGTTATAAACATGGCTATGAACATTTATATAAAGGCATAACACATTATACCCATGTCTATTATGTATTATGACGGCCTTATGAAGCTCTTATCTATAATGCACTATAGATGCCTTCATAATGCAGTACTAAGCATCCTTAATGCTTATACTCACCATTATAATGCATTATGAAGGTATATATAGTGCAATATAGATGAGGGCTTCATAAAACACTAATATGTTATGCCATTTGATAAATATTTATAGCCATGTTTATAAAGCATTATCAATGCATTCTTATTTGTTGTGAAAACATTTATAACTTGTCCAACATGCCAGGTCTTCTGTCCCTTGACCCCCAAGACCATAACCCCAACACTGTTGGAAATGGGGAACTAAGGGAATTTGGGCTGCTGACTGGATGGACAGCCCCAGTTTGAAGTGAAACAGAAGGCACAGAACTGGAGAACCCAAACCAGGAAGTTGAATGGACAAGAACACAAAACCATAGACAAGACGCCAGCTGCACAGCACAGCACACCAGCTATGGAATGATGGAAAGGGGATAGAAGTAAACCAGCAAACTATAGGCCAATCAGTTTAACTAGCATTACTGGAAAAATAATGGAAGCTATAATCCAAGTGAAAATGGTAGATTACCTGGATGCAAATAACATTCTGAGGGATAGCCAACATGGATTTAGGAGAGGTAGATCCTGTTTAACGAATCTACTTGAGTTCTTTGAGGAAGCTACAAGTGAAATTGATCACAAAAAGGCCTACGATGTGATCTACTTAGATTTCCAGAAGGCCTTTGATGTTGTCCCCCACAAACGGCTCTTGCTAAAGCTCAAAGCTGCAGGGATTTTACGAACTGTGGCAGCTTAGATCGAAAACTGGTTAACTGACAGGAAGCAGCGAGCAGTTATTAGAGGCACAATGTCACAGTGGGCCTGTGTTCATAGTGGGGTACCGCAGGGTTCAATTTTAGGACCACTATTGCTCCTAATTTATATTAATGATATTGACACCAATACATACAGTAAACTGGTTAAATTTGCAGCTGATAATGCCTATAAGCATACAAAAAGTAGCAATGTATAAAGCTATTTGTTCTGAAAATGTAAAATACTCACTAGATAAAATTAGTCAATGTCAACTCCATTCATAAAACACTTTTAAAACACTTACTGAAAAAAGTGCTGTTCAGCATATCCATCCATCCACTTTCTGTAACCACTTCTCCTATTCAGGGCCATGGGGTGTCTGGAGCTTATGGGCACAGATGTAGGCAGGGAACAACCCAGGATGGGGTGCCAGCCCATCACAGGGCACACTCATACCTATAGGTAATTTGGTACCTCCAATAAACTTCAGCATGTTTGTACTGCGGGGGGAAAGCCAGCGTACCTGGAGGAAACCCCACAAAAGGTGAGAGTCAACAGTGCTAACCACTGCACCACCCTGCCATCCCTGTACTGCACAGAAACTAATAGACACATTTCAATTATAGGTTTATTATAGTTAGAATAGTAAACAAAACAATAATAAAATAGACACAACTACAAGCAACAATCTAAAAATTCAGAACAAATTAAAAGCCAAGGAATAAAAATGTGTACTTAAAAGTCACTGTAAGTAGTAAGTAGCTGAAGTAGGTACAGTCCTATTGTGAAGAGGTAAGGTATTCCAAAGTTTAGGTGCTGCCACAGAAAAGACACAACCACCCCTTTTTTTGGTCTTGATCTTGGGACATTCAACAGCATCTGATCAGAAGACCTGAGTGACCTAGCTGGGATGCAAGGATGTAGGAAATCAGAGATAACTCGTGGTAATGACTAGGACTGTGTCCAACCGAATTTTATCAATTGAACCAGACTTGGCTGTTCAATATGTGTGCTGGCAGAGAATGATTCTTGCCAGCAGAGGGCGCTGTTATTTTTTTGTATATTTGGTTTGTGCACAATAGACAGGAAATAGGAACTGCATGCCACATGTTTAGCTTTAGCCATCAGAGGTAGAAGTCAGGTCTTTCTAGACTTAAGCTACAGTACGTCCATCCTTCTTTATTCTTCCTCAGAAAGCATTGCTTGTGAGTACTTTGATTATTAATATGTTCTAAAGGTATTATGGATGACAATTTGTGCGAAGTGTTTTAGTGAATTGTATTTAATAATGGTTTGTGTTGGTGATATGTCTGCATGGTGGCTATGTATATATATATTATTTTGGATGTATGTTCTTTACTATTCCTGCTACTTACGGTATTCATGGGAAAACATGAAGCTGTATTTGTGTAAATTATATTATTTGTGAAATATCATTTCAGTGTTTATTATCTAGTAATATTATGCTTGTATTAGCTGTGCGTGCCTTGTATTAGTGCAGGCTGCATGTTTAGTAACGTTTACATACAAACGTAATGTTTCTCTTCTGACAGAGAAAGTAAGTTATTTCTCTTTTTGCTTTTCTTTAGTTTCATTCTGTAGATATTTGAAGGGAACGTCACAATAAAAAGGACATAACACCTGTCACCTATCTACGAGTTTATCTGTCTGCTTAACTGTGGTCAGTTGGAGCAGTGAGGGCAGAACAATATGGATATTCCAAACTGCAGTCCTGGAGGGCCGCAGCCCTGTGTAGCTTAGTTCTTTTCCTGTTCAACCACGAATGATTCAGCTCAACAGCTATGTGGTAATTAGCAGAAGAAGTTGAATCAGGTGTGTTAAACAAGGGGAAACCCAAAAATGTGCAGGGCTCTGGCCCTCCAGGACTGCAGTTTGACACCTGTGATTTAAATAAAGCCACAGTGATTTCCTACATGAATCTATAGCTGTGAAAATCCTGCTGGCCTAGTGTTAAATTCACAGAGGGAAAATAGGAGGTAGATGAAATATAATTAATAGATTTCTGTTCACATTGACCCATTTTCTCCGCTAATGCTCCTCTAAATTTAAGGATTCATTATTTTAGGCTATTTGGTTTTTATAAACGTGTTTCTGGACTAAGCTATCTACAGGATGATAAGAAGTTGAAGAAGGCTTAGTGTTCTGCCACCCCAATGCGCCCTGCATGCGTTGACAGACAGATAACTCCTCTACCAATCTCCACGCTGAAGCAGATATTCTGTTTAATGGATGACTGGAAGTAGGGTAAAACTAAAAAGAACAAATTAAATGTAATTACATCGAAAGAAAAGGAATATTTCACATACTGTATAATTACCAGTGTACCATAAGAATGTATGCGATATAAGTCGCATATAAGCATATAAGTCTGCACTGATGCATATAAAATAAGCACTGTAACTGTAAATAAAGTATCTGAAAACTTTCACATTCCAAACTGTATACTAAATAAATAGCAACGTACTGCAACAAAATAACCAAATAACGATATGTAACCGTAACATAAGTAATATAAAATTTGTGTATAACCAATAAACGCGTGGTGACACACACGTGTATAAAGAATCAAAGTTTACACTTAACGCAAAATACTATCAAACATAGTTTAATTACTCTTAACATAACTCACATACCAACGATACTCCCGAAAGACAAGAACTGTAGCAGATGGCTTAAGGTGGGAGGAATCACGATAACAGCCTGCTCTCTTCCATGCAATAGACTAAAGCTGGTCCTATATTGATGACATCATCAGCAAGTTACCACTCTTAAAGAAGCCAGCACCCTTTTCTCTAATATCACAAATGACAACACACTCCCCGTCTGGTATCACAAGATACCACCTTTGCTGATAGACGAAGAGAAAAATAGACCAGTCTCTGAATTAGTCTGAAGGAATGAGCATTATCACTTCAGTTATAGGTCTGATGAACAATTTCGACTGTTCTTTATCCATAACCTTGATCTCCACCTTTCGTACCCTTCCATCTTCACTTGGGAACGCTCTGGAGATGCGCCCCAAAGGCCACTGGTTACGTTTGGACTGATGGTCTTTCATAAGAACTATGCTGCCCTCTGTAATGTCTTGCCTGCCCATTTGCCACTTCTTCCTAGGTTGCAACGTGGAGAGATATTGTTTTCGCCACCTGTCCCAGAAGGTGGACGCCAGATTTTGAACTTGTTTCCACTGCCCTTTGAAAAGGTTGGTATGATCAAATTCTCCAGGTGGACAAGGACAAAGACCGTATTTTTGAGTGAGTAATGTTGCGGGGGTGAGAATGAGAGGGTCCTCCGGGTCCATAGAAACCGGTACCAACGGTCTGTAATTTATTATCGCTGTCGCCTCCGCCATGAATGTTACAAGAACCTCGTGTGTGATTCTTGACGGTCCCAGCTGCAGCATCATTGAGTCCAAAATCTTGCGAGTCATCCCAATCATGCGCTACCATACTCCACCCATGTGGGAAGCGTGAGGAGGGTTAAAGATCCATGAACATCCTTGTTCTGCAAGAAACTTTGTGACCTTGCTTTCATCCAAGTTGGAGGGCATGGCCAGTTCTCTACACGCTCCTACGAAATTTGTCCCTCGATCCGAGCGTATCTGCTTTACTGGACCACGAATGGCAATGAGGCGTCTCAGGGCGTTTATGAAGCAGGATGCGTCCATAGACTCCATTATCTCGATATGGACAGCTCTGATGGTTAAACAGGTGAACAACACCGCCCATCGCTTGCTGTTCGCAAATCCTCCTCTAGTGCGGCGGGCAGAAATGGTCCAAGGACCAAATACATCGGTCCCTACGTAGGTAAACGGGGGCTCGGTGTTGATTCTGTCCATTGGCAGGTCGGCCATCTTCTGTGTTTCACTTCATCCACGCAGTTTCCGGCAAATCACACATCCAAAGATAAGGGAACATATACATCTTTTGGCTCCCACGATCCAAAAGCCTGCCAAACGAATGGCACCTTCCGTGAAGTGTCTCCCTTGATGTTGAGATTGCTCATGATAATGTCTCACTATCAAAACTGCAATGTGATGTCGTCATGGAATAACAATGGGATTGCTTTCTTCAAATCCAGTGTTCGCTCGAGACATACGACCGCCGACTCTCATAAGTCCGTTCTCATCTATGAGGGGATTCAGAGTAAAGAGGGGACTGTTCTTTGCGATATTCCTGCTCTCTTTGATGCATCTGAATTCCTCAGCGAAAACTTCCTGTTGCACAGCACGAATGATGGTACACTTGGCTCGGCCCAATTCTTCTACACTGTATGGTGTTGAACAACGATGCCATCCTTTGCAATCTTTTCCGTCTTTGACCAGGTCTCTTTTATAGGTCCATACGATGTGTATTAGGCAAGCGATAGCACGAAGGAGCTTCCTCCAATTCGAGAAACGCTGGAGCCGTTCTGAGCCTAGCTGCCTGTCCTTCATTAAGGTGACAAATGTTGAGACTTCAGGACGCACTTCGACATCTGACATAGGATCAACAAGATCAAATAGGCCTGAGGAGAGGTATGTTTGATTGGGGCATAACAAGAATGGAGGACCGGTAAGCCATGTTGTGTCTTTCAGACAGGCTGCAGGTACAGATCTCGTTGCATGGTCTGCTGGATTCTGCCCACTTGCTACATAATGCCATTGCTGAGGATGCGTGCTTTTCCTAATTCTTAGTACTCGGTTGTTAACAAAAACATGGAACCTATGCTTCTCGTTATGAATGTACCCAAGTACCACTTTGCTGTCTGAAAAGAAGTTCACACTGTTAAACTCAGAATCCATTTCAGACATTATAAGGTCAGCCATCTGCACAGCCAACACTGCACCACAGAGCTCAAGCCGTGGGATGGTTAGCTCTGGACGGGGAGCTAGCTTGGCTTTCCCCAAGATGAAGCTTATCTTGCAGCTCCCATCAGGATTTGAACTCCTCATATAAGCTACTGCAGCTATAGCTAATACAGAAGCATCTGAGAAGATGCAAAGCTCTCTCTGAGAAACTTCAGAAGAGAAATCTTTTGTATAATGTCTTGTGATCTGGAGATGATGAAGCTCTTGAAGAGAGACCTTCCATTGCTGCCAAGGTCCCATCTTCTCTGGAGGCAAAGGCGCATCCCAGTCGCGTGACTCAGTCGTGAGTTCCCTTATCAAAGCTTTACCACGGATGACAACTGGAGCTGCGAACCCAAAGGGGTCGTATAAACCGTTTACAGTTGAGAGGACTCCACGACGTGTGAATGGCTTTGTGTCACATGACAACTGAAACGTGAACGTGTCAGTAAGGAGATTCCAACTAACTCCAAGGGTACGTTGTACTGGCACTGCAACCTTGCCTAGGTCCATGTCTCTCAGCTCACTAGCTTGGTCATCCAAAGGAAACGCGTCCATAACCTCCTTACTGTTGGAAGCGATTTTGTGGAGCTTCAGGTTAGAACGTGCCAAAGCTGCTTGTGTCCTCTTGAGGAGATCAATTGCAGCTGCTGAAGATGGTAGTGATCTTAAACCATCATCCACGTAGAAATCCCTTTCTACGAACCTTCCAACATCTGTTCCAAACTCTGTCTCAGTCTCTCTTGCTGCTTGTCTAAGCCCGTAAATCGCAACAGCAGGAGAAGGACTGTTCCCAAAGATATGGACCTTCATCCTGTACTCGATAACGCTCTTTTCTGGGTCGTTATCTTCAAACCAGAAGAACCTGAGAAGGTCCCTGTCTTCTGGCTTGACAAGGAAGCAATGGAACATTTGCTGAATATCTGAAGTAAATGCTACCGCTTCCTTTCTAAAGCGCAAGAGCACCTCAAGAAGTCCGTTGGCCCTTCAGAAGTACATCGTTCAGTGAAACTCCATTGAATTGACAGCTTGAATCGAAAACCACTCGGATCTGTTCTGGCTTCTTCGGGTGATAAACCCCAAAGAGCGGCAAGTACCAATGCTCATCCTGCTGCTTAAGTGGTGGGGCAATCTCTGCGTGACCCTTTGCCAGTACCTTGCTCATGAACGCAAAGAAATGTTCTTTCATGATAGGTTTCTTGTCAAAAGACCGTAGTAGAGATTTGAAGCGATCTAGAACCTGCTTCTTGTTGTTTGGTAGGCGTCGCCTATGAGGTTTAAATGGAAGGGGCGCCACCCAGCTGTTTCTTTCATCTTTGTAGAAACCTTCCTTCATTATACGGAGGAAAGTCAGATCTTCAAAGGATGGGACAAGCTTCTCGTCGTCCTTTTGTTATTTTGAAGACGTCCCATTCTACGTGATGTTCGTCTTCCCATGCAGGCCTTGACGCAACAGCCATAGCTCGAAGACTAGAAACATCATCACAAACATTTTCTTTGATATGACAAGTGTTAGGACACGGCTTGAAAAGTGATTGGCGACCATTATCCAAGGTGTTGGCGAAGAGAACATTGACTCTATCAGGCTTGTGCAACTTGCCTAGACAGACGTTACCCACTACGACCCAACGAAGGTCTAACTTCAATGCGTAAGGGGCTTCACAGGGTCCGTTAATATGCTTTATCAGTTTATGTACCTTAATGATGTCTCTTCCCAACAGCATCATTATTGGAGCGTCTGGGTCCATTTCTGGGATCTGCCCTGCAATACCTTTCAGATGTGGTTGGTGAAGAGCAACTTGAGGTGTGGGTATCTCAGAGCGATCGTCTGGGATGTCATCACACTCTATTAAGGTGGGTAGAGAATGAATGACTTGACCATCGACTGACGCTACCTGAAACCCGTGTGCTCTCCTCCCTATCTTTTGGGAGACTCCAGCACAGGTTTTGAGGTAGTAGGAAGAACTGTCACAATCCACATAAAAAATTTCAAAGAATTTTGATCTCACCAAAGATCGATTACTTTGGTCATCGATAATGGCGTAAACCCTTATTGCCTTCTCCCTTTGGCCACTTGGAAACCCTGAAACAAGACAGATCTTGGAGCATGTTCTGCTGCTCGAATTGCTACCGCAAACTTCTGTACATTTGGTAGACACATCAACTTCGGAAGAGTCTCGCTTCTCCCCGCCATACTCTTTAGTGAGTGCTTGAGCCTTAGCAGGTCTATCCATGGGTTTTGGATGCCGGAGAGAATGGTGCGCTTCACTGCCACATTCAGTACATTTGACAAATTTTCCACAGTTCCTTGCAAAGTGAGTTGTTGATGACACGCATTTAAAGCAGATCCCATTCTATTTCAAAAACGCCTTTCGATCTTCAATGGATTTCTCTCTGAACCCATGACATTTGTTGAAAGGATGTGGTTTCTTATGTATAGGACAGAACTTTGTTAGGTCTATCTTGGGTCTTTGCGTTTCACCAGTCATTGACCTCTGAGGAGAGACGTCGGTCTTGTGAACTGAGATGGATGTTCTGTTCATGTACCTGGGATGTTCTAGCCTTAAATGATCGGCTTGAAGGGAAAGGGCAAAGCTAGGATCATTTCGCATTCTGGCTTGTTCCACAACGAAGTTGACAAGTACAGAAAATGGAGGAAAGGCAACTCTATGTTGTTGTTTGAAAGTATAGCCCCGTGTCATCCACTTATCTTGTAGATTGAAAGGCAGCTTTTGCACTATGCTGGCTATGCCACGAGCAGTATCCAAGCATGCAAGACCGAGAAGCACCCCCTCAGATTTTGCTACTAGAAGCTCCATCAGAAGATCTCCTAACTCTCTGAGTTTCTTCGTTTCTTTATTTGAAATCTTTGGGAAAGTCTCCAGTCTCTTGAGTAGTGAGCTTTCAACAACCTCAGGTGCACCATAACAATCGTCTAACCGTTCCCAGATCATCAAGAGACCTCTGTCGGGGTTCTTCACATGCACCGCTCTGCTGTGTTTCACTTGCTCCCTAGAATCTGTTCCTAACCACTTGACCAAGAGATCCATCTCCTCTTTAGCTGTGAGATTGAGATCTCCAGTAGCAGTAAAGAATGATGCTTTCCATGCTCTGTAATTTTCAGGACGGTCATCGAATTGTAGTAAACCTGTAGAAACAATTTCTCTTCTTGCCATAAATCTAACAAGGTCAGTTATATTCTGATTTGTATCGATGTTTGTATGTGGAATGGTTGTGTGAAATCGAACATGAGGTGGAGTTGGAACGCGTGCGTTGTTCTCGGGGTACCTATGTGTATTGGTAGCCATATGTCGTGACTGCTTGTTAGAATGCGAATGAACATGCGTTGGCAAGCGGCTGGGAACATCAGGTGGTCTCACATGAGCCAAGTAAGGATCTTGTTTGATCTTGACAGGAGGAGAGAAATTTGTACTCTGTGACAACCTATCAGGGTATGGAGCATATCTGTCAGCTTCCTCAGATTGTAAATTCTGGCTAAGTGTTTCATTGTTGAAGACGCTCTCTGAGATTTTCCAATGACCGAGGTCTTCACCTGAATCAGGTGCCTCTAACTCATATGGGAGCAGTTGTGGCATTCTCTCTTGAAGCGGTTCAGTTGGTGGGGGTGGTGGCCACCAATCTTCTGAAATGACGTGTGGATCGAGCTGTTTGTTAGATTGCAGTCTAGCTTGTTCTTGTATATAATCTTTAGTTCTTTGAGTAGTGACATGAGAAACTGAGGTGTGTTGGCTGCTGGATTTACGGCTTGATGCTTTGTCACTGTCTAACGCTGTCGACAGAACTTCGGCTTTAGCAACTGCCACGGCAGCTTCCCTTTCAATATCTAGCACTGCTAACTGTGCTTCTAAACATGCTCTCTCTGCGTCCAAATGTGCCCTTTGCATCTTTATCTGCATCTCCTTTTCTGCATATCTAGCTTTAGCTTTGGCTTCTTCAGCTTCAGCCAGGGCAATAGCAACAGCAGGAACAACAGCCGAGCCCCTTAAGTTTTTGGAGGGTGTTGACTGATTAGACCAAGTCACTAGACTGCTGTTAGTGGACTAGTAATCAACATCTTGCCTCTTGCACTCAATTAAATGAGCCTGCATGCAATATTTCTGTAAGTTACAGGTACCTGAAATTCAACAAGCTATGGACAATGCTAGAAATCCTGCTTTGTTATACAGGCCCCAGTTCTCCATTTAATTCAGGGTACTCCAGTTTAAATGGACTCTTTGTTCATTTACCTTTAGCCCAGACTACCTAAAATATGACAAGTTATCGACCGGTCACGTATTGTGTTTACATGTAGTCAGCCAGCAGCATGCCAGATAGACTGCTGCAGACATGCTTACTACAGACTGGAACAAATATGAATGATTTTAGGATTTACTAATGTTTTTGACCATTAAACTTTATTTACTTTACCTGTGAACAAATGTTACCAGATTTACTGTTAGCAGAACTAAATTTAGCAGAAGCTAATTTGTCCGCTAACAAGTTTCAAAACTAGCAGAAAAGCTAAACCGCCAAGACAAGAGTTAGATTTGTTAATTAGTGGATTAGTGGAACCTTGCCCACCACTGGTTATTTATAACTTAGTCAGATATTTTCTGGCAAGCTTACCTGAACCCACCCAACCCATGGGTTGACCAGTGCATCTAGATAATTGCTAATGTGGGTAATGGCAAGTGCCCTGCTAGAATATAAAAATATATTTATCATATCCCTTATTTATAATTCTTCATTGAAATCTCACTCCTTTTGTAAGTTTCTATTTTATCATGTTATTGTAATGCACACTGAGAGACAAAAAAAAGACAGTTCAGAATGTAAGGCCAGGACAGGAGAAATATGATCTTGCTTGCGTACAGGTTAAAAACCACACAGCAGCATTCTGAACCATCTGCAGGTGAGAGAGAGAGAGAGAGAGAGAGACTTTTTGACTTTTGCACCAGCCTTTATTAAGTCAGTCAACAACAGAGTAATTCCATCTCAAATCAACCAGTGGAAGAGAAATTTTCCACCATCACTTCTCAGATTTTGCTGATTTTTTCACCAATTGTTGGTATTGGCATGAGAACAAAATCCCCCAATTTTTTTGTCCCAACTCCCGCTCGTTAAAAAATGGCAGCCATCTGTATTTTTGGCCTCGACGCACTTCGAGATGTGCCACGCCCCTTTTTGAAATCCTCTTTTCCTTGATAACTCACTGGATATATGTCATATGGAGATGAAACTGGGTGTATTTATGTAATTTGTCATGTAGATTCAGATTCTGCAATTTGGCTATCTAATGTGGTTATGGAGATATTTCTGAAAAAACATTTTTTGGGGTACCCCTTTTCGACCCCCCAGAACCCAAGGTCTGCATGTACAGTTGAAACCAAAAGTTTACATACACTGTATAAAAAGATATATAACTTTTTTTTTCTTACTGTCTGATATTAAATCATACAAAACCCTTTCAGTTTTAGGCCCGTTCGGATTCCCAAAATAATTTCTATTTGCTAAATGTCAAAATAATGTGTGAGAGAATTTTTTAGAGATTTTTTTATTACTTTCTTCAAAGTCAAAAGTTTACATACAATTGCTTAGTATTTGGTAGAATTGCCTTTAAACTGAATGACTTGACGCAAACGCTTTGGGTACCCTTCCACAAGCTTCTCACAACAGTTTAATGGAATTTTGGCCCATTCCTCCTGGCAGAACTGGTGTAATTGAGTCAGGTTTGTAGGCCGCCTTGCTCTCACACGTCTTTTCAGCTCTGACCACAAATTTTCTATGGGA
Source organism: Paramormyrops kingsleyae (assembly GCF_048594095.1). Classification (NCBI taxonomy): domain Eukaryota; kingdom Metazoa; phylum Chordata; class Actinopteri; order Osteoglossiformes; family Mormyridae; genus Paramormyrops; species Paramormyrops kingsleyae. The sequence continues at coordinate 3,304,143 of NC_132808.1, read as the reverse complement.
TTAAGATCAGGGCTTTGTGATGGCCACTCCAAAACATTGACTTTGTTGCCCTTAAGCCACTCTGTAACCAATTTTGCAGTATGCTTAGGGTCATTGTCCATTTGGAAGACCCATTTGCGCCCAAGCTTTAACTTCCTGGCTGATGTCTTGAGATGCTGCTTCAATATTTCAACATACTGTTCTTTCTTCATGATGCCATCTATTTTGTGAAGTGCACCAGTCCCTCCTGCAGCAAAACACCCCCACAACATGATGCTGCCACCTCCGTACTTCACTGTTGGGATGGCATTATTTTGACATTTAGCAAATAGAAATTATTTTGGGAATCCGAACGGGCCTAAAACTGAAAGGGTTTTGTATGATTTAATGTCAGACAGTAAGAAAAAAAAAGTTGTATGTCTTTTTATACAGTGTATGTAAACTTTTGATTTCAACTGTATATATGTTACTCAAAAAAATATGGCTTACTTCACATCACCTCATCTTGAAAATAAATAAAAACCAGGGGTGTGTTATGCCCTGTTTTATAGAAATCACCTGTTTTATAAAAATAGAAATTTTAAAGAGATGACATGAGAACAGTGACAAGGACAAAGGGAAGAAAGCTTGTTCTGTACATACACCTGGGTCTGTGGGTCTGAATGTTTATTCAAAGGCTACTCAAAACAAAGTACATCAAAGAGACATGTTTATTTTGGATCTGACCAGCTTTTTACGCACATTAAAGTGTCTGGGTCAAAATTACCCGCAACATCATCTTTGTATACAAACTCTGCACAGACATTCCAGGACACATCAGAGTGTCCATATGTTACACACCATTTTATGACCCCAGATGAGGAAAAGTTAAAAAAGTTCATGAAGATAAAGGAAGGTAAAGGAAGGATAAACTATGTGCCTTCACCATCAAGCTACTTTTCTCTCACACTTTGAGTTCCTTCAGCGAGACAGATGCTGCAACCCATTTGATATTCACAAGAAGCGAGTAAAAGGTAAGCCTCTTCAGGATACCTCTCTAGTGCATGCAATTTACAGTAAAGTGGATGGAAACAATAGTTTTTTTTTAGAAACAATGTTTCTTTTCTTTTCCTCCTTTTTAATTTCCTTCAAATATTGTCAATAATTAACACACTGCTGAACTGCTGAAGTTGCACAGAAACTTCTCTCTGTAAAGGGACCATGCAGCAGACCTGAACATTTATCTTTTCAGGTACCCATTCACTGAAGACCCAACAGGCTGAACATTTAAAAGCACATTCTGGTAAATCTGTCATCCCTGGTGAGAGGGTATGCATTTCGTGCAAGAAAAGGCTTCAGGATCTGTTTAACCCTCCACAGCTTGAAGAAGAGCCAGAGGCCCCTGAACTACCTGACAGTGACAGAGATGACGCTTTCCCTGAACCAGAGACGCATGCAGCTGAATCACTCAACACCAGTTTTTCTGCCCTTGACTGTTCACCTCTAAAACTACATGAACTTAAAAATGCATCACGTAAAACTTATGGTAAACAAAAACTGCAACAGGTCTCAGACACGGTCACTGAAAAGCTATCAAACGTTCTGGAAATTCCAACCTCTGATTTGGTTTCAGATCATGACCATTCTAAAAACTGCAAAGCATGCAGTGATATTGAGGATATAGTGACAGGCCTCAAGGATAAAATTCGTGGAAGTACACGCAAAGAAAAGGTTAAATTGCTTACACTTACACCTGCAAGTTGGACGATTGATAAAACTGTCAAAGAGTTTGGTGTCACCCGATGTCTTGTGAAGACAGCTCGGGCTCTCAAGAAGAGCAAGGGTCTTCTTTCAGAACCTGAACAAAAGCAAGGTCATGGCTTGCCAGCTCATGTTGTTAAGTTGATCAAGGACTTTTACAGTGATGATGAATTTTCTCGACAATGCCCAGGGCAGAAGGACTTTGTAATTGTTCGTGATGAACTTGGCAAGAGGCATGTTCAGAAAAGGATGTTGTTAGTAAATCTTAAGGAACTATATATTGAGTTCAAAAAAGGCTTGGGGACATTAAGGTTGGGAAGTCCAAATTCTGCAGTCTAAGACCACCCTGGTGTGTAACTGTTGATTCACCAGGCATGCATTCAGTTTGTGTTTGTGAAATACACCAAAATATAAAACTGATGGTTGAAGCCTGTCTCTTCTGATTACAAAGACTTGATGGCAAAGCTTGTCTGTTCTTTGGATGCTCGTGACTGTATGTTGCACAGGTGTGAGCAGTGCCCCCCTAAATCAAAACTATCTGATTATCTTGATGGTATATTTGAAAATGCTGATTTGGACCCAGATGACACTGTTCAGTTCAAGCAGTGGAGTCATGAAAGCCATGGCATAATTTCTGACATGTCTTTGTCAGTGTCTGATTTCATTATGAGACTTTGTGAAAAATGTGACTCCTGCACAGCTCATCACTATACAGCCAAGGCCCAGGCTACTTATTTAAAATGACTGAAAGAGAAACTTCCCATTGGAGAGGAGGCTGTTATCCTCATGGATTTTGCCGAAAACTATTCTTTCATTTGTCAGGATGCTGTTCAAGGTTTTCATTGGGATACATCCCAGGTGACTCTGCATCCCTTCGTGGTTTACTATAGGGATGGTAGTGAAAACGATGGTTCACTAAGTTGCAAAAGTTTTTGTGTTGTCAGTAATGAAAGGGAACACAATGCTATTGTTGTTCACAAGTTTATTGAGGTTCTCATGAATCCACTGAAAGTTCTGCTACCAAATTTAAATCATGTGCATTACTTCTCAGATGGTGCAGCCAGCCAGTACAAGAATTATAAAAATTTTACAAATTTGGCTCACCATGTTGAAGACTTTGGCCTTAGTGCTGCCTGGAATTTTTTTGCTACCAGTCATGGGAAGAGTCCTTGTGACGGGATAGGTGGTACTGTTAAACGACTTGTTAGGTGTGCCCCTCTGCAAGCGCCAGTGCAGGATCAGATTTTGACTCCAGACAGGTTCTACGACTGGTGCAAGGATAACATTTCAGGAATTGAATTTGTATTTGTCAGCAGTGAAGCAATTGAAGACCATGGCCAAAAAATCTATGAGAGACTGGTGTCTGCAAAGACTATTCCAGGCACTCGTAGTCACCATAGATTTGTGCCGACCAAAGATGGATTCTTAATGTTCAGACTCTCTGCTGATAGAATGTCCACTATCATTCAAAAGGAACCATCAGTCCAAACAGTCACTTCATCTGAACTTAAACCTGGACAATATGCTGCAGTAGTCTATGATGACAAGTGGTACATTGTTTGTATTGACCAAAGATCTGATGAAAATCAGGACATTTTTGTCAGGTTTATGCATCGCGGGGCATTTGGGAACAATCTGTTTTGGCCAGAAAGCAAAGAAGAATGCTGGATTCCATTCATCCATATACTGACATTAGTTTCTGTTCCTGCTGTCTCAGGTGGAATGGGACGACAATACAGATTGCCAGCTGAGGATATCAAGAACGTTGAAGCATGCTTTGAAAACTTTCAGGCACAGATGACTAAAACCACTTAGTGGTCAAGCATTTGTGGAGGCATTTCCTAGCAAAATGACTTTGGTAGCTACAAAGTGCATGTCTTTCCTAGTTGATATTATTTGTGTCACTGCAACTTGACAGGTCTCCTACATGTACATGTACCCTTTTGGTCTTATTCTATGAACTCATTTTGTGGGCTTTGTTCATTCAGAATCAGATACCCAGGGTAATGAAACAAAAACTGTGATTGGTGATTTTTGCTACCAGACCCTTTAGTCTAAAATGTCCTTTCAGTGTAGAGAGATGAATAACTTCATTATGAGTCTTTGACTAGATATGCAGTACAAAAGAATTTGAGGTAACTTCCACTTTGAAAAGAGCAGATTTTATGAATATGCATTAAATATTCTACATATATTGCTGTTCATTTCTGTGTGTCAAATCATAAAGTGTGGCAAAACCTGGACAATAAATTTTTGATGATTTCTATGAAACACACCCCTGGTTTTTATTTATTTTCAAGATGAGGTGATGTGAAGTAACCCCTATTTTTTTGAGTAACATATATACATGCAGACCTTGGGTTCTGGGGGGTCGAAAAGGGGTACCCCCAAAAATGGTTTTTCAGAAATATCTCCATAATCACATTAGATAGCCAAATTGTGATTACAGAATCTGAATCTACATGGAAAATTACATGAATACACCCAGTTTCATCTCCATATGACATATAGCCAGTGAGTTATCAAGGAAAAGAGGATTTCAAAAAGGGGCGTGGCACGTCTCGTAGTGCGTCGAGGCCAAAAATAAGGATGCCTGCCATTTTTTAACGAGCGGGAGTTGGGACAAAAAAATTGGGGGATTTTGTTCTCATGCCAATACCAACAATTGGTGAAAAAATCAGCTAAATCTGTGATCATGTGGTGGAACCCACTGGTTGATTTGAGATGGAATCACCCAACAGAAAATACCCTACTGCAACTTCAAATCGCAAAATGGGTCATTATCACAAAATCAGACAAACGGAAAACAAAGTAAACAATCAACCACAAAAAAAACAAGAGAAAATAAGCAGGGCAACAAACAAAAAAAGGAATATGCGGCGGGCCAAGGAAATAATCGACACCTTGAAGATAATATTAAAACTTCAAGATTAAATCCCCATCCTGGGTCAAGTCACATAGAACCCCACCATAACCCCACACCTCCGAAAAAGTCACAAGGTTGTGAGTCACCCCGAAAAAAGCATGTTCAATTTTTATGCGGGCTGCCACCAAGCCCTTCATCATGAGAGAAGGATTCGTCGATCCTGCCTCCCTCATTCTGTTCCTCCGGGTCAGCCAGATACTCATCTTAGCCTGACCCAGTACGAAGTTCAGCAGACACGTCTCAGCCTTCTGGGAACTACAGTATTTTGGTCCATAAATGAAGAGCTGAACAGAAAAAACCTCCCCAAAACCGACACACCACTCCTCCAGGACCTCAAACAAATCATAAAGCCGATTGCGCCTCAGAAACAGATGCTCCATCGTTTCCTCTGCAGAACAAAAAGGGCAATCCCTCCCAACTGTGGAATCAATGTGTGACATGTGTCTGTTCGTAGCCACTGCTCCATGCACAATCCGCCACTGAAAATCCGCCGTGCGCTTCTCAATGGGGGGCTTGTACAGGGACCTCCAACGTCCTTGTGGGGAAGATCCAGGCCCCAACAAACCTGACCACCTGGAAGCCGCCAGTCCACTCAGCGCCCGAAAATGCAACACTTTAACACAGAAGTGTTAACACAGCTTGGTACAGAGCTTTCTTGGACAGATCCCTACGAGCCACCTGCTGAAGAGACACAAAAGAAAGCAGCAACCCCACCCCCTCCCGATGACCCTCTACAGCAGGAGAGACCCTGATCAGGGGAGAAAAAGAAAGGACCTGGACTCAAGCACCATCCTAGCTGCCTCTGGTAGCACACAAACAATGTCCTCCAGAGCTTTCCGAAGAAGTCGGCCAGACTGAACCCCAGTCACAGCCCGCAGGTCATCCAATGTCCTCCAGGAGCCACCGACCCTGAGGGACCCCAGCTTTGTCAGGCCTGCCCTCGTAAAACAGGCCTGCACAGTTGGAGATTTGAAGAGTCCAACCAGAAACATGGGATTATAGAAAAGAGGCTCTTCATCAGCAGCAAAATATTGCAGAACATCCCTAGTTACCTCAAAAACAGAAGACCATGCCCTCAAAACAAAACAAAATAGCCACCCCTGCACTCACATTTGTCCCATGACTCAAAATATAAGTCCCATCCCACAGAAAACCACAGTCCCACTCATTCCCTAAATCACTATGAGTTTCTTGCAAAAAAAATAACATCCACCTTTTTAAGTTTAATAAACTGCAGCAACATAGCCTTCTTACACCCATCCCGGCCTCCATTCAAATTCAAAGACCCCACCCTAATACACTCCATAAAAAATAGATAAAAGGAGAAAAGATCAGCAGAAAGGAGCAGATGAGATGGAAAAAAGAATCAGCAACCACACTCATTTCAACCCCACACGCGAAGCAGGGGCTTTCCCTTTCTGTATCCTGGTCAGAATCTTCTTAAGTCGAAACCTCTTCTTCTGACTCAACTCATCATATGTTGCAGTTTTCACCATTCTCACTATCGTAGCCTCAAATTTACTCACATCCGGAAAAAAAAATCAGACACATCAGAGGGCTTACCATACAGTAAGCATCATCCAAAAAATCATTAACCTCCTGAAGAGAATACACACTTGCATCGTCCCAACCCTGAGACGCAAAATCTGAAATGTCCGAAAAAGCATCATCGTCCATATCCTCTGCAGCATCTCCAGATCCGCCTTCAATAACAGAAGTATCAGTCACCTCACCCTGAACCCCATCTCTACCAACATTGTCAGCAACTCCACTGTCCTCCAGCACACACTCACGAGCCCCCTAAACTTCCTCAACACTATGCTGCACACTCTCACTACTTCGTGCAGCCACCACAAACTCATCACTATGACCATCCCCAACCCCCTCCTGCGCACAACCAGCCTCAACCTGTAGCACCCCCAGACTAGGCTCAGGTATATCCTCAACTGCAGGAGGCATAGGTACAGAGCTAGGCCCTGGTCTCTCAGCATTTCCAACCCTGTGCGGGCAGGCGAGTCGTTTATGCCCGATATCCCCACATTCAAAACACTTCATACTCCCCGTATTCGCATATAAGCATATAAGCTCTCCCCTCAACTAATACCCTAAAAGAAACATCCAAACTGGGCTCGGTTAAAAACATAAGCACCTGTCTCCTAAAACACACTACATGCCTTAGAGCAGGGTTCTTACAGTTTAAGGAGACAGACTTCATAGCGCCTGCGAACTTTCCAAAACGGGAAAGTTCACGCTCGATATCTACGTTCGGAATAAACGGCGGAACATTCGATATCGTAACTCTCGTCGCCGGTGCAACCAGTGGAAAAACCAGGAGAAGTCGGCCACTTACCCTGATTCCCTGCTCGATCAGGCGCTGAACAAAAGTTTCCTCAGTAACAAAAATAACCACTGCCTTGCTCATATGCGAAGCGGAAAAAACATTCTCATAACCAATCAATTCACTAACCCCTTCCAACACATCCTCCACAACTATCCCGGGATCAGGGCATGCACCTGACCCCGTGATGGAGTGAGAGAGACGGCAAACCCGCGGCAGGGGTGGAGGGCATCCCAACACCCGACCACAAAAACCATCAAAAACAAGCGACACTGACACAAACCAAACACAGTTTTTGTAAAAGCCGGTAAGAAAAGGAAAAAAACAAGCCGTATTACACAAGGGGGTAGCCTGAAACACTTAAGATTATGAAGGATTCCCTGCCCTGCCCTTTTGACCTTTCACAGACCACAGAAACATAAACTCTGATTTCAGCCAGGAAAAGGAGTGATCTCATCTGTATCATAGTCCATTCAATAGCAGAAATCATTCTCCTGGTGTAGAATCCTTTTTCCGTTCAATGATAGGGTATTCCCAAGTCAAATGAAAGAAAACTGCCTTTATTTTTTGTATTAGTTGGTTTCCTTAGGGTTTTGATGAAGTACAACATGTCAAACATGACAGGTCATTTCATCAGTGTCCAGTGTTTACAGTAAAATATTTTTAATGCAATTCAGTTCATTTTGTTTTATATGTCTGTCACTTTTTCACCACAGTTCAGTATGTGATAATCATAAAAGGTGGATGAGAGCATTAAAGTTGGTTAAACTTCAAAGAAAAAAACAGAATCCCTGTAGGGGGCTCAATCACTGAATTATTGCTTGGTAATATTTTTAGTTCGCTGCAGTCCCCACTATCTCCAGTGAGACAAAACAGTGAAAGCCGCAATTACTAGTTGTGGCTTAATCGCCAGACACTAGAGTGTTTGTGGCGATTAATGAGAAGGTGAATTGCAGTGCAAAATCCATGATGGTGACCTGATGCTGTGCTCTTTGATAAATGTACTTAATCAGTGAGGCTTCAGTACTATATCTGTATGAATGAGTGGGAATATTTGCAGTTATGCACACAATGCTTGCACATAGAGTGACTGGCATCTGAGTAAACTATACCTCCTTTGATGCAATTCCGACAATTTGGACTAAGAGACCCGAGTCATCAAATGGTACATCAAGACACACAAATCTGATACTGCTCCTCTCACACAGGGTGTCCTCCAGGGATCAGTTCTAGGCCCAACTCTTTTCACCATCTATATGCTTCCCTTAGGGCAAACTATACGTCACTATGGTCTCAGTTTCCATTGCTACGCTGATGACACTCAATTATACGTAAGTGCTGACACTAGTAAGTCCATGCAACCATCTTCACTAACTAACTGTCTCTGCGAAATCACACACTGGTTGACTCAAATTTTTTACAGCTTAACATTGATAAAACGGAAATTGTACTGGTGGGTACTAAATCACTTCTATCCACTCTAAGATTAAAAAAAATGTTAATGGAGTCTTAGTAAAACCATCAAGTACAGTTCATAACTTGTGCATAATTTTCGATCAGTTTCTCACCATTCAGTCACATGTTAGCTCTCTGGTACAGACTGCATTTTTACAACATCTCTCGCCTCCGTCCATCCTTCAGTGTTGTGGACACTAAAACACTAATCCATGCCTTCAACACTACCCGCCTTGACTACTTTAATGCATTGCTTTCTGGCCTCCCATCAAAACTTCTTAACAAACTACAATATGTTCAGAATTCTGCTGCTCGTTTGCTAACACATACGAGAAAATCCGCCCACATCACCCCGATTCTTCATGATTGGTTACCTGTCACTTACAGAATCAAATTTTAAATTTTACTAATTACCTACAAAGTTCTCCATGGACTTGCCCTTCACTATCTGTCTGACCTTCTTCCATACACTCCTGCTCACACACTAAGATCATCGGGCTCCAACCTTCTTACTGATCCTAAATTCAGATTATCCTCTGTGGGTGGCAGGGCATTCTGTGTGACAGCACCTACACTATGGAACACACTTCCTCACAGTCTGTGAGAGATACAGTTTCTTAACATTTCCAAGCTTCAGTTGACTCACATTCCATGAATGCTATAATGTAACTGCTACTATGTAACATTCCTGTTGTTATTCTGTTGTTACTGTTACTGTTGCGTGTGCATTGTTTTTTGTATCATTGTTTGCATTTTAAAGCATCCTTGAGTGTGAGAAACGTGCTGTATAAATAAAAATTATTATTATTATTCTTTTCTTACAACAGCAATATAATGCAAAGTAGTGTTACATGACAGAGGTGGCTTTTTCCAGGTTTGCAAGGCAAGGCTAAAGTCCAGAGTGAAGCCGGCATTATTAGTCTTCTGAATACCTCCTCATAATGAAAATCAATATGTTTCCTTATTCAATAAATCCCACATTTGGTGGAGAGTAATTTTGAGACAGCAGTTTAAATTACACCCAAATTAGAAAAGTAATTTACTCAGCAAGACATTTCAATACCTCTAATTATAGCAGATAATACGGTTGTGCACATCATTTAATCGATACACCCTGTGCTGATCCAGAATCTCTACTCTGCACAAGAAGGCCATCTGCAAATGCATGTAAGTTAACAGTGCATTTTCAATGGAAAATGCAGTGTCTCTGGTTAACAAAACTTATTTTATGTGCATTTATGCCTATATGACAAGAAATGATTGTGCATTTTAATCTTTATATGCTAATTTAAACTTCATTTCGCTGTGACAACAATCGATTGCTGGCTTTTAAATGTGAATGTGTACTTGCATGCCAGTTACGTACATGCATGATTATACTTTCCATTTTGACTGCAACCCATCACATGAGGTCAGGTGTGGTGTTTTAAGTTGCTGTTTTTCTAAATTAATATGATAACTTTCATCAGCTTTTACCCTCTCTAATTAATTGGCATCGGCCACTGAAAAACCCACATTGGCCAATCGTTAATATTAGTTGTGTAGGGAAATACTGCTGCTCTTGTGGCAGGATGCCTGTGTTGTAAGCAGTGGTTAGTATTAGTGGTGTAGGGTAATGTTGCTGCTCTTGGAACAGGAAAGCTGTGCTGTCAGCATTATCAATGGCAGTGGTTACTATTAGTGGTGCAGCATAATTCTGCTGTTAATTCTGCAGGACGCCTGTTTTGCAAGCAGTGGTTATTATTAGTGCTGTTGATTGGTTATGCAAATAGCCTGCCACTGAAACACAAAATACAACCGCCATCTTTTGAAACACATAGCGAATAGCGAGAAATGAAATAAAAAGCAGTAGAAACAAAAATATAAAAAAAGTAAAATGGAAGGATGGACAAATGAGGAAACACAGGCTTTAATTGCCATACGGTCGGATGAACAGATCCAGTGGGATTTGCATGGCACGACTCGAAATAAAAAAGTATTTGCCGTAAAAGCAAGCCACTTAGAAGAAATGTGGCACACGCGAAACACTGCCCAGGTAGCATTCCCATATGGGGCCCATATGGGAAAGACATGGGCCATCTGGGCTGGCCCAGCTCACATTTTACCCATGTGGGGCCCATATGGGCAGAATCTGGGCAAACCCATATGGGGCTGAACGATATGGGCCCCATATGGGCAGGATCTGGGCAAACCCATATGGGTGAAATGTGGGCTGAACGATATGGGCCCCTTATGGGCAGGATCTGGGCAACCCCATATGGGTGAAATGTGGGCTGAACGATATGGGCCCCTTATGGGCAGGATCTGGGCAACCCGATATGGGTTAAATGTGGGCTGAACGATGTGGGTCCCATATGGGCAGGATCTGGGCAAACCCATATGGGTGAAATGTGGGCTGAACGATATGGGTCCCATATGGGCAGGATCTGGGCAAACCCATATGGGTTAAATGTGGGCTGAACGATATGGGTCCCATATGGGCAGGATCTGGGCAAACCCATATGGGTTAAATGTGGGCTGAACGATATGGGTCCCATATGGGCAGGATCTGGGCAACCCCGTATGGGTTAAATGTGGGCTGAACGATATGGGTCCCATAGGGGCAGGATCTGGGCAACCCCATATGGGTGAAATGTGGGCTGAACGATATGGGCCCCATATGGGCAGGATCTGGGCAAACCCATATGGGTGAAATGTGGGCTGAACGATATGGGTCCCATATGGGCAGGATCTGGGCAAACCCATATGGGTTAAATGTGGGCTGAACGATATGGGTCCCATATGGGCAGGATCTGGGCAACCCCATATGGGTTAAATGTGGGCTGAACGATATGGGTCCCATATGGGCAGGATCTGGGCAAACCCATATGGGTGAAATGTGGCTGAACGCAATATGGGTAACACGTGATTTTGTCTAAAAAATTACTGCTGTTATAATTGTTCTGAACACGCATACAATTGCTTGATTCTTAATATTTAATTAAGTTTCTGAGTGGAAATTTGAAACCTCCAGAATTACACGAGAATTAACGTCCCAAATGTTGAGCTCCGGAATGCGATCTTGAAAAGTTCACACCAGGAATTGATTTATTTGTACCTAGTCTTGATAAGATTGTGGAGAATAAAGGTGGACAGAGTGGAAAATGAAAAATAAACATATGGTTCTGTACTGTGCTTTACTTTTTGGCTTTGTCCTTTACAGTAACTTTTTTGGAGTACTGAATACAGCAATTAATGTTATATATTAGTTATTCTGTTTTTGCAGTCATAAATGTACAGTATACAAATATTTTTGGTAGACGACCATACTCTTTTTACTAGTCTTGCAGTTTCTAACTTACATGCCAGCAACAGTTTTGACTTATATACAAATATTTGACTTGTATAGTGTTTTCAATTTTTTGCTGTAGTGTGTAATGACCATGTTCATTAGCGTTTATTTAACCGACTGGCTTGATGTGTGATCTGAAAGCAGTGTTTGCTTTTGAGCAAAGGTAATAGTTTTCAGAAGATTGTTTGATTTTGCAAGACGAGTGTAAGGTATTGTGAGTTCAGCTTGAATTTTAGGATTTGTGCTTATAGTGGTTTGAGAAAAAGAGAGGAGATTTTAGGAAATGTGTTTTAGCAATTCAGGAAAACTGTAAAATGTCAAGGCATGTCAGACGACTTTGAAAGTGGGTGATAGGCCTCAGACTTGATCCAGAGGGTTACAGTAAATACTTATTATTCTGTTTCTTTTATGGTCCTCTTTTTGTATCTGCTACTATGACAAAAAAAATCCCAGTCTATCTACCTAGTGCTGCTTCATTATTCCATCCTCTTTGTGCAATGTACAGTACTGTCAGCAAAACAGCATGATACTACCACCACCATGCTTGACCGTTGGTTCAGTGTTCTTAAGTTAGGAAAACAACCTCACCCTAACCCCTTCAAACATATCTCTTTTCATTGTGGCCAAGCAGAGATGACACATTTACACGTCATTGTCTCTGCCCCCCCAGCTCCCCCGTGAATGTGCAGTCACACGTCATTGTGACTGCTCCCCCATCCCCCATCCCCCGTCCCCCCCCCAGGGCGCATTTTAATATAGGCTACAGCTTTTGATAAGATCTGTGTTTTAGCTGATAATTACATCTAATGTTAAATCAATATTTTTATTTTTTTTGATAAACATCATAATAAAATAGGAGTGAATACATTTTAAAAATAACATACTTGAAGACCACATACATACAGATTCATCAAACAAGTCATCAAACAATCAGTCAGAAAACAGGCACCTTTTGAAAAGGCCTGGCGGGCTAGAGCTGTACTGCGCATGCGCGATACATTCCAACGGCTATTTCACCGGACGTCCACCCGAAAAACTCCACAGAAGTTGAAAACTTTCCTGGTGCGTTTTAGGTAAGTAATTTTACAGTTGATTGTTTGATTGAAAAATACATTATAAACAGAGAGTTATATCAATTTGCATGCATCTGAACGTTCTTATATTTTTAACTACAGTTTCCAACTCAAATGCTTTTTGAGCATGTATGCGCTTTATTTTAAATTTACAACATTGTTTAATGTATATGACCGCCATTGTGTGTGTGTGTTTGTGTGTATATATGTATTAAAACGCCGTCTAATCTATACTGTGATAGATGTTAAAGTATAAAGTACAATATTGTAGTCAGATCAGTTTAAAACATTTGTAACCATTTTTTCGTAACATCATGTAAAATGATGATTATTAAATTATAACTCAATTCAGCGGGAGAACAAATGTTATTTGCCAATGTAATCTAGTTCCTTTTTGATAATTATTTCAGAACGTCCTTTTTAAATGCACATGATGGACATATTGCATGTATCAAGCATTTTCCCAGCGCCTTGCTTTAGCGTCTCTCGTCCTTCACCTTAACGGGCCTGGGGGAGGGGTGTTTTAAAAGCCGAAACCTGTTTGCAAAGAAACACCATAGAGATGCGTAGAAGCATGGGCGTAAATTACGGGGGGGACTGAGGAAGAGGAAGGAGGGTTCAAATTTCCGTACATCACGGTAAATTAATTGGCAGTCTGGCAAAGTTTTAAATAAATTGAGAAGTGGTAATATATTTAACATTAGTTTTTTTCAGTTTTAAATTTGTTTATGCTCTGCTGCTCCCAGTACAATAAAAATGCAGATATTATTGTATTTTTAGGTTGGTAATTGTTAGGTTGGTGATTTTAAACTTGTACTCTGGGATTGACTGATATAGTAATTTGATTATTTTTAGATAAACAGATAAAATATCACTTACTGCCAAATGGAATGCACAAATTTAATTAGATTATTCCTCACTTTTTTCCAGGTGCTGTGTGGAAAAATTCAAAAACGAAAGAGGCTACAAAAGATGAGGTGAAAGGAAGCATTACCTCATTCCTCTACAAAAAGAGACGCAGACAAGAGGCAGAGCAGAAGAGTGGCCCTTCCAAACAGGGGAGAGTGGAATTGGTGGACTAAGAGGTTTTTTTAATTTGTAAAATAAATGTAAACTGGTTTTTTATTTAATTGTGATGTCAGTGTGTGATTTTCCTTAAATAAATATTGCATAAAACTGATTTTAGGCCTATCTGCTTCTTTACTTTTGGTTCAGCCACAGTTTAACTTATCAGTTTAAGACAAATCCCACATCCTTGCCCATATGGGCTGGCCCACATTGTGCCCAGGTGATGTGGCCCATGTGGGGCCCAGATAAATCCCACATCATTTGCCCATATGGGCTGGCCCACATTGTGCCCAGGTGATGTGGCCCATGTGGGGCCCAGATAAATCCCACATCTTTGCCCATATGGGCCCCAGATAAATCCCACATCTTTGCCCATATGGGCCACAGATAAATCCCACATCTTTGCCCATATGGGCCCCAAATAAATCCCACATCATTTGCCCATATGGGCCCCAGATAAATCCCACATCTTTGCCCATATGGGCCCCAGACAAATCCCACATCTTTGCCCATATGGGCCCCAGATAAATCCCACATCTTTGCCCATATGGGCCCCAAATAAATCCCACATCATTTGCCCATATGGGCCACAGATAAATCCCACATCTTTGCCCATATGGGCTGGCCCACATTGTGCCCAGGTAATTGGCCCATGTGGGGCCCAGCAATAACCCATACCGAACCCATTTGGGTTTTCTGGGCTGGCCCACATGGGGCCCATTTGATTCTTGGGTGCAGATTTTGATGGGGCCCATATGGGCCAACCCACATGGGCCCCATATTTTGGCCCACATTAAGCCCATATGGGGCCCATGTGGGAATGCTACCTGGGTGAATAATGCCGCTTGAAATTCAAAAAACTTAAGCAGGACTAGAGGAAAGTGAAGGATCACAATAACATGTCTGAATTCAGCAAAATACTGCGCCTAGCTTTGTGATGTTGTCAGTCAGGGGTGGTCACTGATGATGTCATTTGGCATCAGTACCAGTTTTTACGCCAGTGGAAAACCGACACAAAAGAAGTACCATACTTTTGGTACTTTATGGAAGTACTGAAAGTACGGTACCCGGTGGGGTGAAAAAGCGCCCTTAGTCTCAGTGGTTAGTATTAGTGGTGTAAGGTAATTCTGCTGCTCCTGGGGCAGAAAGACAGTGCTGTGGGTGTTATTACTCCCAGTAGTTAGTATTAGTGTGGTGTATGGTAATATTGTACTGTGACCATTGTTATTCCCAGTGGTGTATGGTAATTGTGCTGTTCTTGGGGTAGGAAAACAGTGTTGCAAGCATCATTACTCCCAGTAGTTAATATCTGTGTGGTGTAGGGAATGTTTTAATATGCGAGAATTCACAGTTGGGAATGTCCTTGTACTGTATAAATGGTAGTGCTACTCTTGAAACAGAAGACCTCTGCTCCTTGCCTCTTATTTTTTGTATTAGTAAACTCTATTAATGCTTATATTTGTCAAAATAACTGTTATCTTTAGAATTTGGCAGAATACTGTCAAATTTGTTATTTCTTTTTTAGAAAATATAATGGAGAACATTTGGATTGATGGTGCTAAAAAGACTAAAGGTTAGAGATCCTGAGGTCATCAAAGAAGTTGTTTTTGAGGAGGATTTTATGCAGTCCTATATCAAGAAGGTGGAAAAGAAAACTCACAGCTATTTTAAATCTCCTATGACTACTCACAAGAACTATTACTATTATGAAACAGAGATGAAGCAGAACAACTGGATATAACAAAGGGAAACCAACCAAAACGAGGGCTGTATGCAGGGCATACAGTTCCAAGAAAAAGTATGTGAACCCTTTGGAATTATATGGATTTGATTGATTGATTGATTTTATTGATTAGCATTCACATTCAAATATCTGAATGAATACAAAATAAAAATTACCACAAAGCAAAAACACAGGACAAAGCTAATCAAAAGGTATTGGCTGAAGCATATGCTTATTTCGCCAACCTTTTTAACAAAAACAAAATAATTACAAAACAGGTAATTACATCAAAGCAAAACAACCAAGGGTTTCAGTATTGTTCTCACTCTTTTCATTCTTGATTTATATATGTTTCTAATACTGTATTTTTAAACCTATTTTTAAACAAGGTAAATGAACTACACCTTTTAAAATTACTATCATAACTATTCCACAAGTTAACTCCTCTAACAGACACACATCTCTGCTTTATGTTTCACCTTATCTTATCTTTTTCAAAGACATCTGTTCCCCTTAGGTCATATTGACTCTCTCTGACTTTAAACAGCCTCTGAATACTGCGGCAAAGCAAGTTATTTTGTGCTTTATACATTATCTGTGCCATTTTATATTCAACTAAATCATAAAATTTCAGGGTATTCAAATTAATAAACAAAATATTAGTTGGTTCTATATAGTTTGATTGATTTATTATTCTTATAGCCCTTTTTTGCTTAAAAACTTAAAATTTATTTAACTTAAAAATAGGAAGAGTATTTGTTTTATATGCATTACCCCATATCTCTAGACAATAAGTCATATAAGGAAGCAGCAGAGTACGATAAAGTGTATATAATGATTTCTTATTCAGAACATACTTTGTTTTATAGAGAATAGCAATGATCTTTGACATTTTTTTTTAACATGATTTATATGAAATTTCCAGCTTAACTTATCATCAATTATCACTCCAAGAAATTTATTTTCATACACTCTTTTGATTTCAATTCCATCAACCCTGATTTCAGGTATGTTTTTCATTTGTCTAGTGCCAAAAATAATACATTGTGTTTTGTTTAAGTTTAGCGTTAACTTATTTATATCAAACTAGTTTTTTAATATATTTAACTCCTTTTCCACCGTAGTCAGAAGCTGTTTTAGGTTTTTACCTGAACAATACAGAGTAGTATCATCAGCAAACAATACACATTTTAACAAATTGGAAACACTACATATATCATTTATATATAATATGAATAACTTAGGGCCCAACACAGAGCCCTGAGGAACACCACAATTTCCCTTCATCTGATTAGATTTTACATTATTAATTTCGACATATTGATATCTATCATCCAGGTAACTTTGCATCCACTTGTAAACTATCCCTCTTATACCATATCTCTGTAGTTTATTCATTAATATTGAATGATCAATTGTATCAAACGCCTTTTTTAAGTCTATAAAAACACCAACAGTATATTCCTTATTATCTATTGCATTCGATATCCCTTCTACAAGTTCCATAACTGCCATTGATTTCTGCACAAATTGGTCATAAAATGTGATCTGATCAAAACAATAGAAAAACACAGTCTGCTTAAACTTGTCACGCCCCGCTCCATCCGCTCCTAGTGTGTGCCACGCCCCCTCATTATCCACGTGTGCTTTCCTGATTGTGCCCAGCTGTTGCCTGTTTCGTTTGCCTAGTCTTGTGTATTTAGTCCGTGTCTCAATCGGTGTACCCCAGATCGGTCACTGACGTGTGTTTGTTGTGCTTTCCCCAGTCCTGTCCTCCGAATAAACCCCTGTGTTATTCGACTTCCTGGTCAGCTTGTCTGCTTTCCTGCTCGCCTGCAGCACTGAACGTGACAGAATGACCGATCTCTGCGAAAGCACGAAGCAGCAGTCCGAGCACCACCGGCTCGGACTGCTGCAAACCTTCGTGTACTGGCGATCCCAGCCTGAGGTCCAGGAGGACCCGGTAGCCCTGGAGCTGGCTACCCGGGGCCGGGACCTGCTCCAGAAGGAGCGCCCACCGGGACAGGACTATCCGCTTACCAAAGCCCGGAAATGCCTCCGTCGGCTACAGCGCCGGCTCACCGAGCGAGGGGAGGAAAAGCAGGAGGAGACTCCATCGATCTACCTGGGAGCCTGCTCTCTCCTCCCAGCCTGGGATGACACCACCGCTACCAGCCTGGCCAGCTCCCAACCGGAGACGCCGCCTCCACTGGAGGCGTACTTCTACCGGCCGGAGCGTCTGGGCCTCGGAACTATCCGCGCTGTGCGGGACGGCATTCCCCAGGTCCCGAGAGCCCTTAAAGGGGCAGCATCAACGCGCTCGGCACCCCTCCTGCCGCCCGTGCCGAATCTACCGGCCGCACTGCCTGCTCCGAACCTGCCCGCGGCACTGACCGCCTGACCCGCCTGTCCAGCCTGACCCGCCTGTCCTGCCTGCAGTCCCTGCAGCTGCCACCACTCTGGCTGCGGCACCCGCCGCAACGCCCCCTGCTGGCCGCGTGATGGCGGCGCCCGCCGAGGCGCCCCCTACTGGCCGCGTGATGGCGGCGCCCCCTACTGGCCGCGTGATGGCGGCGCCCGCTGCGGCGCCCCCTGGTGACCAGGAACCAAGGGAGCCCACTGCAGCTCCGAATGGGGTGCCCTCCAAGGTGCCCCGTGCTGGCCATGTGACGGCGGTGGCCGTCCTGCCGGCATCTGAACTGCCTGTCTCGCCTGTCCTGCCGGCTCTTGACCTGCCTGTCTCGCCAGTCCTGCCTGACCCGCCTGTCTCACCTGACCCGCCTGTCCTGCCTGCTCTGCCTGCAGTCCCTGCGGCTGCCACCATTCTGGCTGCGGCACCCGCCGCGGCGCCCCCTGCTGGCCACGGGATGGCGGCGCCCCCTGCTGGCCGCGGGATGGCTCTTGACCTGCCTTTCTCGCCTGTCCTGCCGGATCTTGACCTGCCTGTCTCGCCTGTCCTGCCGGCACCTGAACTGCCGGTCTCGCCTGTCCTGCCGGCTCCTGAACTAAGAACATAAGAACATAAGAAATATACAAACGAGAGGAGGCCATTCGGCCCATCGAGCTCGCTTGGGGAGAACTTAACTAATAGCTCAGAGTTGTTAAAATCTTATCTAGCTCTGATTTAAAGGAACCCAAGGATTCAGCTTGCACTACGTTATCAGGAAGACTATTCCATACTCTGACTACACGCTGTGTAAAGAAGTGCTTCCTTAAATCCAGTTTGAAATGTTCTCCCGCTAATTTCCACCTATGGCCACGAGTTCTTGTATTTGAACTAATGCTGAAGTAACTATTCGGTTGAACAGCATCCAAACCTGTTAGAATCTTATAGACCTGGATCATGTCCCCCCTCAGTCTCCTTTGCTTGAGGCTGAACAGATTTAGCTCAAATAACCTTTCCTCGTATGACATTCCTCTAAGACCAGGAATCATTCTTGTGGCCCTACGCTGCACCTTTTCTATGGCCGCTATGTCCTTTTTAAGATATGGTGACCAAACCTGTACACAATATTGCCTGTCCTGCCGGCGCCTGAGCTGCGTGAGGTGGCCGCGGTTGCGCCCCCTGCTGGTCGCGTGCTGGCGGCGCCCGCCGAGGCGCCCCCTGCTGACCGGACGGCGGAGGCTCCCGCCGAGGCGCCCCCTGCTGACTGTATGCCCGAGGCGCCTACCCAGGCGACCCCTGCTGACCATGTGACGGTGACGCCCGCTGAGGCACCCTCTGCTGGTCGCACGCCTACAGCCGCCTCAGCTCTGCCCGCCGAGGCGCCCCCTGCTGGCCGCACGACTGACGTGCCTGCCGGGGCGCCCCCTGCTGGCCAAGTGACTGCGGCGCCCGCTGAGGCGCCCCCTGCTGGCCACCTGTCCACGGCCCTGTCCGAGGCCGCATCTCCCGTCCTGCCCACGGCCCTGTCCGAGGCCACCTCTCCCGTCAGGCCCGCGGCCCTGTCCGAGGCCACCTCTCCCGTCAGGCCCGCGGCCCTGCCTGAGGCCCTGACTCCCTCGCCCTTACCCCGGCAAGGCCAACGCCCCCCAGGACCCCGCCTGTCGGTGTCCCGTAAGGGACGGGGACATAGGCGTAGGGCCCGGGTCCCGCCCGCCCTGCCCCCTGGCTCGCCCGTTCTGCCCCTGGCGGTGGCTCGGTGGCTGCCTGCGGGTCCTCCGGCTCGGGGTCGGCAGTCCCCTCCGGGTCCCCCCCTGGATCCTCGGTGCCGGTCCTCGGTCCCGCCTCCGGGTCCTTGTCGGCCGCCTCCGGGCCCCCCTGCTCCGGCTGGGCGTCGGACGGCACCTTCCCCAGCTTCGGCTGCGCCTTCGCCTGCCACGGCTTCCCCCTCCTGCCTGCCTTCACTGGTGTTCCCTCCTGCTCCCTCCGTGTCCCCTCCGTCACTCCCTCTTCCCGTTCCCTTGGCCCCTGGGTGGTCCCCTCCTGCTCCCTCCTCCCTCTCCCCTGCGGCTCCTCCGGCCGCTGCCCGTCGCCCGCCTGGGCTCCCTCGTGCTCCCCTTGTTTCTCCTCCCTTTCCGTTTGTCCCGCCTGTCTCTGCTCCTCGTCCCTCTTTGTCTCCTTCGTTCACTCCTGGCCCTTTTATTCCGCCTTTCTCCCCTTCTGTGTCTCCCTTCCTTGTCTGCCTGTCTGCCTTCCCTGTTCTGTGTAGTGTCTTGTCCTTCTTCTCGTCCTTGTTCTTGTTCTGCGTCTCCGTTCTGTTCCCCGGTTTTGGTTGATGTCTTGCTTTTGTTTTTCAGGTCCTGTTCCCCGGTTTCGTCCCGTCCGTCGCCTCCTCTCGGGCGCGCCCGGTGTGTGCGCCTTTGGGGGGGGGGTTATGTCACGCCCCGCTCCGTCCGCTCCTAATGTGTGCCACGCCCCCTCATTATCCACGTGTGCTTTCCTGATTGTGCCCAGCTGTTGCCTGTTTCGTTTGCCTAGTCTTGTGTATTTAGTCCGTGTCTCAGTCGGTGTACCCCAGATCGGTCACTGACGTGTGTTTGTTGTGCTTTCCCCAGTCCTGTCCTCCGAATAAACCCCGAATAAACCCTGTAAATAAATGTTATTCGACTTCCTGGTCAGCTTGTCTGCTTTCCTGCTCGCCTGCAGCACTGAACGTGACAAAACTAATACCACACAAATAATTATGGGTGATAACTGTTTTGGACCACATATTTGGCTGTTTGTTTTCTGAAATTTGGAATGATTTTATTTTATGGTTTAAACATTCTGTCAGGACTATACCATACTTAGCTATGAGGAATGCATGTTTGCAAGCTCAGGGGTTGAAAATATTATAATTATGCGGTGTTTTTTGTATATATTTCTCCAGACGTTTTCCACCCTGTTAGGGACATGTACATGGTAATCACAGAGTTTAAAATAAATAATGTACAAGTCAAACAAAACTTTTCTGGGATACAATGTGTCCCTTTTGCTATGATAAAAGTTTCATTTTTGTAGCATTAACAGTTTTAATTTTATGAAGAGTACAATGTCAGAATATGGAATCTGTGCATTTTTTGTCCCCATTTTGTTGTCTTGTATGAGGAATTTTATTAATTAGAAATAAAAGTATATGTAGATGCATTATATGTACCTCGTTTAGTAAAACAATATACAAATAAACCAAACACATACTGTTGTGATTAGAATATTTTTTAAATCATTGCCTAACAGGGTGGAAAAGAAGTTTGTTACACCTAGTGTTTGTACAGTGTTTGTGAAAAACTATTAAAAAAAACTATAAAAAAAGACTCCCTTTGTGTCCCGTGTTCCCTTCTCCTAGCTCTGGTTGTCCTGTCCTTCCCAATCCATCCTTCCCTTTCACTTTGTTAGGCTCCAACCCTAGACTGGAGCGTAACAAAATTGGGGGCTCATCCTGTCCTTTTTTCCTTTTCGTGCTTGTCTGGCGGATTTTTTTTGTGGGGGGGGGAGGGTGTTGTGGTAGTTGCAATAATAGTGATGGCCCGGTTCGACCACGTTGCTTTTACCCTTTACCCCACACTTGAACAATTCGATGAGTGCCGTAAGGATGATCTGCTGCAAACTGCAGATTTCTTTAACCCCCTGGGGCCTGAGGCCTTTTTTCCACTTTCGAGGTAGTCTGACATGCCTTGACATTTTAAAATATTTCACCTATCTAAAAAACATTTATCCCAAAGTGATACATTTGCTTTTATTCAGCACAAACTCAGCACCAATAATCTGAGACCTCTTAGAATGTTATTATTCTATTTTTTGTTAAAATCAACTTTAAACATATACTTTTCAAAAACCTATTTTCAGACATGCTGAGAAATTGTAAAAAATCACATTATAGACACTTCTAGGTAAGACTTTTGAGCTCTGAAGCTTATAGACACAGGGGTTGGCTACACATAGGTGAAAGTGACATTCAGAAATTTTATATGGTTTGATTACTAAAGTGTTAGAACTTTGGAGTGACACTCTTTTTCTCAAAGTCAGTGGTCTTCACAATGAATATTGATGAGATAGGTATCCTCACACCTGTAGTAGTTTGCATACTGTCAATGGCCCATCAGTCTGGAATGTCACTGCACCCCACACCCATCACTTTGGAAAGGCAGTTTGAAACGCAAGAAAAGTAGCAACAATAAAATCCCTTTCACAGTTAATTGATAGATGGAATGAAAAATGAAAAACTGTGACTATATAAATATAGAAAGCGATAAATATGATGCAGTGACTATTATTGACGCTCTGGGGACAAGGGCATCATCGACCGCGTATCTTTCTCGTGTATTTCAGTTTATATCTCGCTGAAATCATTATGTAGAATCATGAAAAAAACACTGACTAAATCCGTTATCTGTCTTCTTTTCAAAACTTCCATTGTCAGAAGTATTAAAGTTTTTAAAATTAGGTTAAATAGGCAAAAAAGCAAATCGTGTCACCTTTCTTTGTTTTACTTGCGTCGGGAGCGTGTAGGACCGCTCTCAGCGGAAGATCGCTATTCACGTTCTAAATATACTGCGTTTGAATCGGCGACCACGTGATTGCAGGCACACAGGCTTAGCCCACTGAGCTATGAACACAGGTATGAGCTTCGCTGCTGAAAGTGGCAACACTGGCGCAAAGCTTCAGCGGCAGAGACGTATCCGTGTGCTATATTGTAGCCGATCAGTGTAAACACTACCCAGACATGTGCTCTTGTTTATTTCGGTCACAATGGGCGTATTCACATATTTCTTCACCCAATACTAACTGTCGGATTATCATGTTATTATCATGCGAATAGCGCAATTTGCAAGTGGGTGGGTGATCAGAGCCGCTTCGAGAGGCAGACGCTTAGGTCAGTCACTCTTGCTCTTTCTATTTGTATCACGAAGCTGTAAAAATATATTTAGTCTCTACCTATATATATTTGAAAAGTAGACCATCCAAAGTTTCTGAGGGTATTTTTAAAATGTGTATACGACAAAAACTCGCGGAGTTATTTAAACGGTCTCGCGAGAATTCTGTCAGATCCCGTCGGCGGGATCGCCGACCCCAGGGGGTTAATGTTTTGATTCCCACTGAGGCTTCCAAGCGGGTTGTTAAACAAATCCTGCTCGACGAATTGATTCGGCAAGGAATTCTGCCTGAGTTGGTTAGGTCTCGAAGTGTTGCTGCCACCCCGGTTCGGTTGTCTGCTGCAGCGGAGGCCAGCAGCGACGATCTAGGGGTTGGACACCGCATGGATCTTGGAGATCCCCGCTCAACCAGGGAGGACCTATTGCTTACGATTAAGCTAAGGGAGCTCGAACTCGAGATCAAGAGACAGGAATACCAGGCTCAGCTACTCCGTGTCCAGGCAGTGGAGATTGAGGCTGACAAAGAGCTGGAGTTACGGCGGTTGAGCATGGGTGACCAAAAACCGGTGCCTCTTCTGCGTAAGGTACCCACACCAGGTACGATTCCACCAGCAGCCCGCCCCGCCCGAGACCAGGCCGATGCCCTAGACGCTCCTAGGCCCAGTCCCCGGTCTCCCTTGAGTTCGCCTGTCTCCCCGGAAATTGGTAAGTTGAGCTTTGATGTTAGCCGACACATCGGTCTTGTGCCTGTGTTTCGGGAAAATGAGGTAGACGCCTACTTTTCCATTTTTGAACGCATTGCCATGACACATTGAAGACTCACTTGGGTAATTGTTATTTATTCACCTTGATGTGTGCTGCAACTCGCTGCCCGGAAGCTATCCGTAGTCTTCGGACTCCTGTGATTGTGAAGAGCCTAATTAAATTCTTCACCACGTTCCGGCTTCCTAAGTATGTACAGTCGGATCAAGGTTCCAATTTCACGTCCAAAATATTCGCCCAGGTGATTCGTGAATTGGGGGTCCGTCACTCCGTATCCAGTGCCTACCACCCAGAGAGTCAGGGGGCGCTGGAGAGGTTCCATCAAACCTTTAAAAATATGCTGCGTACGTTCTGTCTGGATGCAGGAAAGGAATGGGATGAGGGGGTACCTCTCCTCCTTTTTGCTATTCGTGATACTGTGCAGGAATCAACCGGGTTTAGTCCGGCTGAATTAGTGTTTGGCCATGCTGTGCGAGGCCCTCTAAAAGTGTTACAGGAACAATGGATGTCTCCCTGTGTATTCCCCCCTTCCCAAAATGTGTGTAAATATGTTAGCGCTCTCCGTGATCGCATGTCGGCAGTCATGGAATTAGCTAAGAGGTCTCTGGGCGCCTCACAGGATAGGATGAAGAAACGGTTTGATAAGTCAGCACAACCCCAATCGTTTCAAGCTGGTGATCAGGTACTCATCCTTCTGCCGCTGCCAGGTTCCACCCTTCGCGCCCGTTTTTCTGGTCCTTATGTGATCCAGGAAAAGCTTAGTCCTACAAATTATGTGTTGGCAACCCCAAACCATAGAAGAAAGACTCGCGTGGGTCATGTGAACATGTTAAAACCCTACCTCGATCGTTCGGTACCTCACCCCTCGCTCGTTTCTGCTCAGCCGCCCGCTCCTGTTGGCATTGCATCTGTCACCAATTATTCGCCAGAGACTGATGACTTACATCTCGGTAGGAATTGTTTACCCTGTGCTCGCCTTCCTAACTCCGAGGCCCTGCAGAACCTTTCGACCCGTCTCCAACATCTGCCCCAGTCTGCCCAAGCCGACCTGTCATCCCTTGTGAGTCGTTTCCAGTCCCTATTTTCGTACACTCCATCGCACACCCCTGCTGCTGAGCACGACATAGATGTTGGTGCTCACCCTCCCATTAAGCAGCACCTGTATCGGGTTAACCCTCAGAAATGGTCTCAACTAGCTCGCGAAAACGCTTATCTGTTAGACACGGAACCTCTTTTTCTCTACACATAGTGTTGTGTGGGTCTTCCAAACAACTCAACTTTGGTTTCATCTGTCCACAGAATATTTTGCAAGTAGTGCTGTGGAACATCCAGGTGCTCTTTTGCAAACTTCAAACGTGCAGCAATGTTTTTTTGGACAGCAGTGGCTTCCTCCATGGTGTCCTCCCATGAACTCCATTCTTGTCTAGTAGATTCACCAACAGGGATGTTAGCATGTGCCAGAGATTTTTGTAAGTCTTTAGCTGACACTCTAGGATTCTTCTTCACCTCATTGAGTATTCTGCGCTGTGCTCTTGCAGTCATCTTTACAGGACAGCTACTCCTAGGGAGAGTAGCAACAGTGCTGAACTTTCTCCGTGGACTGATGAACATCAAGGCTTTTGGAGATACTTTTATAACCCTTTCCAGCTTTATGCAAGTCAACAATTCTTAATCGTGGGTCAATGCCTCTTGAGAAAAGCAAACTCAAAAACTGGTGTGTGTTTTTGATAGGGCAGGCCAGCTTTCACCAACACCTCCAATCTCATCTCATTGATTGGACTCCAGGTTGTCTGACTGCAATTAGCGCTTGGAGATGTCATTAACCTAGCAGTTCACATACTTTTTCCACCTGCACTGTTAATGTTTACATGGTGAGTTCAATAAAAACATGAAAACATATAATTATTTAAGAACATAAGAACTATACAAACCAGAGGAGGCCATTCGGCCCATCGAGCTCGCTTGGGGAGAACTTAACTAATAGCTCAGAGTTGTTAAAATCTTATCTAGCTCTGATTTAAAGGAACCCAAGGATTCAGCTTGCACTATGTTATCAGGAAGACTATTCCATACTCTGACTACACGCTGTGTAAAGAAGTGCTTCCTTAAATCCAGTTTGAAATGTTCTCCCGCTAATTTCCACCTATGGCCACGAGTTCTTGTATTTGAACTAATGCTGAAGTAACTATTCGGTAGAACAGCATCCAAACCTGTTAGAATCTTATAGACCTGGATCATGTCCCCCCTCAGTCTCTTTTGCTTGAGGCTGAACAGATTTAGCTCAACTAACCTTTCCTCATATGACATTCCTCTAAGACCAGGAATCATTCTTGTGGCCCTACGCTGCACCTTTTCTAAGGCCGCAATGTCCTTTTTAAGATATGGTGACCAAACCTGCACACAATATTCTAGGTGAGGTCTCACCAAGGAATTGTATAATCTTAGCATTACCTCCCTTGACTTAAACTCCACACACCAGGAGATATACCCCAACATCCTATTGGCCTTTTTTATTGCTTCCCCGCACTGGCGAGAATGAGACATGGAAGCATCAACATACACACCAAGGTCTTTCTCATAATCAGCTACCTTTATTTCAGTAGGTCCCATAAAATACCTGTACTTTATATTTCTGCTCCCTACATGGAGTACCTTACATTTGTCTATGTTAAATTTCATCTGCCAGGTACTGGCCCAGTCACTAATTAAATCAAGATACCGCTGTAGCTGCTGAGCCACTAGTTCAGCTTTGAGTTTAAGTAAGAGCTTCTTGTGGGGGACAACATCAAAAGCCTTTTTGTGTGGTAGTAGTTAAAGCAGACTGTGTTTGTCTATTGTTGTGACTTAGAGGAAGATCAGATCACATTTTATGACCAATTTGTGCAGAAATCCATATAATTCCAAAGGGTTAACATACTTTTTCTTGCAACTGTATGTGTCTTTCAGTATAGTCAAGCATGCTGGATTTACAGATGCTGTTGTGCACAAAATAATGAAACACAATGGACATGACATCAACGTTCAAGACGAGGGTGTAAAAAACCATGTTGACCCAGAACTACTGCTTTCATTGACATGTGGCTTGAGCAAGGGCTATCAATCTCAGAAATGCTTTTGAAGAGTGTCAACTGGGGAGAATACAATGGACATATGCCTAGGGTTGCAAAGGGCTGGAAAATTTCTGGAAATTTTCCTGAAACTTTCCGTTCCATGGGAAGTTAAGCTGGGGAATTTTGGAAATATTCCACATTAGAAACTTTCCATGGGAATTAACGGGAAAGTATGGGAATTAACAAGAATATTCCTAGAATTTTGCAACCCTACATATGCCATCGTCGACACTACGATACACAAGAAGATATAATGAAAAGGATCATCAATGTCGTAATTTTTCCTGATGTGAAAGACTGTATCAATGTGGACATACTATGCACATCAGAGCTAAAGGAGAACATTTGCTTTATCAACCATTAATTTATAACCAACCGTTGATAATTGTAGTACAGACTCCCCGGCAAAAAAACTACTTGCAGAATATCCACATCTCATGATGTTCATGAATGCCACCTACAATAGCATGACCTCATATGGCTATGCATTTTATGCACAACTTTTGTGTAACAGGATTGGAAGAGGAGTTCCATTTGCATACTTCATTATTAGTCAAGAACTGCTCTTGAGATTTTGCTAAAGTGGGCCATATCCCAGAAAATAGAATTTTCCTGACTTCTTAAAAATGTTTGGTGAAATGTGTGACACTGTTAAAATTGTAAAATGGGAGCCCTTTAGTCCTCCATCAAGCAAAAAACCCTTAAAATTATGATTTTCATACATGTATTCACTTTTATTTCTGTGCAGGTCAGTGATGATTGACAGACCTCAAAGAGCTCAATCAGGTAAGACAGCTTTTTCTGTTACCAAAAGTCCTTGTTTGCTGGTTTTATGCATTGCAGGTAGATTTCAGAATAGTTGAGATAATTTATATCATTTTAAAATGGCTTCTGAAGATATTCTATATTACCATGTAAGTGATTATTGCTAACAATTCACAGATCCCTTACAGACTGCTTCCACGGCTCGCTTGCCCCGCAAGCACGACAAGTCATCTATTCTAAAATGTCAGTTAAAATATTACAGAAAATATGCAACTTTTCTTTCAACATGCAGGGTGTGCATAGGTGGTGGGAGGAAACATGGTAATTCAAGCAATGTTGGTAATGAAGGTATGTTTAACACATCTATACTCTAAAAACAATATTTTTCCACATTATTTAGTCACAGCTTTGTCAAGACAAAGCCTCTTACATAGATTCTTTCTCTCCTCACAAGTTCTTCTAGATTGTTCATTTAAAGTGTTTCTGTGATTTTCAGGAAGAGGAGTTTGAGAACACTTCTGCCACAAAGTGCAAAGAGCTGGATTTCTACCTTGTATATACACTCACCTAAAGGAGATTCGAGCTTTGAGAGGTCAGAGGAGAATGGGCTGACTGATTCAAGCTGATAGAAGAGCAACTTTGACTGAAATATCCAGTCGTTACAACCGAGGTATGCAGCAAAGCATTTGTGAAGCCACAACACGCACAACCTTGAGACGAATGGGCTACAACACAGGGGTGATAGCGTTCCGGCACCACGCTGGATTTCCGGCGTACTGTGGCTGCGAAAAAAAAAAAAATCAGGTTCGCAGATATTGATCTGTCATTTCTCTAGATCTGAGATGCGCAGGTCAGAGAGTAGTTTTAACGCTGAACGACTCAAACAATACACATACTAGCCGATGAGCCAATCAGAAGTAGGGAAGGGGCGGGCCTTGTGTCTTTGTAAAATAGATTGATACAGGTTAAGGCAATGCTCCATGCGCGAAGGTGTTTTTAGCTCCCATACTGTACAATGCGCTATATGCACGCTCACTTCCGCATTCTGACTAAGACTGCTGCTTCACTTCCGGTGCACGCTATTTCGCGATTACAGAATAGCTCCGTCAGACGTGAAACCTAAGGAAAATGTTATATTCGCGGTGCGGGAAAATGCTGATTCCGCTACTGAGCTATAAGTGAATTGCCTTCCTATTTCATGGTCCGAGATTGTTTCAGAAAGGTCCTATCATCAATAGAACCGGCGAGCTCCTTTTAAACACCAGCTGCAATTAATATACTTCAGCGTATCATACCTTTGGTTTTTGTTAATAGGCAATAGCATTAGTATACCGCTAACCCATCAAAACAACAATGAGACAGTCAGTAATTCTCACAGCAGCGGAGTCGGTGACCTCCAAAAAAGCCGTAAAACCCACAATACAATCGTGTTTATGTCATATGTTTTTTGTGCTTATTAAATGTAAGTGTTTCCAAAGATCAACCCCACAACAGTAATAAAATAAAAGTTTTGCTTTAACATAAATACTAAAACAATAGATCGCTTTAATCGCTATTACAGTTGGGTGTAGGCACGCGGTCTTATTTGGAAAACATACAAAAAGAGACCAATATAGGGCCGGTTTCCCGAACAAGGATTAAGACTAGTTTTGGACTAAATTGCCGTTTCAATGGAGATTCAGCATTGTAACTCAAAGCTAGTCTAGGCTTAATTAGGTTTAATCCTTGACTGGGAAACTGGCCATTAATGTTTAATCATTAGTTTTGTATTTGTCCGGTCCACAGGGTTAATTTTGGGGATGTTAAAGTGATAGATCTTGATAAAGCCTGATGAACAACCAAGGGAATTATTTTTACAGTGAAAATAAATGGTTTTATACTGTATGTTCCTGAGTAATCGATAAAATCAGTTTCCGTGTATATGCAAGACATAAATCTGTAATAGTGCAAAATATGTCCAGTTGATATGTCCAGTATGATCATCTGGCAATAGGTCTGTGTGGTCAGACACTGTGCAATAAACAGAATTTTTAGGAACATGGCAAATGTTCACATTGCAGCATGGAAGCAGGCTCACTGTCACAACGCTGACCGGGGAAACAGAGGCGAGGAGACGTAGGATCGGGGAAATGTGGGGTTTAATGAGCAAAAGGAACACACAGGAGCAGTAAAGCAGAATGACAATACAATGACCGGACTGGAGAAACAAACGGAAAAGCGGACTAAATACAATGGACTAATGACAAGTTTGACAACAATCAGGAACAGCTGGTAAACACGGGGAATCCACACAGGGTTAACGAGGGGGCGTGGCACACGGAAGGAGCGGACGGTCGGGGCATGACACTCACTGGTACTGTGAAATTCTCCCGCCGGATAGCAACAATCCATTCGCCTAGTTTCCTCATTGGAGGGAAATGTGTGAAAGCTAAGTACTTTGTTGTACTTATTGGATGCCTGACACAAAGACACACAACAGTGTTCAAATGTTGTGCTATCGGTTCGCTGAAATTTAAACGTTTATTTTGAAATTAAATTTGTTAAAGAAAAATGAATGTGTGTCCTTTTCATGTCCTTTAGTTAATCAATTCCTGTGTACTTTGGAGTACTATTATTGCCACTTACTGAACTGTCTTGGTATGGCTGTAGCATCTGTAGCATTTACTTCCAGTGCTTGTACTAAGATGGGCTAATTATGTCAATCTAGGCACTGAACATATTGAGAAGAAAATGCTGTGTTTTCTTGAATAATACTGGGGGCATAATGCAAATATGAAAATATCTAAAAAGAGCCACTTGACAATAATGAAGGGTTATACATAGGCTGTTTATATATTTGGGCCCAGGGGCCAACAAGTTATGTGTTAAAAGTGTGTTGCATACATAGTACCCCCACCCCTACTGACCTCGGGGGCAAGGAAAAAAAGTTCAGGCTCAGGAATTTTTTCCACTATCAGCCCTGTACAACAGCAGAAGACCCCACCGGGTACCACTCATCTCCACTACAAATAGGAAAAAGAGGCTACAATTTGCATGAGCTCACCAAAATTGGACAGTTGAAGACTGGAAAAATGTTGCCTGGTCTGATGAGTCTCGATTTCTGTTGAGGCATTCAAATGGTAGAGTCAGAATTTGGCGTAAACGGAATGAGAACATGGATCCATCATGCCTTGTTACCACTGTGCAGGCTGGTGGTGGTGGTGTAATGGTGTGGGGGATGTTTTTCTTGGCACACTTTAGGCGCCTTAGTGCCAATTGGGCATCGTTTAAATGCCACGGCCTACCTGAGCATTGTTTCTGACCATGTCCATCCCTTTATGACCACCATGTACCCATCCTCTGATGGCTACTTCCAGCAGGATAATGCACCATGTCACAAAGCTTGAATCTCCTTTAGGTGAGTGTATATACAAGGTAGAAATCCAGCTCTTTGCACTTTGTGGCAGAAGTGTTCTCAAACTCCTCTTCCTGAAAATCACAGAAACACTTTAAATGAACAATCTAGAAGAACTTGTGAGGAGAGAAAGAATCTATGTAAGAGGCTTTGTCTTGACAAAGCTGTGACTAAATAATGTGGAAAAATATTGTTTTTAGAGTATAGATGTGTTAAACATACCTTCATTACCAACATGACAATGAGTTCACTGTACTAAAATGGCCCCCACAGTCACCAGATCTCAACCCAATAGAGCATCTTTGGGATGTGGTGGAACGGGAGCTTCGTGCCCTGGATGTGCATCCCACAAATCTCCATAAACTGCAAGATGCTATCCTATCAATATGGGCCAACATTTCTAAAGAATGCTTTCAGCACCTTGTTGAATCAATACCACGTAGAATTAAGGCAGTTCTGAAGGTGAAAGGGGGTCAAACACCGTATTAGTATGGTGTTCCTAATAATCCTTTAGGTGAGTGTATATATATTCTAAATCTAACAAGTGTAAAAGTCAATGATTTTGCAAAACTGAATGGCAGGGTAAGCACATCTGCATGGTTATTAATGTACATCCCCCCAACCTCAAAAAACTCTCTTTTGAAGGACCCATTATTGAATACAACATGTTGGTTTATTACATATTGTTGGGTGTATAGAAGATTGGACTTCTGATAAATTCCACCACACTTCCATTATAATAAATGCACAGATTGAACTCCACGACATTTAAATTGCAAAATCTGCAACTTTTAATGAGTTCACCTTCACAAACAAACTCATCAAATTAAGTCAAATGAATCTCAAAGCAATCAAATTCCTGTTGCCTGATTTTTCAGATAGGATTTCCTCATATAAAACAGAAATCACTGGCATTTTTGGCTATTATTTGTACTTATATATAATGTCAAATGGAAACAAGAACTGCCATGACATTAAGCTTGAATTTAAATTGCAAAATTTGCAACTTTTTAGGAGTTCAACTTGACGAACTCACCAAATTAAATCAAGTGAATCTAAAAGCAAATAAATTCCTGTTGACAGAGTTTTAAAACAGGTACCTTTCTAAATCACTGGCATTTCTGCACTTTACAGCAAAACAATATAATGCCAAATGGAGACAAGAACTGCCATACCAGAGAATTTGTAAACTTCAACACTATTTACGTTGCATTTCCCTTTTGTAGGCCGTGATGCGGTTATAAACGTAGAATTTCAGGTTCTGCCAGTTCCTTTGCTTAAGAGCTTCTGGTTCAGCTCTTATACACCTCTCACAATCACTCTTTGCTGGTACAATACCAGATATGATTATATTAAAATTATATTAAAGCTACTTGAAGTTGAGTTGCTTCTATATTATGAGTAATACTGGAAGTTATCCAGTCATTCATATTAAATTGCTCCAGCACCCTGTGAACAACCAGTTGATATAAGGGCTAGTTATTACTAATGTTTAATTTATTAGAACAGTTACTGTTACCTGTCCCACTTCATGCAGCTTGTAGAGTCTAGCAACAACAAACTAGCCCCACCAAATGGTACAGATGGATTTCTGAGAATTGTGATCTTGAGACAGAGCAGAACAATGTAGAGCTGCTGGGGGCAACAACAGTTTGGCAGCAAAGCATTTAATTAAAGCAATTTGGCTGCTACAACATTTGGCCATATCTAGTTTAATTCATACATTGACAGTACATCTGCAAATACATACAAAAGAGTAAAGAGTTCACCTTTGGATGAAGGCCTCACAGTACTGACTACCGAAGGTGTTGTATCATCTAATGGTAGTGGTTTATGTCTCTTGGACGGTGGTGGTGGCATTTTACTGCTGATGGTTCTATGGAAAATAATCAACATTTAGAGCAGATGCTGGAGGTGGATGCAAATGCAATAAAACAATTATTTTATTAAATAAGAAAAATCCTAAATGTACAGCGAAATCATAGTCAGTAAACAGGCAGAGGAGGGCAAAACTCAAGAAACCAGAACTATGATTAAAATCAGAGTGACAGGCTTGGTATCATTATGTACAAGATGCTAAGCATATACACCAATCAGGCATAACATTATGACCACTGACAAGTGAAGTGAACAACACTGATTATCTCTGCATCATGGCACCTTTTAGTAGATGGGATATATTAGGCAGCAAGAGAACATTTTGTCCTCAAAGTTGATGTGTTAGAAGTAGGAAAAATGGGCAAGCTTAAGGATCAAAACAAGTTTGACAAGGGCCAATTTGTGATGGCTAGACGACTGGGTCAGAGCATCTCCAAAACTGCAACTCTTGTGGGGTGTTCCCGATCTGCAGTGGTCAGTATCTATCAAAAGTAGTCCAATGATTGACTTCTGATATTGGCAATGAATTACGATAAGTACATAATGAATTATGTTGGATTTTTATTTTTTTTTAATCATTGTCGCTTTCAAGTCCCAATTATTACGTCCATATGCCCCTGGCATTAGTTAGCTAAATAACAAATGAAAGAATGCTGATACCATTCTATGCATTGGGACTTCAATTAAAGCAAGAAAGTAAGTTTACTCTAATAAACTAAACTTACTGACTTAAACTAGTGACAATACATACCATCTATAATTGATGAACCTGCCTGACATTCCTCCTGGAAGTCTTCCTCATCACTCTTCAGAACTTTTTCTGTGGAAGTCATACAAAGTATAGCTTAACAATGTGATTAAACAAAAAGAATAGATAGCAAATAGAAAAATAAGCAAAAAAGTCAAATAAAATAACATACCATCTGGATCTATCTGAATTTCATCTAAGTTCTTGCCATGAAACTCAGCTAATCTTCCTTGCTCGAGTGCCATTAGAACTTTGCTGATCTTTGCAAGTTGCAGGGTCTTTTCATGGAGTCGATAGAACTCACGATGAATTCTAATGTCATGTCCAAGAAAGGTGGCCAGCTGGTCCATCTCTGTGTCTGTCATGTTCAGCACAGTTGAAAGGGTTGCAGCATGCTTTCGCAGTCTGGTAGATGTCAGTGATTCAGGACACTTTGCACCACAAACCTTTGCAAATCCACGGATGCATTCAGAACCTCGGAAATGTGTCATAGCTTCTGGTCTCGCAAACATATAATTGTTGTCTTTTAGAACCCCACAGGCTCCTCTCTGCTTAGCAAGGAGTTCTAATGCACACAGCATTTTTGGAGTCAATAGAATTGGAACTGGGTGACCACGTTTCCCCCGGGTGACAATCCGTGTAAAGTGTCTGTAAAGTTTTCTCTCCACTTCAGACAGAGCCCAGTCCACATCCTGATGTGGATCAGAGGTGTCTCGATAAAAATGCAGATAAGGGCATGCTTGCCACCTCTCCTTCCCTGCACCGGTTAAAGAGAATGATCTGGGTCATACACACCTTTGTAAGCTCAATCCAGGCTTTTACAGAGGGATTTTCATTGAGTGATTTGTACCAGTTCTCCTGCATTTCATTGAGATATGCATGCATTTTTTGGACATCTTCAGTAAAGGGCATGAGAGTGGGCACATTCCACTTCGCTTCACTGATGTTCCTCAGTGCTGTAGCTGAGATCATCTCATTCCACTTTTGCTGATGGACATCTAGAAACTTACTGGCATTCTCAACAAGCTCTTTGTTGTTTGAGATTAAACCCTGAGCTTTTAAAAGTCTGCTTACTTTAACCAAGGCATTACCAAGTTT
The DNA here is from genome assembly GCF_048594095.1 of Paramormyrops kingsleyae. NCBI lineage: Eukaryota > Metazoa > Chordata > Actinopteri > Osteoglossiformes > Mormyridae > Paramormyrops > Paramormyrops kingsleyae. The sequence continues at coordinate 3,269,459 of NC_132808.1, read as the reverse complement.
GTTTGCCAGTGATGGAATTAAGAACTTGTTTGTTTCACTGTCATACCCACATGTAAACTTGACAGCTTTGACAGTCTCCATGTAGTTCTTTGGATTTATGAAATCTTCCAGTTTTTTTAAGGTGGTCACTGTTGGCATTGTAAATCAGCCTTCCGATTTCTCTCATCTCTCTCGCACATACTGTTGATTCTTACGTGATGGTCCACCTTTGTTTAACAAGTGCTGTCCAAGAGAAATAATGACTTGGTCATTTTTGACTATATCTGTGACTGGGTCAGGATTCATGCCACCGATTACTCCCCACAGTTGTTTATTTATGTGTGAAGGCACAGGCCCTGTGTATGTACATATGGAATGAACACGGTTCTTTCCTGGTTTGGGAGTGACTGATCCAGGTTTAAGATTACAATTATACATATGTCGCCATAGGACCTTCCCTGTAAAAAGACCTTGACAATATGCACAGTGCATGAAGTCCTTTCCCTGCACTTCTTTACGTGGTCGCTTAAATGGCACTAGTTCCCCCTTTCCTGACTCCATTACAGCAGCATTGTGAGCATAATTTTCTCTGTTGCGAATATAATCTAGCTGTTTTTTCCTCTCCTTGGAACCCTTTGGAAAGCTTAGAGCTTTAGCCACATCAGGTTTATTTTCATGTGCACTTTCTAGATGCCTTGCAATCTTAGAATAAGGTTGAGAACAATAAAAGCAATAGTGTTTCTTGTTGTAAATTCTATTCCCTCCTGTTTTTTTTAATGCCTTAACAACTATGATGTCATTTACGTTCTGACTTGAAGAGGGTTCTTCTTCTGCTCCAGTGGCTTCAGATGCAAGGTTGTGCCCATCAAAAGTCATTTTGTCTGGCGTTGTTGAGTCACAGACAGGGGAACTCACTGAACCAGAGACATCAGGCAAATCAAGAGACTGATGCTTGGTCCTTAGGTTTTGTTTATAGCCATATTCACTTCCACTGTCACTTTCAAAAGTGGTATCTGGAACATATTCATTGCCACTCCCCGATGTGGAATCATACAGTTCATCAGAATTGTCATGAACAGTGTCTTTCATCTAAAAATAAAACAAAATAATTAAGAATATGTACAGCTGTAATAATTAATGATTAAATTGTATTAGTAAATTGTCAGAAATAAATTCAACTATTTTGATAATTAATCAATCATTGATTCAGTTAAATTTTGCAGGTTTTGTAAGTGTGATAACATTTCTTTTCATTATTTACACTGTTTTATAACCTGAATATATTTGGATTTTGGACAGCTGATTTAACAAAGACATCTGATGACATCTTGGGTTCAAAGAAAAAGTGATGCACATATTTCACTTCTCTCTGGTATTTTATAGACCAAATAATTAATCAATTAAGAATATAATCCAGTGAATAATTGATACTGAAAATAATTGTTGATTAAAACAAAATCCCAGTTCAGTAAACATTTATTTATTTTTTGCCACTTAATTGAGAACTTACTATGATACTTTTAGTCCATCTCAGTCTTGGTACAAAAACCTGGCAATCTGTAAATACAAGCAACCATATAAACAACATTTGAAATAGTATTCGCAGTTACAAAGTACCCCCTAGGAATCTGTGGGGGAAAAAAACGGTCATCCGGGAACACAATATTTGACAATATTATTAGTGGAATTAAAAATAAAAACAAATTCTGGAAAATAGCTTTTCTAAAAATGCAATTTAAGAAAATTCACTTCAGAATTCACTTCACTATCAGAAATTGACTGTAAATTGTTATAATGGCCAAAATGTGTTGGTTGACCAACTTGATTGCATTTTGTAAATATAAACAAATTATGAATTTGTTGCCTGCAACACACACAAAAAAAGATTGGCAAAGATGGGTCATGTTTCAACACTTTGTGAAAGACTTCATGGGGGAATAATCAAAAAGTACATTTCTCAAAACTAGATAACACAATACACAGCTCCTAGACAATTGTATGCTTCCAACATTGTTTGAGGAAGAACCATATATTGGTGTGATTTTCAAGTGTCGACAAACTTTTGTTCATATACTGTATGTTTTCCAGCCCAGTCCAGCTCTGTCAGTGTTCACACATCTTGAGTAAAACATGCTTTGTGGGGACATTCCACACACAGTGTTACTGTTCCTTATGGGGACCAGTTCTGTCCAATTTATCACAGACATTTTCTAGTCATTCACCGACTGAAGGTGTGTTGTGGGGACGTCGTGAGTGTCCAGAATACAGTACTAATTACCGAAGATAAAGATCCCAGCGAAGGCTAAAATCTGCCCTAAAGTACAGAAACATGGAGAGAGACACTTGTAGGATCACACATGCACATATCACAGGGCCTAAATTCCAGGTGGCCTGAGACAAGGCCGAGCCTGGTACGAGAGGCACCAAAGGGGGGTTACACACATAAACACACACACACAGATAACAAGGGAGGCCAGTACTCCAACTTTTATTGCCCTTGACTTGGCACACAACCCCCCTCCACATACACTCTGCCTTACATCTCTCACCCAACAGACGAACACCCTAAAGGAAATTTCATTTAAGTTTGGCTTTTGTATACCCTGTATATTGATTTACTCACGACTACTAGTCTCAATATACAGATACGTTATGTTTGTATGTGTCCTTAGACAATCTTAGTGTTTTGTGTGCCACCCTTATAACCATGTTCACGGAGTATCACCTATTTCACCCCTTTGCACTTGAACACATATAAATTTAAATAAATAGATAGGTATAGCTATCATTGTATGTATGTTCTCATGGTATACCAGAAGAATCTGGAAAGTGAGTGTAACCAATGTGTCCTAACTTTTAGAGAGTCTTCTTTGTTAAAACCCCCCCTTCTCTTCCAACATTGCTTTGCGGTCCTTATCTGATCTTGGTGGACCGTTACAAAGTTTCTTTGTTCTACCATGCTATATTAAAAAGAACCGAATTAAGGTGTACATTATCCATTTTGGAGAAGATTAATTAGAATAAGCCACAACAACCAAGATATGTTGTGTCCAGATGTGCAACTTATATTGATATTACCACAAACTAATGGCCACGCCTATCTATGTATAAGATGTGCTGTTTGTAATATGAATATTTGATGTAATGTCTGCACAAGGTGTAACATCTGTTGAGGTGCAACCCAAAACACCTGTATCCCATACTGATGTGAATCAGTCACATAGATAAAATAATTAATTGTTTAATCAATTAATGCAGATGGTATGAGGTATGTACCTGTGAAGCTGGTATGGCATATTTGGTGTCAAACTGATGAAAAATCACTCCTGATTCCAAATCTGGTCAGTGATTACCATAAAAGTGGATGTATCAAAAGTTATAACAGCTTAATGAAAATCATCAGTAAAGGGAGAATCAGTCGGGCCATAAATCCAAAAAGGACTGATACAGACCCCCTTCCGAAAGCCCGCCAAATGGATGGCCAGCCATTGGGCCAGGAGTCGAATTCCTGGTCATCCCTATTCATGAACTTTAGACCATAAAACCCTGGACCTCAGAACAAAGCAGCGTAGAGAACACCCAGCAGCCGTACAGAAAAGACCATCAGCTCGGGAGACGAGAAGCCCACAAGAAACCCTCCGGTGAAGGCCCAGTTGAACAGATAACAGCACCCAAGACAAAGCTTCACCAGGAGAGAGAATCCAAAGGGGCTCCACTCCACTGCTTCAAACGCAGCGCCTTCCTGAGTGCCATCGGTTCAGCAGCTCTGCCATCAACTGATCCCCCCCCCCCTTCAACCAAGTAAACCAACTTCCTTTCATTCTAACAACTTAAGCTGTTCTGTTAACCTGCTATAAGACTTTAGGGTCGTGTTTCCACAAACTGTGCTTGCTTTGCAGAACAGTATTTCCCATTTAAGGTTACTCATTTAAATCCGGTCATTGCATTTTCATAATTACATTGTTTGTTTTATTCCGTTATTTCGTGTTTGTTGTTTGTGTTAGGTGTAATGTCTGTCTTATGTCAGTTGTAGTGTTAGCTAGGAATAAATGCATGTCTTTTACACAACTTTAGCCTCTGTCATTGTGTGTCTCATAATAAGTTCCTGCCTTTGTGCGATCTTGCTACACGCTCTGAACCTCAAACTCGCCTGAAACATCGCGAGACTCTCTCTCATTGGCCGTGAGGGGGGCTCCGCTACCAATCGTTTACATTACCTGGTGACGCAGCTCGGTGGACGAGCCTTCTAACCCAGGTTACTAAGTGATATTGGTAATTAGTGAATCCCATTTAAGTCTCACATTAACAGACTCACGGGGATAACGCAATCGAGTTTGGAGGAGCCGACCATTCGGCATAACAATTGATTAATAATCAGCATTAAATAATAATTAATTAAACTTTAATTAATTCAAACATATTGGTGGAGATATTAAAATTTACCTGAGCTAATAATTCCTACACACTGTAGAATTCAATCTGAAGCGATGGACATGAATGTACCTGTTGAGGAGTGTGGTTTGGTCCAGCAGCATCACATATCGGAGTGTTTGAGAGGAGGGGAGGTCGGGAGTCGTCCAGCGCCATGACATTAGCTGTAATGCTGGTCGTCTGAAAACACATTTATAATGACAAATTCAGATTATGAAAACATGGGGAACAAATTGTAAATCTGAAATAAATACTGCATAAATAACATGCAGACAGACAGACTACTTGTACAGATAAAATCTACAAGATGAGATGCATGTCGACAGACATCAGAGGGAAGAGAAAATCAAATTCATAGTAAAATGTGTTTTCCAGCCCAGTCCAGCTCTGTCAGTGTTCACACATCTTGAGTAAAACATGCTTTGTGGGGACATTCCACACACAGTGTTACTGTTCTTTATGGGGACCAGTTCTGTCCAATTTATCACGGACATTTTCTAGTCATACTGTACACCGACTGAAGGTGTGTTGTGGGGACGTCGTGAGTGTCCAGAATACAGTACTAATTACCAAAGATAAAGATCCCAGCGAAGGCTAAAATCTGCCCTAAAGTACAGAAACATGGAGAGAGACACTGTAGAATTCAATCTGAAGCGATGGACATGAATGTACCTGTTGAGGAGTGTGGTTTGGTCCAGCAGTATCACATATCGGAGTGTTTGAGAGGAGGGGAGGTCGGGAGTCGTCCAGCGCCATGACATTAGCTGTAATGCTGGTCGTCTGAAAACACATTTATAATTTTTTTGCGATTTCACTATTTCAAATACATAATACAAAACTAAATATTTGATACTTAACCAGGTGCCTGGTTGCGCACAATGGACCTACTGGTGACTTTTTTTACTTTGCTCATTCATCTGAGCCCTTAAATGGATTGGATGGAGTCCTCTAAATTTATATTAGCAGCTGTTTTTTCAGCCACATGTAACATTTTTTATAAATAATTAAGACTTTCATTTACTTCATTAGCTGTAATCTAGGCTGGAAATATTTGTCATATTACTATCAACATCACTTTATCTTCACATTCAGATTGTAGGTAAATTCTCATAAATAAAGGAACTAAACATTGGCCATATTTATTGCTGTGTTCTTTTTTTTTTTTTTTTTTTTTTTTTTTTTTTATTGCCCACCACCACCCCCCCTCTTCGGAGGACAACTTTATTTTACATTACATTCAAGAGCAAAGATTGTGGCCGCTCCGAACTCACCAGTACCGTGGAAAAGGAGAAAAACAGGGGGGGTACAGAAACAACAAGCGTAACAATAACAGACATCAATCACCATGGGGAGAGGGGGAGAGAGAAAAAAAAAAAAAAAAGGTATACAGAAATAATAACACTAATAATGTAGGCGGGATGGAAAAAAAATGAAGTATAGGGGAATACAGAATACAAACAACCATAAGAAACATAACACTCATCAAACAACAAGAATTATAACATCAGTGATACTAATAATAATTACTACAAATCGGTATTATATATATGTAGCATACACACACGTAATCGTACCGTTATATATGTATATTTCAATTCCTAAATCTATAACATACCCTAAAAAGTAATAATAATAATAATGATATTGATCGCTCAACCAGTCTTGTCTGCATGTGCAAGTGTAGGTGTGACCTGATTTGTCATTGGATGTGCTGGCATTTAATGCCGTCAGGGGAGGCGGCACCCCCCCCCCCCCCCCCAGGCCCAAGACGAAGGCAGGAGAACCAGGCAACCGAGGCCACCCCACCGCCCCCCCGGCACAAGGGCCCACAGCCACGCATCCCAGAGACAACCACCCGCCCAACCCGAGAGGGAGCCCGCGAGGGACTAAGGGGGCGCCAACCCCCGCACAGGGAGGCCCGCAGAGGGAGGACGGGCGGCGAGCCCCCCAGCCCCACCCGCAACCCCCCCACCGGGGCAGGCGGGTCCAGGGCCGAAGGGCCCCACCAACCGGGACCACCCCCCCACCCCCCGGCGGACGGCCCCCCACACACCGGGGGAGCCCCAGCCCCCCCAGCCCGTCCCCCGGCAGGACGGGCCGCCGCCCACCGCAGCGACCCGGCACGCCTCCCCCCCAACACTGCAGGATGATCCAAGGGGGGCCCATACAAAGAGCCCCCCCCCCACCCGGGAGCGGACCCGCGGCGACCGGGGAGCGGCAGACACCCCGCCCAGCCCAGACCGAACCCCCCAATCCGCCTAGCAGGGCCCAGAGTGTCCCAAGATTCCCCGGACCGCCCGCCAGGGCCCCACCACGGCGCAGCAGAGCCAAGCACCACCCGGCCCGCGGCCCAAGAGAGGAGGCCGCCCATACCCGCCAGGGCCACCCGAACCCCCCCATGATGGGTCTTCCTCCCGGCGGGCCACCCCACCCGCACAGGGCCAGAGACAGAGAGTTAGTTATTGCTGTGTTCTTAAACACAGATCTTATCTAACCTTCAACAGCTTCTGAAAATATTAGTAAGTTTGATTTGATTTCCTAGTGCCTCTTCCTCTGTTAGAAAACACTGTCATTTAACTTATGGGTCAATCATGGATTGCAGCTTCAGGTGATGCTAAGATAATTGATACCACTTGATTTTGTTTCTTTATGTATGTTAATTTTCATTCTTATTTTACGAATTCAGTTTTTTTTATTTAAAACAAACAACAGATTTGATTAATATATATACTCCATTAAATCATAAGCCTTTCTCAAACATTCTGCAGCACTATGAGCTATTCTGTACACTGTGTGACATACTTGTGTTCTCCATGGGCAGTCGTCACCTCCATAGTCATAAGAAATCTCTTCTCCTTCTTTAATGTCATTAAGTGCAAACAGACAAAGGTGCGGGTTTCCATTCACATCAATTTTTTTCATCCTACAGTTTGGATGCCTGTGGTCGTCATTAAGTAGCCGCCCAAAGGATCCATCTTCTTGAGATGCATCAATACTAAAAAAGATGGTAACATGAGAAAAGGGGAAATACAAATATAACAATATATCACCGCAAGATCACAAGAGTTTCAATTAATTTAGTATAAGGAGTATTATTTAGGTGCAAATTGAAGTCTTACCAATACATTTTCCATCTCCACTTGAATGCAAACATAAATGCAGCACATGATGGGTGGTAAAGCTTTCTTCTCTGGGATTCCGCATTATTTATCATATCATCCCTATATTCAACAACAAAATCTCCTTTGCAAATCAAACCCTTTGCAAATACCACACGTCCTGTAATAGACAACAAAACCATTTTTAAGAAAACAGGAAAACCTATGCATTCTACCATTATCAATTAGCCCTGGTTTTGTGTTCAGGTCTGGGAGACCCGTTTTTAATGTTTTGTAAAGAATCCATTATGATTTCAACCTGACACTCGTTGGCCTTGGTGAGTGTGTAAAATGCATATACGGTACATGGGCTCATTGGTCATACACATAAAACCTATTATGTGCATAAATGACCAAATCTTGCAGATAATTCATGCCAATTACACAAAAACTGATCTTGATACATGGTAGCTCATGGTACCCTGAAGTTTTGCATTAGATGCTGATCAGATATCAGCATCTAATGCAAAGCTTCAGGTTTTCATGCAAGTAATTATTACCTGAAAAACCATGTCAGACCATACCTTTCTCTGCATTGATGTACTTCACCTCTAATTTCCATGTTTTGTCAGTCTTTGAAACAACGTGATGAATGCCATCCTTAATGGGGCTGATTCGTGGTGGCATTTCAAACTTTTTTCAAAATTAGTTTGAATTGGATAAAGATCTCGAATTGTAAACTATAGTTAACTATATAATATTTTTTATTAGTTCTTATGCTCAGATACATAAAAAGTATACTTTCAAGATTTATCATTCTCTCAAGGCTACCACCTCTGAAAATCCTTTAAATAACTGACGAGACTCAAATGTAAATAAAACCATAATAATAATAATAATAATAATAAATAGGAACTAAGGAACTGTGCTTGGTTCAGGCTACTGTGCACCAATAGCCTCCAAAATGGCTGAACCCGTCACTCACACCGATGACCATTTTGGCTCGAATTCTTGGGAAACCGAAAAATGGCTAACTACGATTACATGAAGCTAGTTAAATATATGGGTATTACACTAAACAGTCACACGCCAACTACAGGACCCAAATAATATATAATAGCGTCGTCTTATTACCTTATTAAACCCCTGGGGCCTGAGGCCTTTTTTCCACTTTCGAGGTAGTCTGACATGCCTTGACATTTTAAAATATTTCACCTATCTAAAAACATTTATCCCAAAGTGATACATTTGCTTTTATTCAGCACAAACTCAGCACCAATAATCTGAGACCACTTAAAATGTTATTATTCAATTTTTTGTTAAAATCAACTTTAAACATATACTTTTCAAAAACCTATTTTCAGACATGCTGAGAAATTGTAAAAAATCACATTATAGACACTTCTAGGTAAGACTTTTGAGCTCTGAAGCTTATAGACACAGGGGTTGGCTACACATAGGTGAAAGTGACATTCAGAAATTTTATATGGTTTGATTACTAAAGTGTTAGAACTTTGGAGTGACACTCTTTTTCTCAAAGTCAGTGGTCTTCACAATGAATATTGATGAGATAGGTGTCCTCACACCTGTAGTAGTTTGCATACTGTCAATGGCCCATCAGTCTGGAATGTCACTGCACCCCACACCCATCACTTTGGAAAGGCAGTTTGAAACGCAAGAAAAGTAGCAACAATAAAATCCCTTTCACAGTTTATTGATAGATGGAATGAAAAATGAAAAACTGTGACTATATAAATATAGAAAGCGATAAATATGATGCAGTGACTATTATTGACGCTCTGGGGACGAGGGCATCATCGACCGCGTATCTTTCTCGTGTATTTCAGTTTATATCTCGATGAAATCATTATGTAGAATCATGAAAAAAACACTGACTAAATCCGTTATCTGTCTTCTTTTCAAAACTTCCATTGTCAGAAGTATTAAAGTTTTTAAAATTAGGTTAAATAGGCAAAAAAGCCAATCATGTCACCTTTCTTTGTTTTACTTGCGTCGGGAGCGTGTAGGACCGCTCTCAGCGGAAGATCGCTATTCACGTTCTAAATACGCTGCGTTTGAATCGGCGACCACGTGATTACAGGCACACAGGCTTAGCCCACTGAGCTATGAACACAGGTATGGGCTTCGCTGCTGAAAGTGGCAACACTGGCGCAAAGCTTCAGCGGCAGAGACGTATCCGTGTGCTATATTGTAGCCGATCAGTGTAAACACTACCCAGACATGTGCTCTTGTTTATTTCGGTCACAATGGGCGTATTCACATATTTCTTCACCCAATACTAACTGTCGGATTATCATGTTATTATCATGCGAATAGCGCGATTTGCAAGTGGGTGGGTGATCAGAGCCGCTTCGAGACGCAGACGCTTAAGTCAGTTACTCTTGTTCTTTCTATTCGTATTACGAAGCTGTAAAAATATATTTCGTTTCTACCTATATATATTTGAAAAGTAGACCGTCCAAAGTTTCTGAGGGTATTTTTAAAATGTGTATATGACAAAAACTCGCGGAGTTATTTAAACGGTCTCGCGAGAATTCTGTCAGATCCCGCCGGCGGGACCGCCGGTCCCAAGGGGTTAACAGATTTACTAGTGTGCTAGATTGGTTAAGGTGTATGTAAACTCTGCTGGCTAGTCCGCTAGCATTGTTATATATTATAAATAAGTATTAATTATAAATAACGTATTAAAACACAAGAAATACAATCACAAACTTATAAGTAAAAAAAAAACTTACCTCGCTGTATTTGGTCGTGTAAAAGCAGTAGAATTGTCATGCCCCGATCGTTCGCTCCTCTCATGTGCCACGCCCCCTTGTTAACCTCATGTGGATTCCCCGTGTTTATCAGCTGTTCCTGGTTGTTGTCATTAGTCCATTGTATTTAGTCCGCGTTTCCGTTTGTTTCCCCAGTCCGGTCATTGATGTGATGTACTGTTACCCAGTGTTTTGCCAGTCCCTCTCGTCGTCGTTGTTGTTCCGATTAAAACCCAGAGTTCGCCCCGACTTCTGGTTCCCTGAGCATCTGTCAACGCTCCGTGCGCCGTGAGGCACAACAAGAATCTTCTAGAAGCAGTAGAACCGTCTATATGTTTCTACTTTCTGTGGTGTTGAAAACCCATTAACGGTCAGATAAAACTACACTGCGCCATAACGCGGCTCTCGTTTCACCGTTTTAACAATTTTATGAGAATATTAACATAGCAGTCACTTTTTCACACCTACATTTATTGTTTATTTAATCTTATTTATTTTACTTGAAAAGTAAGTATTATTGTTGCTTAACCCTATGGAGTGAACCAGGGGCCCCTTGCATGGGGGTGCATTTCTTCCCTCTTTGGAATAATTACCTTATAACTTCAGATATAAAAGTCACAGACACATGCCTGATACCTAAAATCAAAGTTGACCCCTTTACAATTGATTGTAGGAAGTTCAATAACAAAATGAACAACCTGTGTATAATTTATGGACATGCAAATATAACAAAAACAGCTGGAAAAATACAAAATCTGTCTTTGTGTCTTGGATTTTTGTAAATATTTCAAAAACTACATGATGGAATAGGTCCAATTTTAAAAATCTGGTTCCCAAACTTGTTTTCTACATGTGAGCCCAATTTCATATCATTTGATGCAGCCCAACAGGTTTTACGGAGGAAAGAGCAAATGGTGCAACTGGGAGCCTTTCCTATCCAAAACCTAACCTAAACTAATCTGAAACTTATCCAAAATGGCAATAGTGTAACTAGCAGTGTTTTTTGTGGTAGCAACTTTCTTTCTAAATGCATTACCACTTATAGGTCATAAGTAACAATTTGTCACACATCATCACCACACATTTGTAGGAAAATCTATATTTTATTCACACGACTTGTGCCAAACTTATCCAAAACCTATCCAAAACCTATCCAAACTGGCCACAGTGTAACTAGCAGTGTTTTTTGGGGTAGCGTCTTTCTTTCTAAATGCATTACCACTTATGGGTCATAAGTAACATTTTGTCACACAAAATCACCACACATTTGTAGGAAAATCTATATTTTATTCACACGACTTGTGCCAAACCTATCCAAAACCTATCCAAAATGGCCGCAGTGTAACTAGCAGTGTTTTGGGATAGCGTCTTTCTTTCTAAATGCATTACCACTTATGGGTCATAAGAAAAATAGAGTTTTCCCTTATGGGGACCAGGAAACCGCTCCCCATAAGGGAAAAAACAGATATTTATCACGTTATGGGGACATTGTGTCCCCATAAGGATAGGCAAACCCGCTCACACACACACACACACACACACACACACACACACACACACACACACACTGTTGGGTTATAACTGAACAATTGGAGGTCTAATATTGCCACCACCATTGAGAACTACATTACCCAGAAGGCACCAGCAAAATGGCTGCCGATTGCTAATAAGAACACCTGAGCAGGAATGGTAGCTCTCAGTCTTCAATCAAGCAAAGGAACAGCACAGCAAGCTCTACTCATGTATTTACTCCAAAGACACCAATGGTCAGTAAATGTTATTTAGCTTATATTAGTTACAATGTTTAATTTGTACCTGGAAAGGATCTTGTTTAATTGCTTTTAGACCATTAATTCATGATGTATTTTACAATGGTAAAAAGTTAAAAGACTAAAAGGAAAGAGCTTGATGTTTTAACTATTCAGTTGTTTGAAGTGAGCATTCCATTCTAATGAAATTGATTATTTGATTTAACTTAATTCCTTAGATTAATTTTTTCATACTTAAATGATTACATATATTTAATTTTAAATAATTTTCTGAAATGGTTTATTTGTTTACCTTAATTTAATTAATTTAATTAAAAAGCTCATGTATTGTTTGAATATTTACAAAATGACATTGTTAACCTCTGTCTCTGTGCTTTTGAAGGTTATCAACCTGATGTTTCAAACACTGATTAACTTGAAACCAACAAGTTGGAAAATAAAAGTTAATGAAAAGTGAAAGCAAGAGTTGTCCCTGAGTGTCCTTTTGGAGTGAAACTAGAGTGGAACTTAAGTTGATAACCAACGGAGCAGCCTGGAACGGAGGATAAAGGACTTCATACCAGAAAAGCTGTGGACGAAAAAGGAAATAAAGATGGCAGAAGAGGTCTTGGGGAAGACTGTTAAACTACTGAAGCAAGAGAGGACCAGTGCAAAAAGCAGTTTCACCAAACTGGCCAACTTAAAGGAGGAATTTGGAAACCTTTCAGACCGGTTTAGGTCAGTGCTTGATTCTAACGAGGACTACAGGATCGGACTGGAGGCTGATGTCAAGGCGGATAAAGAGGCAGAACTTGATGAGCAGCAAGAAACCGACATTAAGACAACCATAAAAGACGCAGAAATTAAAATGGAGGAAGTAAGGGATATTGTACAAACTAACTTGTGGGGAAGATATGGAAAGAACGAACTTAGAACATCGATTCTTGAAGCAGAAGAAGCAATTGAAGAAGCTGACAGAGTTCAAGTCAGAAGTGACAATCTAGAAGGCTATGAAGTTCACTTCACCTTATTGGAAGAAAAGATAAATGCAGCCATCTCAGCAATGTCTGAGTGGGAAACATGGATCCCCGAATCATCGAAAGATGAACTGAATGGGAGACTTAAAGAACTGAGAGCGACCCACAACAGGCTAAAATTGAGAAAAGCAGAATTTGCCATATCAAGGAGGCTGGCTGATCAAGGCACAATTGGGAAACCACCACCTGTTGTGAAGATGAAACCAACTACTCTGCCTATCTTCCAGGGAAGTATGAGAGAGTTCCACAGGTGGAGAAAGGACTGGGAGAGCCTGCAAAGGCAGGGGGAGCCCACTGGCTCACATGAAGTTCTGAAGATTCAGCTCCTGGAGAGTGTGAGTGAGACCATTGCAAAAGAACTAAGACTTTCAACCTATACAACGGCAGCTGACATATTCAGAGTCCTGGGCAATAGATACGGCAACAAGTCCACCATTACAGTTGAAATCCTCGAAGAACTCGACAATATTCCTCCAGTGAAGGGGAACCAGCCAAGAAAAGTCATTGACCTGATTCAATCTATGGAGAAAGCCCTGGAAAATCTGACAGAGCTGGGGAACGTGGGAGCCATGAAAAATCCATTAGTCATTAAGTCCATTGAAAGCAAGTTACCTGACTGGCTAATGTTCCTGGTTAACCCTGAACCTTGAAATTCCTTAAGAATCAAGAAGAGATATTGGAGAGACTTGAACAACTTAAAATTGTGGACAAGATGGACAAGCCAGAGAAAAGGCATGAAGGAAAGTCTACATCAACCAGAGCTACAAAGAAAGAAGTTGATGAGGGCTGTGGTGTCTGTGGTGATTGTGGACACGGCAAAAAAGTAGTCTTCTGCAAGAAATTTAAAGCTTTGAAACTGTCCGAAAAGAAGTCTGTTCTATAGAAATTGGGAGCATGCAGCAAATGCTTAGAATACCATGATGATGACGGATACTGCAGGGAAATTTTTTTATGCAGGAATGCAGACTGCAAAATGGGAGGAACTGATCCAGACCACCATTATTTCCTGTGCCCAAAAACTGAATCCAGAAGAGGAGAAGGGGGCAAAGGTGGAAAAGATGAAAGAGGTAAAGGGAAGTTTACAGAGGAACAGGAGAAGTTCTTGTCACAACTTTCCCCAGAATTAGCAGAGCAGTGTAGAAAGGCATTCACCAAAAGATCCTCAGTGACACTCAGAACAGCAGGCCAGTCTGAGCTACTGAAGAAGAATGGGCTAATTGATGATGCTGATGCAAGTGACGGCGAACGCAGGTCAAAAGATTGGTACCCTCATTGACCTAGCATCTGACACCAATTACATAACCCACAAAGCTGCTGAAAGATTAGGCCTGAGGAGTGAGGAGATAACCCTGGTCGTACATGGGGTTGGTGGAATGACCATGCGAGTCAATACAAGAAGGTACCTCCTAAAAGTCAGTCAAGACTCCAAAAGGGACTGAAAGAGCACATCAACTAGTCTGCTATGGCTTGGATGAAATTGCAAAGGTATATCAAACAATTCAGCCTTAGAAGTTGAAAAGATTCTTCCCAGATGTCCAGCTCGAAGACCTGAAGAGACAAGCCGAAGTTGAGCTTCTCATAAGCCATCGAGAGGGAAGACTTGCACCTCAAAGAGTCAAAGTCATTGGAGATCTTGTTTTGTGGGATAGCCCATTGGGGAAAACAGTGGGCGGAGCCCATCCTGACTTGTTTGAAGAAGTGGAGGTAGCAGCATATGAATCAAGAACCCATTTCGCTCGCTCCATGCGAACCGCTGCTGTCAGAAATCAGGAAATCACAGTTCCAACAACCAAACCAGCCTGGCAACTACAGGAAGATGCGGCTCTGTCCAAATTTACATCTGCCAGTAACCGTGAGTTCCTTGAGTGATGGCACTGGGACAGCATCGGAGCCGCATGCGAGCCAAGATGTGGAGGGTGTCGATGTGGAAACTGCCCACCAGGAGAAAGAGACATGACCTTAGCAGAGGAGAGGGAGCTTGAGATCATTAAAGGAGGCCTCACCTACAAGGAAAAGGATGCTCACACAACTACTCCACACTGGGATACAAAGTATCCTTGGACTGAATGTCTTACTTCTCTCCCTAAAAACAAAAGGGCAGTCCAGGCTTGCTTCTTAAGGATGGAAAAGCAACTAAGCCAGGAACCAGAATGGAAAGTCACTTATGCAACCCAAATCTATGAAATGGTCAAAAGAGGTGTAGCCATGAAACTCACCAGTGAAGTTATGGAGAAGTGGACGGGACCAGTGTGGTATGTCAGCCACCTGGTGGCGCCTAACCCTCATTCAGTGACAACACCAGTTCGCATTGTCTGGAACAGTAGCCAGAAATACAAAGGTGTAAGCATGAATGATCTTCTTCTTGTGAGGGTGTCAGTAGGGAACCAAGAGGACACTGGCGCGGAATCCGGTGCGAGGAATTTTAATAAAGCAAGACAAAAGCAAAGTCCAAAAACCGAGAGGTCTGCCGGCGAACGAATCGCTCGGAAACGAGGTAAGGAGCAGGCTGAATCGATGTCGTGGGACGGGCTGGGGTCGGGCGATGTGCGGAATCGGTCTTGGGGCTGGGCTGGTCTCGAAGTCGGTGAACAGGCGAAGGTCAGGCGATCGGCGTCGGGCATCAAGGGGCTAGGGCAGAAACTCGGGGTCTAAAAGGCAGAGCAACAATGGTCAGGAAACACGGAGAAGCAGAAAACCGGTAAACGCTTGAACTCTGGAATATTCCTAGAAGATCTCGCATCAGGGTGCAAGAGCGGACGGCTGATATAGTCCCTCCTTTCCGGACATAAGCAGCCACAGCTGGTGGTGGGTGGACGTATCGAGGACCGGGGAAACCGGACTGTCCGGTATTGTGGCGTCTGACAGAAAGATCAAAACAACGGGGAGGGCAGGAGCGAGGAATCCCCGACGGCGTGGCTGTCGTGACGTCAGTTGGGAACTCCCCGGGGTTGATCCGTGACACTTCTGAAGGGACCAGATGTCCTTAACCCCATTAGAGCTGTCTTACTAAGATTTAGAGAAGGCGTGCATGCAGCTCTAGGAGACGTAAAGAAGATGTATAACTCTGTCTGGTTGGAGGAGCGAGAGATGCATCTACACAGATTCCTGTGGAGAGACAGCCCAGAAAAGGAGATCTGTGAATACGCAATCACCAGAGTTAACATCGGTGACAAACCCGCTGGTTGCATTGCACAGTTAGCTATGAGGGAGACTGCAAACCTGCCCAAATTCGCTCACTTGGAGGATGAACGAAGAGTTATCGAAGAAGACGGTTATGTGGATGACCTCTTAACCTCCCACAATGACCTGAACAGACTTGACAACATCACAGCAAATGTTAGAGATTCTAAAAGCTGGAGGCTTCTTCCTTAAACCATGGGTCCGGTCAGGGCAAAGTGGGAGGAACGGAGCTGAAGCAGATGTCCTAAGCCAGGAGCAAAGGAAAACCTTAATTCTTCTAATACAATAAAGCTCTGGGCATTGGCTACCAAGTGGATGAGGACAAGCTCTACATGCTGACTGCAGTGAAATTTTCTAAAAGGAAGAAGAAAATGCGAGTTGGCAAAGATCTTCTTGAAGAGGAGGTGAGAACTGAAACACCTAACCCATTGACTAGGAGAGCTCTCAACTCTTTCACTGTCCCCGCCTAGTGGTTCGGACGCATACGTCCGAATTTTCAATAACAAAAAAAAATGACGTTCAATAAAAGAAACAAATGTATCAAATCAACCAAAAACGGCTTGTTACACTACAAAAAACCTTTCAGATAATATCTGTAAAAAGTTGCGCAATTTTTGTGCCATGGTTTTTTTGTAACAAGTAAAAATAAAATGACCATGGTAGCCATCTTTAAACAGGTCGAGTGTCAGGAAGTAAAATATAAGTGTTAATAAAATGAAAACTAAGCACTTCAAACTATTTCTTTCACGGCCAATACTTCATAAACCGTCACAGTATTAAGACAAAACACACATTTTTCCATAAATATGACTTTAATGCTCTCAAATAGCTTGCTCACTCATTGCGGAAAAATGTCAGTCGGCATTCTGTACATTCGTGCAATGTTTTTTATCTTCGGAGTTTTAGAAGAAAACCAATTAATAAAATGACAAAGTTACCCTCGTTTGAAAGCTCGATCTCTTATGTACATAAATCAATCACTGTAATCCTTCATTGTCAAGTATTTTTTCAGATATATGCTCTGCTTCCCTGCTAGCACATTATTTTTTACGCACTGAACCTTTGCCCATGGTTATGTTTCACCATAATAAACTTTTTACATGAACATCAAATTACAGTGTCATTTGCTTCATCCAATAGAGGTGTGTCTAAGGTTTGCAAAATGGTATGGGATGTGCTGATTGGGCATTGTTTTTCGCGCTGGGGACATGAATGCGCAACTTATTCTCTGCAGGTGCAGTATTTCTGGGAGTGTCTCGATTACGCATTGCGCACGTAGTCTAGTTTACCCAGTTATTTTCGGACAACAACTCTTTTGACTGAAGAAAAATGGCTCGGATGACTTTCACTGTTGAGAAAGCACAGAAGATGATTTTGAAGAGTGGTTCGGGGGAAGAAAGTGTCGCTTTTATCCATTGATTCGATGGAGGAGGACACTTTTTTGCACGGAGAGGATGCAATGCTCGACATAAGTACATTTATTTACAGTTTACATTTTACTCTTTTATTCTATAGATTTTTATAATTCCGTGATTCAGCAAATTACAATTAACATTTGCTTTGGTAACACTTGTATTGTGGTACATTGGGAAAAGTTCCGCATCGCCTTTGTCAAGCTTTGAAGTGTGCAAAGTAATGCAGCGCTTTTGGCTTTCACTTGGGCAAAGTTACGCGCGGCTTTGTTTGGGCAAAGTTATGCGGGGCACTTGTCGGCCTTGTTTGAGCAAAGTTATGTGCAGTACTTGTCGGCTTTTTTTGGGCAACATTATGTACGGTACTTGTCGGCTTTGTTTGGGCAAAGTTATGCGGGGCACTTGTCGGGCTTTGTTTGGGCACAGTTATGCGGGGCACTTGTCGGGCTTTGTTTGGGCACAGTTATGCAGGGTTATGGTTAGAAACAAAATGTTTCTTATGACCCATAAGTGGTAATGCATTTAGAAAGAAAGACGCTATCCCAAAACACTGCTAGTTACACTGCGGCCATTTTGGATAGGTTTTGGATAGGTTTGGCACAAATCGTGTGAATAAAATATAGATTTTCCTACAAATGTGTGGTGATTTTGTGTGACAAAATGTTACTTATGACCCATAAGTGGTAACGCATTTAGAAAGAAAGACGCTACCCCAAAAAACACTGCTAGTTACACTGTGGCCAGTTTGGATAGGTTTTGGATAGGTTTTGGATAAGTTTGGCACAAGTCGTGTGAATAAAATATAGATTTTCCTACAAATGTGTGGTGATGATGTGTGACAAATTGTTACTTATGACCTATAAGTGATAATGCATTTAGAAAGAAAGTTGCTACCCCAAAAAACACTGCTAGTTACACTATTGCCATTTTGGATAAGTTTCAGATTAGTTTAGGTTAGGTTTTGGATAGGAAAGGCTCCCAGTTGCACCATTTGCTCTTTCCTCCGTAAAACCTGTTGGGCTGCATCAAATGATATGAAATTGGGCACACATGTAGAAAACAAGTTTGGGAACCAGATTTTTAAAATTGGACCTATTCCATCATGTAGTTTTTGAAATATTTACAAAAATCCAAGACACAAAGACAGGTTTTTGTATTTTCCAGCTGTTTTTGTTATATTCGCATGTCCATAAATTATACACAGGTTATTCATTTCGTTATTGAACTTCCTACAATCAATTGTAAAGGGGTCAACTTTGCTTTTAGGTATCAGGCATGTGTCTGTGACTTTTATATCTGAAGTTATAAGGTAATTATTCCAAAGAGGGAAGAAATGCCCCCCCATGCAAGGGGCCCCTGGTTCACTCCATAGGGTTAAGCCAAGTTGCTGCACTGTACGACCCAATTGGCCTAATTGCACCGGTCAAGCAGAAAGGAGCGATTCTTGTTCGTAAAGCATTCCAAGAAGGAGGGGGCGGCAAACAGACCCAAGAAACCTGGGATCAACCTCTCTCGGACAGCTTCAGAGAAGAAGCTATACAGCTTTTCGAAGAATATGTGCAGTAGGGGTGGAGCCGAACCCGAATACGGTATTCGGAAAGGCACAAATAATGTGTTTTTTACGAATACTTATTTCGAACAAATACTTTAAAAAATATTTGTATTCGGGAACAAGAAAAACTTTATATCAAAAAGCTGCGTTTCCTCTTGAGACCGCAGTGCATGCCCGGATGAGTGAGTGAGTTCAGGAGTCGGGGGGGGAGTAAAAGAGGTGACTGACACAGGCTGCTCCACACAGCAACAGAGAAGGCTCGGCTGAGCGAAAAAAGACTTAACTGTATCACTATTTTTGTTGAATAGATTTTTGTACCTTAACTGGGTTCTGGAGGCAGTTTATAACTTTCGGGAAGCGGAGTTTGATCGGGAGATTATTCCATTACGCTGCATTATTGACGTCTGCAGTCAGGTGCTCTCATGTTCGCTCTGTTTACGTAGCTCTGTTAGCTCGGTAATTTAGACAATAGGCTGTTGACAGAGTAACGTTAACGTTTGGTTAAAAAGGTTAAAACAATGCTTGTGTAGTTGTGTCGAATTGTATGCACTTGTATATGGTACGTTTAAGTTACTCTGTCTACTGCATATCCATAATTATTATAATGGATATAATTAAAGAATACTTACACTATAACGTAAATTAGAAGTGCAACGCAAAAAAACTGGATTTTTACGCCTATTTTGAATTTTACTCGAATACAAATACAAATACTTTTCCCCCCTCAACAAATACAAATACAGATACAAATACCGGCTGCTTTGCACACCCCTAATGTGCAGCTTGATCGAGTAAAATTCCACAGGAGCCTCACACCATCTGACTGGAAAGGAAAACCTTGGGGCATCACATTCTCTGATGGCAGTGACGAAACCTATGGAGCTGTCATGTACTTAAGATGGAAGACAACACAAGGCATTGAAGTCCGGTTAGTGGAGGCCAAAGCCAAACTTGCACCTCTGGATCAAAAGGGAGATGCTGTGAAGGCAGAAATCTGTAGTGCAGTCTTTGCAGCTAGGATCAGGAAGTATATAGAGAAGCATGCACGGATGAAGATTGAGAGATGGTTCCATCTATTGCATAGTCAAACAATCCTAGGAGCCATTCAACGAGATAATTATGGATACTAAACCTTCTTCGCAAACAGAGTAGGTGAAATCCAGAAGGGTGGGCCAGTGCAAGACTGGTGGTGGATCCGTGGTGATCTAAATATAGCTGACATCATAACAAGAGGAGGCACTCCTGACGATTTGAAGGAGAATTCCACATGGCAAAATGGACCAGAGTTCCTGAAGTGGCCAGTGGAGGAGTGGCCTATTCATTCAGCTGGAGAAGTTGCAGCCCAGGCCAGGGAGAGTGTAAACAAGCTTCAAAGGAAGGCATTTTCAGCTGCATTGACCAGAGCTCAAGCCAAAATGAGTCAACAGAAAGAAGATCCACTGACCACTCAGGAAAGTCCTTGTCCAGAAGCAAAATCCACTCAGCCAAGAATGAGGCCCACTGGCTGGGTTAAATATCTCGTGGACATAACACGGTTCAGTAGTCTGACCAAACTGAAGAGAGTAATTGCCTGGATCCGTCGAGCTGCCAAGCAGTGGCTGAAGAGGAATTCAAACCCAAAACAGCCAAAGCGGGAGGCAACAACACCCAAGCAGGCTGGGTTGACCAGCAAAGAGCTTGATGATGCATGTGACAACCTCTTTCTAGTAGCTCAAATCGGTGTAACTTTTCCAGAAACAACTCTCAGCAGATTAGCAGTATACAAAGATGTGAACACTGGGCTCCTACTCTGTGGAGGTAGAATCCAGATGTTCAATGAAGAGAAGACTGCCGTACCAATTCTGCCATTTGAAGCATAGGTGTCTACTTTGCTGGCACGAGAATCCCATGAAGTTAACCATGAGGGTGTAGCAGGAACCCTTCTCCGGATGAGGAAGATAGCCTGGGTAATAAAAGGCCAGAGAATTTCCAAGAAAGTAGTTGACAGTTGTTTGAGCTGCAGGAAGAACAGGGCGAAGCAGTGTCAACAAATAATGGCACACTTGCCTCCGCAGCGAACAGGCCCAGCTGCTCCTTTCGAATTCACCACCTTGGACCTTTTTGGCCCATATGAAGTGAAAGATGAAGTCAAGAAAAGAACCAAACTTAAGGTATGGGGAATCGTCTTCTGTTGCATGGCCTCCCGTGCCATACACACTGATGTGGTAAGTGACCAGTCATCTGAAGGTTTCCTGCAGGCCTACCCAGGGCTGTGGAGTCGGAGTCGGCAAAAAGTTAACCGACTCCGATTCCTACTAAATTTAAATGGGAATTAAAAAAGTAAGTTGAAATGTCCCAATTCACAAACAGTCATAATGAACTACTTCTCTGCTGTAAGAATAAAGCCCAATGCATGCAGTGCATAATGTTACCACAAAACGAACATGTCAAGTAACCATGAAGCATGCTTTTCATTGACTGTATGCGTCACTATATGGGATGTAATGCACAGGTAAGGTGCGGCACCGCTTTCCATTGTGTCGTGTTCCACTGTTACAGGGAACTGTGAACCTAGCCTAAAGCCCCCCATACATTTACAGATGCACTGCCGATTTTTCGGCCGTTCAACGAATCATCACGCGTCAAACGCCTGAAAAATCATCTGGATATGTTCTCAGCTCCGTCGGCTCCCCTTCGCTATGCGCTACCCTTGAAACCTTGTTTTCATTGTGTTTGTCTTTAATCTGGCATTATAGTACAGTGTTGGCTTCCTAGCCAGTAGTTCTGTGGTGAAATGACATGTATGTTGCCTTCCTTTCCTTCAATGGATGTAGAAAATACATTAGCATAGTATATACATACAGAGGAGTCGGGGAGTCGGAGTCGGAAGATTTAGAAACTGAGGAGTCGGAGCATTTATCTACCGACTCCACAGCCCTGGGCCTACCAAAGGTTCACGTCACTGAGAGGGCACCCCAGGAAACTTTGGTCAGACCCTGGTACTAACTTTGTTGGAGCCAAACCTGCTCTGGAGAAGCTATACAAATTCTTTGACCAACTGGACAAGTCTCAAGTTGAAGACCTATCTGCCAAGCATGGAACAGAATGGTCTTGGAAGATCCACCCCTCAGGTTCTCCGCATAGAAATGGTGCAGCAGAGGCGGCTGTCAGAATAGTGAAGCGAGCTCTAAGCAACCTTGGTGGAGATGGTGTTTTCACCTGGGGTGAATTCCAAACCTTTCTCTTCATGGCAGCCAACCTTGCTAACATAAGACCTATTGACGCCAGAACTCAAAGCAGGGAAGACTGTGTAGAGTACTGTAGGAGCCATTCTTTCATTTGTTTATTAAACATAATTTAGTTTGTATTTATATTGGAATTATTTATAAATATTGTTGATATTTATTTATTTCATGTTTATATTCATTTGTATTTATTAATTATATAATATATATATTTATTATTGTAATAACTGTAATGAGATGTAATGATTTTTATTATTGCCTGAGTGTATTCCCACCTATAGGGAGGCGATGGTTACAAAAGCAGCTAAGATGACGTGGCCCAGGTGTGAAGGTGCAACGCGAAACAGTCATTGACCGTATTTGCTGTGTGTGATGGTGTCTGCATTTCGGCCAAACTAGATCAAAGTATATTGTGGGTTAAAATATCATAAGAATAAATCTACCCATCAGGAACAGAACTTGTTGTCGTATCCTCATCATTTACGCGTCAGACTTTTGCACCTTCTACCACCAGGTAGTGGATCTCGATCAAAGAAAATTTAGCCTGTTTTTCCACTACAACAAGTCAATGACTTCGCCTAGGACTCCGTGGTGGATTGTTTTTGAACTACTTTGCTTGCAAGTCGTGTGAATGGATTGAAGAAAGCTGACACGATACGCGGGACGCCGTAAATAAAGAAGAGCGTCTCAGCGGAGGTATGTGCTTTAAATTCCAGTAATGCGCATGGATTGTGGAATTTTATGGATATGAGAAGTGTGGAATATTTTGGAATAATAGTCAAACGGCTTGACAAATAATTGGAACGTTTTAAGGGCAAAGTAATTTTACTGGACGTAAATTTGGAACGCAAATCATAAATCGTTTTGTTTCGATTGGAGAGTTATTGAAGGTTATTTGTGAAATTTCAGGATGGCTGAATTAGACACAGACTTAAATATAGACCAATCCGAAAAGGATTTAAATGAAGCAACAACACGACTGCGTCTCTCCCGAGCCGGCAAAGTGTCGCATTTAACGCGACGAATGAATATTATTAATACTCTTATGGATGATAATGGATCTGTCAATGAAGTCAAGCAGAATGTGGTGAAGTTCAATGGAATGCTTAAAGAATTCAACGTGCTCCATACTTCATGTGTTGAAACCTTGAGCGAAGAGAATAAAAGGGATGATTTTGAGAATTGGTATGAACCCAGAATAGCGGAATTTAATTCTTTTCTTTTAAATGTGTCGAGGTGGATCTCCATGGTGGAACAATCCGAACCTCATGGTGCTGGTCTTTCTGTTAGTCCCAGTCCTGTTGTTCCTGTTGCTTCTGCTATGTCAGCGAGCCATATTTTTTCCGAGGTAAATATACATGTTCCCCTTAAGGATAGCGATATAGATGACGCTGTTTCCTCTGTTAGTAGCCGCCGCTCCAGTAGAGTGAGTAGATCGAGCAAATCAAGTGCCTCAGGTTCAGCGCTCATATGTGCCGGGGCGGAGCGCGCTGCATTACTGGCCAAGGCTGCAAGGCTGCAGGAAAAGCATGCTTTAGCAAAGGAACAAGAACAGCTTAGCCAGAAAAAGGAAGAACTTAGAAAAAGAAGAGAAACACTTGACCTGCATACAGAACTGGCAGCAAATACAGCAAAAATCGAATACCTCAGGACTGCAGTATTTTCTGTTTCTGGAAATAATGCAAAAAGGGGGCAAACAGATGCAATGAATGAGTATTTTGATGCAGCACAGAAAGCATCACAGTCTGATGCTATCAGAGAACTAGTCACACGGCCTAAACGTGGTGTCCAGTCGCAGTTTACTACGGCTCATGGAAATGGAATTGGTCAACAGCCACATTCAGAGCCTCTTCATGGTAGTTCCCAGACTCCTTATACACAGACCATCCATAATATGGAGCAAGTTAATAGTCAAGCAAGTGGTCAGTCAGTTCCTGTAATGAACCTACATCAGGATCTATCCGATGTTCTTAGGAGACAGAATGAGTTGACTAATACTCTTGTCAAACAGAATGTTATTTCCACTTTACCACAAGGAAGTCTTATACCCTTTGATGGGGACATTCTCCAATATAAGTCTTTTGTTCATTCTTTTGAACATAGAATCGAAAGAAAAACTGATGATAATCAAGACAGGTTACAGTTTCTCATTCAATACACCAAGGGACAAGCTCAGGAACTCGTGAAAAGTTGTCAACATATGGATCCAAACAGAGGTTATCAGAAAGCAAAAACATTATTAAAACAACGTTATGGACATGAATACAGAATTTCCTGTGCCTATATGGAAAAAGTCTACTGTAAACTGGTTAAATTTGCAGACGACACTAAGGTGGGCGGGGTAGCAGATACTAATCAAGCAGCAGAGAGGCTTCAACGGGATCTGGATTTAATTAGCGAATGGGCTGATACTTGGCAGATGAAATTTAACACAGATAAATGTAAGGTAATCCATGCAGGGAGCAGAAATATACAGTACAGATATTTTATGGGTTCCACTGAAATAAAGGTAGCTGATTACGAGAAAGATCTCGGTATGTATGTTGATGCTTCCATGTCCCACTCTCGCCAATGTGGGGAAGCAATAAAAAAGGCGAACAGAATGTTGGGTTATATCTCTAGATGTGTGGAGTTTAAGTCAAGGGAGGTGATGTTACACTTATATAATTCCTTGGTAAGACCCCACCTAGAATACTGTGTGCAGGTTTGGTCACCATACCTCAAGAAGGACATTGCTGCCTTAGAAAAGGTGCAACGAAGAGCTACGAGAATGATTCCTGGTCTTAGAGGAATGTCTTACGAGGAGAGGTTAGCGGAACTGAATCTGTTCAGCCTTGAGCAAAGGAGACTAAGGGGGGATATGATTCAGGTCTATAAGATTCTAACGGGTCTGGATGCTGTTCAGCCAAATGACTATTTCAATATTAGTCTAAATACTAGAACTCGTGGCCATAAGTGGAAATTAGCGGGAGAACATTTTAAAACAAATTTGAGGAAGCACTTCTTTACACAGCGTGTAGTCAGAGTATGGAATAGTCTTCCTGCTATTGTAGTGGAAGCTAAAACCATGGGTTCCTTTAAATCAGAGCTAGATAAGATTTTAACAACTCTGAGATATTAGCTAAGTTCTCCCCAAACGAGCTTGATGGGCCGAATGGCCTCCTCTCGTTTGTAAATTTCTTATGTTCTTATGTTCTTATGTTCTTATGTCTTTAAGTGGCCAGTTATTAAATGTGAAGACTCAAAAGATCTATGTGACTTTGCATTGTTTCTTAGAACCTGTTGTACCGCTATGGAAGAAATGGAGTACATGGGAGAATTTGATACCATCACGAATATGAGGAATATAGTTCTTAAACTCCCATATAAACTCAGGGAAAGGTGGCGTTCAAAGGCTTGTGAGCTGCAATGTACTGGTAGAGTCAGAATGGCTGATCTTGTCTCTTTCATAGAAAATCAAGCCAGACTCATGTCAGATCCCATATTTGGTAATATACAGGACTTGAAGTCTGCTGCCACAAAGCCTAAGGTAATATCAAAACCCAAATTTAAAGAAAGTTTTGCCACAAATGTTAATGTGGAATTAAACCAGCAAGATCATAGTGTATCTCTGTTCTGTAAAGGTGCCCACAAATTGAAATCATGCTTTAAATTTGAGAAACTTCGACATAAGGAAAAGATCACATTCCTAAGGCAAAATGGAGTCTGTTTTGGATGTTTATTGAAAGCAGGGCATGTGAGTAAAGACTGTACAGGACGTCT
Source organism: Paramormyrops kingsleyae (assembly GCF_048594095.1). NCBI lineage: Eukaryota > Metazoa > Chordata > Actinopteri > Osteoglossiformes > Mormyridae > Paramormyrops > Paramormyrops kingsleyae. The sequence goes on along the minus strand of NC_132808.1, from coordinate 3,243,262 downwards.
TAGTTGTTCTATATGCAAGAAAAATCATCCAAGTATTTTGCACATTAAGACAGAGCAGCCAGTGGTAAAACCTATAATTAATAGTGGGCAGGTGTCACTTGGAGCTCGAGAGCATTCTGGGGCCGGTGATAAAGAGGTCAGTAAAGAATGTATGCTTTCCATTGTTCCAGTAAAAGTGAAACACTGCAAAGGAAATAAGGTGATATATACATTTCTTGATCCTGGTAGCTCTGCAACCTTCTGTACAAGAAGCCTGGCCAACAAGTTGAACATAACTGGGAGAAAAACTAATATCTTGCTCCGAACCATGTCACAGGAGAAGACTATGAATTCGGACATCATTACAGGCTTGGAGGTTTCTGCTATAGATAAAACCCATTTTATTTCATTGCCTGAGGTTTATACTCAAAGCAGCATGCCGGTAGATATAAGTAACATTCCCAACAATGGTGACCTTTTTAGATTTTCCTATCTTAGTGATATTAGAATCCCTGAAGTTAACATTGATGCTGATGTAGAATTGTTGATAAGTAACAATGTTCCAAAGGCTCTTGAGCCATGGGAAGTGGTTAATAGTCAAGAAGATGGACCATATGCAGTTAGGACCATTTTAGGATGGATTGTTAATGGCCCAATTAACGATAGTGGCAGATCTAGCATTCGTACTGTCACTGCAAACAGAATATAAGTTGGAAATTTGGAAGAACTGTTATTGCAACAATATAACCATGATTTTAATGAGGATACAGAGGACAAAGCCGAAATGTCTGTGGAAGACAAAAAATTTATGGAAACAGCAGAGACTTCTGTTAGTCTGCGGAATGGACATTATACTTTGAACTTGCCATTTAGGAAAGAAGATATAATTATGCCAAATAACCGTCAGGTGGCAACACAGCGTCTAACCAATCTGAAGAAAAGATTTCTAAAGAATGAACAGTTTAAAAGGGAATATACAGAATTTCTTACAGAGGTCATCAATAAAGGATATGCAGAAATTGTGCCCCAGGATGAACTGAAAAGATCAGATGGTAAGGTCTGGTACATCCCACATCATGGAGTGTACCACCCTAAGAAAGGTACCATTAGAGTTGTATTTGACTGTGGTGCTCTATTTCGTGGCATATCATTGAATTCTGAGCTGTTGCAGGGTCCAGATTTAACAAGTTCTCTTTTGGGTGTTCTTTTACGGTTCCGTCTAGAGCCTGTTGCCATCATGACTGACATCCAGGCAATGTTCCATCAGGTCCAAGTGTCAAAAGATCATATTGACTTCTTAAGATTTCTTTGGTGGCCTAATGGTGATATTCATAAGCCTCCAGTTGAGCACCGTATGTTGGTGCATCTCTTTGGAGCAGTATCGTCTCCCAGTTGTTCAAACTTTGCACTTCGACAGACCGCTAAGGATCACAAAGGCATGTTCCATCCCAATACAGTCAATACAGTTATGAATAACTTTTATGTTGATGATTGCTTAAAGTCTCTTTCATCTGAACAAGAAGCAGTGCAGCTGTTCAAAGAGCTTACATCTCTATGTAAGAAGGGTGGATTCCATTTGACCAAATGGATGAGTAACAGCCGAACTGTCCTTGGGTGCATTCCAAAAGAATACAGAGCCCATGAGGTCAAGGAACTGGACCTAGACAAAGAGAAGTTGCCAATAGAAAGAGTTCTTGGGTTATTATGGAGTGTTGAGAACGATATGTTTAAGTTTAGTAGTATTGTGAAAGAGAAGCCTCACACACGTAGAAACATGCTATCCATTGTGAGTTCTGTCTATGATCCACTTAGGTTTTTATGTCCTCTCATTTTGCCTGCAAAGTTGCTGTTACAGGAGCTGTGTAGGAGTAAATATGGCTGGGACAGCAGTATACCACAACTTATATCTGAGAGATGGAGAAGATGGATTGATGACCTCAGTATACTGGAAAATTTTGAAGTTGCTCGTTGTGTGAAACCAAAGGTCTTTGGACCGATTATGCAAACTGAATTACATCATTTTTCCGATGCCAGTGAACATGGGTATGGCACTGTGAGTTACCTTAGAATGTCCACAGATAATTGTGACATACATGTTTCTTTTATTCTTGGTAAAGCAAGAGTTACCCCTATGAAGCAAATGACCATCCCACGGTTGGAATTGACAGCTGCAGCTCTGGCGGTCAAAGTGGATAGGATGTTGAGAAAGGAGTTGGAGTTTAAGCTTTCTCAGTCAACTTTTTGGACTGATAGTCAGTCTGTTCTGAAGTATATAGCAAACGAGCAGACAAGATTTCACACGTTTGTGGCTAATAGGATCGCTCTTATAAGGGACAACACTAACATATCACAATGGAGACACATTGGAACCAAGCTGAATCCTGCTGATAAAGCATCAAGAGGAGTGAGTGCAAGCACATTGGAGAAGTGCAAAGACTGGATCCAGGGACCAGGATTTCTCTGGAAGAAAGAAGAGGAATGGCCTCAAACCCTTATGGAAACCCTCTCACTCTCTCAAGATGACCCAGAGGTGAAAAGAAATATTCATGTGTTCAGTGCTGTCACTAAAGAGATGGTAAAGGAAAACCCAACAAATCAGCTACTGGAATATTTCTCTAGTTGGTATAAGTTAAGGAGAGCAGTGGTGTGGTATTTAAAATTCAAAGACACTCTTCAGTCACTCAGAGTAAAAAGAAAGGAACTCATCTCCTGCTTTGAAAATAGATCCCCAAAGGAAGTTCAAAGTAAGTTGATATCTGACCAAATACAGGCTTTTAAGAAAACATTGGGAAGATGTTCTATAAGTCTATGTGATCTGTCAAGGGCGGAAAAGGCTATCATTGTGTTTTGCCAAAGACAAAAATATCCAGATGAGATCGTTTTCCTGGAGAAAGCATTTCCACCAAAAGGGGCTTTGAACAGACAGAGTAGTATCTACAAGCTCGATCCAGTGCTTGATGAAGGAATTCTGAGAATAGGAGGGAGGTTAAGTAGGTCAGCAATGCCTGATGTAGCGAAACGACCAATGATCCTGCCAAAGGACCATCACATCTCTGCTCTTCTGCTTCGTCACATACATGAACATCTTGGGCATGCTGGCAGAAATGGTATTCTCTCTAAACTTCGACAGAAGTATTGGATAGTGAATGCCAACTCTGCTGCTCGTAAGATCCTCTCCAGATGTGTTGTCTGCAGACGTACAAGAGGCAAGATGGGGGAACAAAAGATGGCAGATCTCCCTAAGGAAAGACTGAGAGCAGATCTCCCACCATTCAGTAATGTGGGAGTGGATTACTTTGGGCCTTTTCAGGTAAAGAGAGGAAGAAGCCATATTAAAAGGTATGGAGTTTTATTCACATGCATGTCGAGTAGAGCCGTGCATCTTGAAATGGCTCATTCCATGGACACAGACTCTTGCATCCATGCTCTTAGAAGATTTGTGTGTAGAAGAGGTCAAGTCATACACATTAGATCAGACAACGGAACTAACCTGGTTGGTGCTAAAAAAGAGCTTCAAAAGGCCATCTCTGAATGGAATCATAACAATATTCAGAAAGAAATGCTTCAGAAAGGAGTGCAGTGGAGTTTTAATCCTCCAGCAGCTTCCCATCATGGTGGAGTTTGGGAACGCCTTATTCGCATGGTACGACAAATTCTTTATTCCGTACTAAAGGAACAAGAGGTCGATGATGAAAGTCTTGAAACTCTACTATGTGAGGTAGAAGCCATTTTAAACAGCCGCCCCATAACCACTGTGACAGGGGATGCACTAGATGTAGAAGCACTGACTCCAAATCACATCCTCCTTTTGAAGGCTCATACTGTTTTCCCACCAGGATTGTTCCAGAGGTCTGATTTGTACATAAGACGACGTTGGAAGCAGGTTCAGTATTTGGCTGACTTATTTTGGAAAAGATGGATTCGTGAGTATCTACCGTTACTACAAGAGAGACAAAGATGGCTCACTGTAAAAAGAGGACTTCAGAAAGGGGATGTTGTAATGGTAGTTGACAGAACAGCTCCTCGTGGATCCTGGCCTCTTGGAAAAGTGCTTGAAGTCCATCCTGACTCGAAGGGTCTAATAAGAACTGTTACACTGAGGACCAAGTCTGGAGTGTTGATGAGGCCAGTGACAAAACTTTGCCTGCTTCTAGAAACTTCAGGAAACATGGAATGAGGACTGAACGTGTAACTGTTTGTTGTATGAGATAAGTATACCTTTATAAGCATTTATATTGATATCTTATTTAACACATAGGGCAATAAATTGTCTATCATATTTATAGATATAGATATATGGCTCCTTATATAACATTCCTGTTGATAATTGTTTACTTAGATACACAATTAGGGGCCGGTGTGTAGGAGCCATTCTTTCATTTGTTTATTAAACATAATTTAGTTTGTATTTATATTGGAATTATTTATAAATATTGTTGATATTTATTTATTTAATGTTTATATTAATTTGTATTTATTAATTATATAATATATATATTTATTATTGTAATAACTGTAATGAGATGTAATGATTTTTATTATTGCCTGAGTGTATTCCCACCTATAGGGAGGCGATGGTTACAAAAGCAGCTAAGATGACAGTCATTGACCGTATTTGCCGTGTGTGATGGTGTCTGCATTTCGGCCAAACTAGATCAAAGTATATTGTGGGTTAAAATATCATAAGAATAAATCTACCCATCAGGAACAGAACTTGTTGTCGTATCCTCATCATTTACGCGTCAGACTTTTGCACCTTCTACCACCAGGTAGTGGATCTCGATCAAAGAAAATTTAGCCTGTTTTTCCACTACAAGTACATCACCCCAAATTCTCTGCTTCTAGGGCGTGCAAACCCAAAGGGAGACCCTGGAGACTTCCAGTTCGATGGCTATCCATATAAAAGGCTTAAAAGTATTCAAACATAAGTCAGCAAGTTCTGGAAGAAGTGGAGCCAATTGGCTGGACCTAACCTGTTTGTACGGAACAAATGGCACACCAAAGAGCGAAATGTTGCTGTTGGAGATGTGGTCTGGTTGGCTGACCAAAATGCTCTGAGAGTACAGTACAGACTGGCCAGAGTTGTCAGTGTGAACAATGACAACAAAGGCATTGTAAGAGATGTGCTTGTGAAGACCTGTCCCAGCTCTCCTGTTCCCATCAGAAAGGCAGCTGGAATGAAGCTGGCCACAGGATCCAACAGGCTTAAACACAAAATCCCGGCCACAATCCTTCATTGAGATGTCAGGCGCCTTGTCATTCTAATTCCCATTGAAGAACAAGAGTGAAGGACTGATGTGACCTCATTGGGTTTGAGAAACCATGAGCTCAAGTGGGAGGTGTTGGGTTATAACTGAACAATTGGAGGTCTAATATTGCCGCCACCATTGAGAACTGCATTACCCAGAAGGCACCAGCAAAATGGCTGCCGATTGCTAATAAGAACACCTGAGCAGGAACGGTAGCTCTCAGTCTTCAATCAAGCAAAGGAACAGCACAGCAAGCTCTACTCATGTATTTACTCCAAAGACACCAATGGTCAGTAAATGTTATTTAGTTTATATTAGTTACAATGTTTAATTTGTACCTGGAAAGGATCTTGTTTAATTGCTTTTAGACCATTAATTCATGATGTATTTTACAATGGTAAAAAGTTAAAAGACTAAAAGGAAAGAGCTTGGTGTTTTAACTATTCAGTTGTTTGAAGTGAGCATTCCATTCTAATGAAATTGATTATTTGATTTAACTTAATTCCTTAGATTATTTTTTTTCATACTTAAATATTACATATATTTAATTTAAAAAGATTTTCTGAAATGGTTTATTTGTTTACCTTAATTTAATTAAAAAGCTCATGTATTGTTTGAATATTTCACAAAATGACATTGTTAACCTCTGTCTGCTTTGAAGGTTATCAACCTGATGTTTCAAACATTGATTAACTTGAAACCAACAAGTTGGAAAATAAAAGTTAATGAAAGGTGAAAGCAAGAGTTGTCCCTGAGTGTCCTTTTGGAGTGAAACTTAACACACACACGTTTGTCAGGCTAGAGGGACAATTTTTGATATTTTTCACAAATCATACTGGGCATAGAGTTGTGGGGACACTGGGTTCCAGTGGTGCTAGAGCTACAAAAAACATATAAAAAATCATGAAAAAAATCAGAGAACCTATACACAACTTAAAATTAAAATATATTCTTTGCACAACTGAGATATAAAAAAAGGCTTTTTTTCAGACTTTCTGGTGGTTTGTAAAGACTTTTCTGTAACACGGCCTATAAGGACAGTGTGGTGTACAAGGTCAGTGATGTCACCACACACACACACACAGAGTATAACCTGCTTTGAAAGGACACAAGTTCTGTAAGGCCAGTTCACCACACACACACACACAGAGTATAACCTGCTTTGAAAGGACACAAGTTCTGTAAGGCCAGTTCACCACACACACACACCGAGTATAACCTGCTTTGAAAGGACACAAGTTCTGTAAGGCCAGTTCACCACACACACACACACCGAGTATAACCTGCTTTGAAAGGACACAAGTTCTGTAAGGCCAGTTCACCACACACACACACCGAGTATAACCTGCTTTGAAAGGACACATGGATAAGACTAAAGTGGCTGAGACACACCATAATAATAATAATATGGAATATATTAAGAGGTAATTTTTGTTTTCTCTGTTAACGTCTGTTGTGCATTATAATTTATCGCATGAGTTTATATATAATTCAACTCTTTACTTGTTTTGTGGAGATTGCGAATAGGATCTAGTATATTTAGCTCATTAGTTGATTTCATTATGTTTGACTACTACACTTAACTCATCTGCATTTAAGCTAAAAATGTTGAAAATAATCTAGGTTTGTCATTATTAACACACAACACAACATTTGTTGGATCACTGAACTATATTTGATTTACCTCAAGAATCAATTCCTTAAAGGACAGCATTGTAAAAATTAATAAAAGGGAAATAAAAGTGGATCCTGGCCCAGGTTAACCACATAGCAAAACAAAACAAACAAAAAACAAAACACTGCCTGTGAGCAAAATAAATGAAGTTACCTATAATATTTCTGAACACATGACAGCAACCTTTAAAACATGCCTAGAAAGGTAAAGGCTCAGGCTGTCCAAAAGTGCATTTAGTATTTAGCATTTAAATGCCTTTTAAAGGCCAAGCCTCTGTTGCGTACAAAATCTCGAATGTTTTGAATGGATCTTGTCTCTAAGATAGGTTGTTCCTTTTCTTTGCACTTCAGACACTGCTCATTGGTGACAGTGACACCGTTTTCAATAAAGGGCCTCATGTGTTTCATCACAGCTTGTATCTCCTCCTCAGACCATGGTCTCTTCACACACCGCCTTGATGAAACACGGGAACCTGAACAGTTAAAAAAAAAAGACAAAAAGTGTGTGATAATTGACTTTAGGATCTTCTAAAAATCAAGTTTGATTTTTTTTATTACCATGACATTTTATTACACTGCTTGTTAAAAACAAAATTCATCCAGCTTCTTTATATGCCTTATATCATTAATGTGTTGACTGCACATTAGCAAGTGTGCCTAGTGATGGACATGGCACCGCATTTTAATAATACCTTGAGTAACCGAGTCAGGGAGATGAGGTGAACCAGAAGTTGCACAGGCAGCGTTCCCCTGGTCATCTAAAAAAATATTGCACAGTGTAAATGTATGGGCTTAAAGATCCTGTATGCCTACCAATCAAACACCATGGGCATGGAGGGGATTCATGTAAAACTGCAGACAGCCAATTCTATTATAACTATACTAACTATACTCATGGCAAAGTTGTTGAACCAGATGAAGTCAGAAGTGCGTGAATATGTGCAACAATACCTTGAGTGATAATTTTACTAGGAAATGATGTAGATTTTACACAGGCCAAGTCTTCCCTGTTGTTTTAAAACAATCATGCAAACTAATGAACTCATCAAAATACTATCCACAAAGCATATGCGTCACAATTAGGGATGGAACGATTACTGGTTTCATGATAAACCACTGTAAAATGTACTGAAGGTTAGTAATATGATATCGTTTAAAATTTAATTATCATTAAAACAGTGTTTGATTATCACAATTTTGAATTTTTTTTTTTTTCTCTTCTCTTTTTCCTTCCACCCAGCATGTACTATTTGAACAGTACCTGAAGCTGGTACTTAGAACACTTCCTCTATCCGTTTGCCTCTTTAAGATGAATTGCTTTTTTCAATTATATTCCCCAACTGTAAGTCGCTTTGGATAAAAGCGTCTGCCAAATGACTAAATGTAAATGTAAAATAAGGAAATAGAACAGAATAGAGTCTTGCTTTAAAAAAAAGTGCATAGAGCTGCTTGATTTATTTGTTGTTTGTTGATCAACAACCTAGATGTGCCTTTGGCTTGCTTAGTTGGGGACACTTCATTTCTAGCGATTATCGTTGATTTGATTACACCAATCATATTTAAACTGAGCTGACCTAGACAACCACACTTCTGCATTCAGTAATGAAATGCCTTAAGCTGAAAATTGAGCATTTATCTCATCATTATACATTACTGACATTGTATTCTACTATTAGATTTTGTTCAGTAATTTGACAATTTGTATTGTTAAAAGCGCTATATAAATAAAGGTGATTGTTTCCAGTGTGTGCATCTGTTCTTTTTCAACACTTTCATCTCATTTGAACAAAACCGTGATAATATTGATAATCGTGATATGAAATTTTCATACCGTTCCATCCCTAGTCACAATGAATAGAGATGACAAAAAGTTAAGCTTCTAACAAAGTTTCTAACCATCGACTACTGGAAAATTCCTGACTAAAACAGTTGTAATATACTGTAATGAACCCACAGATCCCAGCTCATTACATGAGATATGTTGGGCAAACTTTGGGTCCATCATTGAGATTATACCTTGAGCTGCAGTCTCGGAGAGCTGAGGCGATGCAAAAGTCACAGAAGGCAACATTTCTTCATTGTCTAAAAGCAAAACAAGACAAAATCTCCAAAGGTATCAACTACACAGCAAAGAGGGTAGGCAATAAAAAGTTCATACATGTTTGAAATAACAGTAGGCTGTTATCTAAATGTATAAAAAAGCCTGTTTAAAATATTTCACCAATATAACTGCAAAATCCACAACATAGAATACAACAATTTCAGCAGCCAATTTTAACAGTACCTTGCAATGTGCAAACATTAGGGAGTTGCTGTGATCCGGTATCCATGTCGTCTATGTCATCTAATAAATGACATTGTAAAAATGTTATTAAATGTTATTACACCAACCATGTACACATACACCAAGTAGATTTAACAAGATGTAAATGATGCATACCACCAATTTCGTCCAGAGACTTTCCTTGTATATTCTTCACACTTCCCTTCTCCATAGCTATAAGCAGCTTTGAGATCTTAGCCAGCTGAATTGTTGATTGGGGCAGTCGATAGTACTCCCTATGAACCCTAATGTCATGGCCGAGAAAATCGGCCAGCTGGTCCAGTTCATTTTCTTTCAAGTTCATGACTTGGCTTATTGTGGCGATCTGTTTGCGAAGGTTAGTTGATCTGAGGTTTTGAGGATCTTCAGCTTCACACGCTTCTGCAAATTGACCAAACTGCCCTCTGTAGTGACCATCACTACAAGGAATAGCAAAGAGGTAATTGTTGTTTTCAGTTACTCCACACTCTTTCCTCTTACTAATGAGGAGTGACAGGTTAGCAGTCATATCAGAAGTCAGGATCACAGCAACCTTTCGTCCTTTTTTCCCTTTCAGTTCCACTCTGACGAATTGTTTGCAGAGTCTCTTCTCAACTTCTGTAAGCCCAGAGCTTATGTCATCGTTTAGTTGTGACATGTTACGATCTTCAAAATTTTTTACAGTCATCCGTGCCACCTCACCTTCCCTCCTCCTATTAAACAAGATGACTTGACAGAGGGTCACTTTCGCTAGTGCTGCATAAGTGCCTGCTGTTGGGTTATCGGCTAGTTTCTCCTTAGTCAATTCCACTTGCTGACCAAGATATAACTGTAGCTTCTGAACGTCTTTGGCCAGTGGAAGCCTGGTGCTCTTGTTGTATTTTGCCTCACTCAGGTTTGATAAGGCAGAATGGGAAACTAATTCAGACCATTTTGTTTCATGAAGTGTATGAAACCTCCTCATGGAATCGATCATCTCTTGGTCTTCTTCCATGAGAGCACGACACATGATGAGGTCACTTATCTTTCTGAGAGAATGCCCAATTTTCAGGGCCAAACTTGGTGCTTTGAATGTGCTGTTTTCATGATCAAAACCTGAAACTCTCTTGACAGCACTAGTAAGAATAAAGAAGTTGCCTGGTTTTAATGCCTCTTCCATGTTATGGATTCTTGTTGTGTGGCGCAGAGTCACAAGTAATCTCCCAACCTCCCTTACTTTCTGTCTTATATACTCATGCTTCGATCTTTCACTCCCATGCTTATTAAAGAGGGACTGTGCAAACTGCATGAGATAATGATCGTTCCTTATTGCAGTGGACACATCATCCTTGTGCATTTTGCCCAACACTGACCAAAGTTCACTTGAAATTGGCTGGGACATTGTAGATTGAGCAGATGCGATACCAAAGACTCTGTCTCTCAACTCGGGTCCCCCTTCAACATTATTCTCTGGTCTTAGAGCACATCTTTTCATATGTCGAGAAAGTTCTTTTATGGATAACATACCCTTACAGTACAAGCAGTAATCGTATGTCTCAGAGCTGCTGCTCTGTTTGGAACTCCTTTTCACTTTAAGACAGCCTGATCCTGTGGTTTTAACAACTGAATTGTGCCTGAAGTTGCCAAGGTTTCGGAATTTCTCAAGAAGAACCTTTCTGTCCTTTGATGATTTTGGGAACTGGAGTGCCTGTGCGACTTCAGCATTTTCGTTTACATGCCTCTCGAGATGACGTGCAAATTTTGTTTGAGGTTTTCCACAAACAAAACAATAATTGACTTGGCTTTTAAGGACTTTTGATGATTTGGTTGGGGATTTACTTTGGTCAAGAAATGTATCCACAGTACCCTTTTCGTTACTCGCATCTTTTGTTTTCTGCTGGTATGACTCTAAGCTTTCTGGTTCGGGGTCACTTTGGAGATCACCAGTAGTTTCTAGATCCATCAGGATATTCTTACAGTTGTCCTGTATATCTAAGGTCTGTTCTTGTTCAGCAAAATCAGGCATATTAGTGCTATTGGACTTTTTGGATGGTTTAGGCAACTCAATCGACTCTGTCCCTGAGCTTTCTGAATCCGATACAGATTCTGGGATGAACTCGTCATCAGATGAGACATCATCCTTTAAAGTACATTAATTTAATTAATTAAATACAGCATACTTTAAATAACAGAAATACACATGGGAAAGATGTCAAAAACTGCTAACTGCTAAGAGCCATCATATTGATATTAAGCATATTATAGTTCAATGTACACTTACATCTGATATATCCCAGTCTTCTGAGGATTTCTGGAGGCAGATTTTATGCCACACACCACAGCATTCTTCACAGACAAAATTAAGCAAACCACAGTGTTAGACAACAATTGATCAGTTTCCCATGCCGATCAATTACATACTCATTTTCTTATTAAATGCAAAGAGCTTCACACTTATGAAACAAACAAAATCAAGAAATGCAACGGTTCAGTACAAATGCACAATTTGAGTGATGGCTTACACATTCCATTTAGACAAATGTACACAGGTTTCGACCATTAAGGTAGAATTCACTGGAGTGGCAGAGCATTTACATTACCCATTCAAAGTCAAAGTTAAAAAAAAAAGTATGTAATGATCCCACACATCACACATTAAATTCACTAACGCCACTAAACAAAGTGAGTTCAGAATGAAAAGCAGATTTAAAAAAAAAAAAAAGACTGTTCAAATGGTGCATTCTGATGGGATTTCCAGACAGATACAGATTTAAACTTACAAATATGATATATGGCATTTTCTTCATAATCAAGAGATTTGATATTCTGATTATAAAACATTGTTATTGTAACACATTTTTTTTTAATGTGTAATATGCAAGGTGTGAGGCCATATAGGCTATGTTTCAGAATGCATCCTTGGCCCAAAGACTTCTGGCAGAATGGTCTAATGTGGAACAGAAATGCTGAAATGTTTAGCCTACATTAAGACACCTTCAAACATTTGGATTGGCAATTGTTATTGAATTAGGTCTGGATTTCAAACCAAGAACTGTGGTTTTTGCATTGGTAAGATCAAAAATAAGTTTTGTTGAAATTTGTCTATACAAATCAAACAGTGGCGTTTCGCTTATTGTGCAATTGGGTTAACATCGCAAATGAATAAAGTGAATGAAAGATGGATTTAGCCGAGCTGCAGCGAACTGAATGAAAAAGCGAAACATTTGCAAGGATTTAAGGTTGTAACCTAACTTAGGGCTAAGTCTTATCAACAAAGAGCAATAGGACAATATAGATAGCCTAATAATATAAACAATAATAGCAAAGGAATTAAGGAGTTGTTCAACATCCAAAGGCGAATGTCTCCAGGGATAAGAGAACCTTTGGATAGATGTGTGTTGCGGCATATCCGACCCCTCCATCCCACTCCAAAATTTAAAAAAACTCCTTCGCTTCACGTCAATGGCCTATTTTGATTACAAAATGGTAAATTTTGCCAAAAGGTGACTAGTTTGCAGTATGCGCTATGTTCTCTACCATATGCCTCAGCTTGTAAACTCACTTGAGTGGAATGTCATAGTATCTGCCACTACAGTGATTTTCTTCGTAATGGTTTGAACTGATAAAACATTCAAGCAACATGTTTTTATGCTTTATAGGTGCAAGTCTGGAACTGAACCATGGCTTGAAATTTAACTTATGGTATACTGAGAAATGCATTAAAAGATGATGAATAACACACTTACGTTTGCATCTTACACCGTGCCATCTGAGAGATGTCAAAGGTGAATGGCATATCATGCATTTGTCAATTCTCACCAATTCAAAAACCAGTTTATGAATTGTACACTAAAAAAAAAGGAAAAAAAAGAAAACATGAAATAAAACACCTTTACACACACAAATTATATTATGAATTTAAAAAAAACCTTTGACTCATTTAGTTTCACACCACCTTTTCTACAAATCCTTCATGAGAGATGAAAAGGGGGAAAGAAGTTACTTTTGAGATATAATAGCAAAGCATACAGTATCGTTTAAAGTCCAGTGACTTATTTTAAGATTGGCTATCTGCTGGAGCATCACTCATGACACACACACAAGAGAAAGAAATATTTCTACTTGGAACTCTTGTGACGATGGCAAAGAAGACAATTCCTCTAAATAATGAAGTAAACCTTCATCTGGCATTTAAAAAACACAACACATCTAGTTTCTGAACCTGTGTCCAAAGCCAAATTTAGATGTAGCCTGCTTAACTTCTATTACGCAGAAAAAAAAATGGCAACAGGGTTCTCTACCAATCAAAGGCATTGCTTAACACTAAAAGTTAAACTCCAAGACCAGGGTAAATAAACCTATATCCCTGTTTGAAGACAGCGAGTGCTGTAAGTAGGAAGAAGAATGAGACAATTTTCTGCAATACAGACCACTAGCGAAACAGCGAGTAACTAACTGATAGGGGAAGGAAACTGATCATTCTCTTCTTCCTAGCCACAGCACTACATAACCTATAACTGCAAGGAAATAGGTTGATTAACCCTAATCTATTTAAGTAAAGCAAAAGTAAAAACAATAATAAGAAATTAAAGTAATTTTGTGAAAAAAGTTAAATATCTGTCCATGTGTGTGTGACACAGACAAACTCAAGGTATGCAAGGACACGGTCCTCTGGACATGTAATGACATCCATGCTCAAACCCTGAGTCTTCCACTGTTGGAGTCCCAGTGTGTGGCACACTCAGAAAAACACACGTGTTGGGGGGACACCGTGGTTAGAAAAGACCATCTATGCTGAATAGACGACATTTCCACCACAGCTGCAAGATGTTTACTAAAACACTGAAAATCACAGAACTTCTAACCATTGGCCCATTTAAAAAAAAAGGTAAATTCAAACTCACCTCACAAGCAGAGTCGTTTGGTGCGGCTCTGGATGATTGACACGCTGATCTCGAGTCGGTCTCTGTACAACGGAACAAAGAGAGATTTAGTGCTTGGCTTTCCTCGAGTCATAAAACCACATATAACCATAACATGCTCAACTCACATCCCTGACAGACAAAAATCTTCTCAAAATATCCATCAAGACACAAAATAATCATCTAAAAATGGCCTGATATTAACACACGTTTTTTTTCATGCTGCAAACCTTTAGGCATGCCATGCATTGCCAGAATTCACCAAACCTTTACCCAAAACTTTAACTGACCACTGGTAAGGTCTGTTGAGAACACAGCAGGTGACACCTCCTGGTGCTGGACACTAACTTCTCCGAACCTCTCTTTCGCAGAAGAAGTGCCACAATGACCTCCAACACAATGCACCTAAAAAAAGAACAGCAATATGCAAAGATGAACAGGCATCAACTGGTACTGTGTCCGTTTCACCTAAGAGGGACACCCTCACCCAAACCTGATGTAGACAAGGGAACACAATGTTAAAGGATGACTTTTTGTACCGACAAAGATTTTTAGACTGTACCTGCAGTATAACTATAATTAACTGATAAATATGTCCCTTATGAAACAAAACATTCACACATCCCGTAATAAACAGCTGAATTTAAACAGACCTCTTGCTCAGGGCCGTCTGGTGTGGGACTGGATGACTGAGACTCTGCTCTCAATTCTGTGTCTGTTGAAGAGAACACAGGACATGAAGGCACAGTGCTTTGCAAGACCCCAGGGTTTACCAGGCATTGTTAATTCATGCAGGGCTCACCTCTGAACAAGTCCGTAGAGATAACTTTGGGTTTCAAGTCATTGGCTTGGTCACCAAGCTCTGCAATGGAGTGTTGGCCAGAAGGGAAGCTTGTACCACTGAGCTGTGGCTAAACAAGTTAAAGAGAAAAATGCACATGTGAACTTGGACATCATCTACACAATTGTGCTATTGTACAGTTGAACTGACTAAAGTCCCAATGAAACAATGGAACTTACTGCTTTAAAAGACAGTCATATTCAACCTTACCTCACAAGCAGAACTGCCTGATGTAATATTGCAGGACTGGACTTCTGGTCTCTCTCTGGTCTCTGTAGAATATAGGAAAGAATATGAGAAAGGCCAGGGAGGGTGGAGTTGTGCATCACTCTAGAAGCAGCCACACCATCACTGGTTCGCATACTTTATAGACACAATGTGTTTTTATGCCCACCATAACTAATGTAAAACATTAATTCAAACAGTCACTGACCTTCAATAGAGACTGTGGATGACATGGTTTGGTCTTGGAAACGGTCTTTAATAGACTCTTGGGCAGCAGTGCTTGTAACTATTGGGGGAATCTACAAAACATACAGATAAGCCTGCTGGCATCAGCTGGGAGTGTCATGCAAGTTCAAGATTAACCTGACAAGATTCACTGAAAACCGGATTGAATACCACCAAGAAGTGACTTCTGTTTTTTGGTTATAATTGTTGGCACTAACAAGCGATAGGTATTGTTTAATCTTTGAGGCATTATGAAACTCGCACATCTTAACACATAGTAGCTTTTAAGACAGAGATGATTTCATTGTTATCAAGATGTCTAGATGTATAGGCTTTAAACCTTGACACCAATTCATAGAGAAAAAAAAAATAAAAAATCAAAATTACCCACCTCTTTACGCCAGGGCCATTCTTTCCCACCATAGTCATTAGGGTGGCCCTTATTTTTGAAGTATTGAAAACTCTTCCTCTGACCCTGTTATATGTTTCCAAATAATAAAAAAAAAATTCTGGTAAAGTTTGAGGGCAATATACCAATTGTAACAGGTTGCTCAATGGTCAGCTAATCAGTGCTATATAACAAATAGGCCATGTTAACCACTATAGTCACAATAATGACAATATACAGTATTATAGTGGGAATTACACTTCTGGTCTGTTCAGTATTCATATATTTCATGAAGGGTACCATAGTATAGGCCTACTTTATTGATGATCTCTGTTGGGCCTTGTCTGAGTATATTCATCATCAACCAAAGCCACAGTGAACAAACAAGGCTTACATAAATTAGTACTGAGTCTACTGACTGTATCAAAAGACCTATTTAATGTTGTATTTATACATGTACACTGTACAGTGCAAGTGAGAGTATTGATCAAATTTAGGAACCAGACATCAGCTAATTCAGCTTTGATGACAAAATGGAGGCAATTGGCAAACAGGCAATGAAAGTAAAGAAATCCAAACGTCAAAAGTCATACCTGCTATCGCCTGAAGCAGATATCGCAGGTGCAAAGTTGCCTTCTAAGAAGCAAGTTTTAGGACAGTTTCTGTACTGTCACATTGAAAACAAAAATCCATTAAGACAAGCTGCAAGTAATACTGTTGAGAAAGTAGAGAAATTTTGGAAGAGAGCAAGAATTCCCATTCAGCACAAGCAAGACATGATTAAGAAAGTAGAAAATCTGTACAAGACATATCAGGCTTTAAAGAAGAATGCATACAGAAGGTCTGCTAAACAAATTGAAAATGAGAAGGCATTTACTGAAGATTTTGAAGATCTTTTTGATGTGGCACATCAAGATGCACTAAATATAATGAACATCCCTGAAGATAAAGACTTCTTGATTTACACTATGTATTAACAGAGACTAATTGTGATTTGTCACTTAGTAGTTTAAAATAAATATGATTCATGTTTCTCAATTTCTCATAGCTATTGGTTTTTGTATCTGTAGAATTATTGCGTGATTGGCCAGCCTTATGTTCCTGGCCTTTGAGCAACCTGTAGAATTTGTTCAAATGTAAAAAAAATTTAGGGGAATTATTTTCAATATAAAAGGAAAGATTCTAGAGGGTCAGAGTAATAAAATTCAAACTTTTATTTTTTTCACTATATAATAAGGGCCACCCTAATAGTCATAAGTGATTTCAGTTCCTGCCATAATTTCCTTCAGTGCAAAAAGGCAGAGATGTGGCTTCCCATCTGCTTCGATCAACTTCATTCTGCAACTTGGTGCCTTATGGTCATCGTTTACCAGTCGCCCAAATGACCCATCTTCAAGTGCTCCATCAATACTGCAAATTTACAAACATCATGCACTAAACAGACGTTTATAGTGACACGCTTTTGAATTGTACTTTAATTTGTAAGCAACTACACTAATGCCAACATCCAATACAAGTATAGTTATTTGATGCATAGTTAAGTTAAAGAGCAACATGAGATCTTTACTTCAGAAATTCTAAGTCATCACTGTAGAAATCTAAACATATTAGTCATTCTGAACCTACCACCATGTTTTCCGCTTCCATATGAACTCAAACATGAAGACCGAACATGCATCGTGGTACAGTTTACGTCTGTGTTCAGCTTCAGCTGCATCAATGAGCTCTCCTCTATACTCCACCACAAACTCTCCTTGATTGAAAGCAGCTAAAGTGAAGATACCACGACCTGCAGACACAACCTTATTAGAGTCACAGGGGTAGCAGACTATCCACTGGATACAACTCACAAATAATCATAATCAATTATTCCTATAAATCGCTGCTAGGCAACCTTGTGCTTTTTTTTTTCCTCCTTTCAATTCTACATGTAGAATAATGAATACATGTCCAAGTGTAGAATAACAACAACAGAGAGACCCACTATTAACTAAAATATTATAAAAATACTATTAACAACTTTCATTTATATTGATGTTTGTACAATCAATAGTCATGGACTGAAATCCACTGGTCATAATATCCATTCAAGAAACGGTGACGTGTGAGCCCTCAGTCTAGCCTGCAGTGTGTCAAAGTCACTCACCTTTAACTTGATTAATATATTTGACTTCTAACATTGAATTCTTGTCTCTTCCTGCAAGGATGTGATTAATGGCATCCTGAAGGGGAGTAGTTCTTCGTGGCATGACAGAATTTGCTAAGAAAATTAACAAAAATGTAAACAACAACACATATTCACTACTTTTCATGTCAATAATAGCATAGATATTAACATAACATTTCCCTGCTGTCAGTATACCAGTATATTTTAAGTTCTGTGAGGGGACATACACAAACAAACAGATGGACGCAAGGGTCTAATTTCAATACCCTAAAACATTAGCTCCCGGTTTCAAAAACAAGGCTTAAGCTAGTCCCAGACTAAAATGCATGTCTGAGCTGTTTTTACTGAAAGCAACTTGCACTGACAGATCTTAAAATATGTCAGTGTCATTGTTTTGTCTCAAGATACACACCAGTAATGTATTTTTCTAAGGTACATTTATAAAAGCTATAGATGTCCTAATTGAACTAAGGCCTACCCTGACGTAGTCTAAACCATGTCTGTGAAACCGGGCTTTAGATCTCTTAGAAATGTAATACAACTATAAGAGTGCAAAACAATATAATGCAAATATATATGTATGTATATATATATATATTAGTGCTGGGCAACGATTAAAATCTTTAATCGTGATTAATCGCATGATTTGTCTGATTAATCGTGATTAATCGCAATGTTATGCGCAAAATTTAATAATGAATTCAAAAGTAGTGTTTTGTGCACTTTATTTTAACCCTCTGGGGTCGGCGGTCCCGCCTGACAGAAATTTCGCCAAATCATTTAAATAACACTGCGAGTTTTTGTCATATAGACATTTAAAAAACACCCTCAGAAACCTTGGACGGTCTACTTTTCAAATATATATAGGTAGACATTGTTGCCATTTTCAGCAGCGATTCTTGTACCTGTGTCCATGGCTCAGTGTGCTAAGCCTGTCTGCCTGTAATCACAAGATCGCCAGTTCAAACCAATCCTATTTAGAACGTGAATAGCGATCTTCAGCTGAGAGCAGTCCTATACACTCCTGATGCAAGTAAGACAAAGAAAGGTGGTACAGTTTGCCTTTTTTCCTATTTAACCTAATTTAAAAAACTTTAATACTTCCAAGAATGGAAGTTTTGAAAAGAAGACCGATTACAGATTTAGTCAGTGTTTTTTTCATGATTCTACATAATGATTTCAGCGAGATATAAACTGAAATACACAAGAAAGATACGCGGTTGACGATGCCCTCGTCCCGAGTGTTAATAATAGTCACTGCATCATATTTATCGCTTTCTATATTTATATGGTCACAGTTTCATTTTTCATTCCATCTACCAATAAACTGTGAAAGGGATTTTATTGTTGCTACTTTCTTGCGTTTCAATCAATATTCATTGTGAAAGCCACTGACTTTGAGGAAAAAAGAGTGTCACTCCAAAATTCTAACACTTTAGTAACCAAACCACATAAAATTTCAGAATGTCTCTTTCACCTATGTGTAGCCAACCCCTGTGTCTAAGCTTCAGAGCTCAAAAGTCTTACCTAGAAATGTCTATAATGTGATTTTTTACAATTTCTCAGCATGTCTGAAAATAGGTTTTTGAAAAGTATATGTTTAAAGATTTTAACAAAAAATAGAATAATAACATTTTAAGTGGTCTCAGATTATTGGTGCTGAGTTTGTGCTGAATAAAAGCACATGTAACAATGCAGCAGTCTTAGCCCCACCCCAAATGCTCTCATTGATTGAAACGCGTGATGAAGCCCATTCCAAGCCAGTACTGATCAACATCCCTCCCCTCCTGTGACCCATGGTTTGTAGGTGTATTCAGAGCAGAGCATGTGAGCGGAGTGGAGCGGTGAGAATTTCCGCTCCTCGCTCACGAGGCTGTTGGCTCCGCCCGCTCCTCCGCTCTAATTCGCACTAAGCCGCTCCGCTCAACACCGCTCCTCGCTCCACAAAAATTTCCTCCCGCTCCAGTCAAATCGCTCCACGCTCGCTCCAATTTAAAAGAGGGACAAATAATCTGCATGCCTTACAAAAGTCACCTTAAACCGAAGCATTATGTCATAAAGAAATATGAGCAACGGCAACATTGCCAGTCAGAACAGAAAGTATTTATTTTTAAGCAACATATAGACAACAACAGACAGGTTTGGCAATGGCATTCCAGGCTTAAAAATAAAGGAATCAGTGGGCTTAATAGCCTAAATATACATGCACGTTTTAAATTTCTCAATTTTTTTCTGTTGATGCTGCTGCTGCGTCTCTCTATAAAATAAAATTTCACTGACGCTGCATGCAGGGACCATGACAACAGATAGGGGGCAGTGGCGGACACACAAATATACAACATATGTCAGGTTTTTGGTATACAAAGACTTTTTAGAAAACCACTTTTTGGGTATTAAAACATGCTGAGAAAAGGTTTTATAAGGTTAATTTTATGAGGACAGCCAACTGTCCTCCTATACCAGAGGGTCCTCATTGCTCTTTGAAATGTCTTGAAATCTGTCCTTCTATCCCGAAAAACAAACACACACACACACACACACACACACTTTGAGGGTTAAAGAGGACACTTTTTTCAAACCAGTACAAATGGTGGTTTAAGGGGACTACCTTTTCCTCTGCTTCTACAGCTACTGAAGAACCAAAAAAGTGTTTGACAACACCCATACATTTTAAATTTCATTTTAGATTTGCAATATACATTACAGAATAACCAATATTGCACCTGACATATTGCTGGGATACGGGACATCGGAATATGACATAAGGGGTGGTTAGTAGGACACAAACGTTTGCTGGGACGCAGGTTTACACTACACAAAAACATGGCAGCCCACCGGGTTATGAGCTCGCTCCCTGTTTATGAAGACATTTTAGTGATACACACACACACACACCTAACAGCCTACTGGATTACGAGCTCACTCTCTGTTTGTTAGGACATTTCAGTGAAACACACACACACACACCTAACAGCCTACTGGATTACGAGCGCACTCAATGTTGATGAGGACATTTCAGTGAAACACACAAAATAGCATGCTCTACTGTGAGGTTTAAAGAAGTGTTTCAATAAACACAATCTGCCTTTTCAAAACAACTTATTGTAACATTCTTTTACTTAAATCTAATTCACAATAACCAAAACTTCACTGCCATTTACAAGGAAAATCAGGCATCATTTAAAACCCCTTTAAAAGATATATCAATCCTTTTAAAAAAAAAAAGCATGCTGTACTGTGAGGTTTAAAGAAGAGTTTCAATAAACACAATCTGCCTTTTCAAAACAACTTATTGTAACATTCTTTTACTTAAATCTAATTCACAATAACCAAAACTTCACTGCCATTTACAAGGAAAATAAGGCATCATTTAAAACCCCTTTAAAAGATATATGAAGCCTTTTTTTTAAAAAAAAGCACTGCTCCAATATAATGAATGAAATAATGAATGAAAAAGAATGTTATGGCATAATTCTAAAATACAAATCTGTTGAAGACAAAAAGTGACAATCAACATTAACTAAAAATTATTGTTGGTGATTCTGTTTTTTTAAAGTTATTCCACGATTACGCACAAAATCCCTAATATTTTGAACACTTCGATTCTCTAAAATTGGATGTTCAGCAAGTTTGCATTGGTGACATTCGGCATAAGTGGCCAATTTCCCTTTTAGTATGTGGTGCTTAAAATGCTTCATAACTGATTTGACCTCTCCTTGTGACCACTTCCTTTTTGGTTTCCTTTTTGTAGTAGCAGATGTCTCTGTAGAACTGTCCGGTGAAACTAAAAAAAAGAAACACAAACAAACAAACAGGCAGATAAGTAGCATATATAGTAACACTATAGTAACAAATTATTTACAATTGAAAAACATAAAAAGTTTCGACTGCACAAGTATTCACCCCCAAAATTGTGTACATTTTCATCCCCTACAATTTACCATGAGAACTTTCAGGCACTTCTTCCATAGACACAAATGATGTCCTTTCTAATAAAGAGAAATAAAACTCATTTAACAGAAACCTTATTGCATATATAGTAACACTTTTTAAAATTTACAATTGAAAAACATGAGGTCTTTACTGCACAAATATTCACCCCTAAACTGTAAATTTACATCCCGTATAATTTACCATAAGAGCTTTCAGGCACTTCTTCCATAGCCACAGATGATGTACTTTCTAATAAAGAGAAATAAAACTTGTTTAACAGAAACCTCATTAAACTGATAACTGGTTTGAAAACAAGACAATGGACAAAATCCTAGGAGCATGAGATAATTGTACTTCTCATACAAGCATAGTGCATCCATTACACTGATTCAGCAAATGTTAATAAAAAAAGAGGAAATAAGTAAAATAATATATGTAATAATATCAATTAAATGGTCCTTTCATTGTGGCGAAGAAAACCTTTCCTGATTTTTAATAGGATTTCTATTTCATCCAATGATTTTCCTTGTAGATCTGTAAAGCATCCTTTTTCCATGGCAAGAAGCAACTTTGAAATTTTTGCCAGTTGAGTGGTTGCTTCTGGCAATCGATAAAAGTCACGGTGAACATGGATGTCGTGTCCCAAAAAATCTGCCAACTGATCAATTTCGTTGTCTTTTAGATTTAAAATTTGAGATAATGTGGCCACATGTTTTCGAAGATATGTTGACCTGAGGTATTCAGGGTTTTTGGCTCCACATTGAACCGCATAGGTTCTCAAGCAGTCCTGCCCCCTATAGTGACTCATACATTTTGGCCTGGCAAACAAGAACATATTAGCAATGCCAACACCACATTCTTCTCTATTGCTAACTATTAGGAGTAAAGCATCCACCATAGCTGGAGTGAGAAGGACTGCAACCTTCCTTCCTCTTTCCCCATGATCTCTATTGTTTGTTGAGCAATATTTACATTTTCAGCAGTTTTTTGTTTTTTGGAATTAGCATTAACACAGGTCATGTCTAATTCGCTGCTTGAGCTAGACTGACTATCTGGCCACTTCAGAGAAGATATAGGTCCAACACATTGGATACACTTGTCTAAACTTGAAATGGTTGTAGCACACATGTCACGTGTACAGCACTGTAGATAAAAATCATTATAAATTAACAAATGCAAAAGAAGTACGTAATATCATTTTTAAAATCCTGTTCAAAGGCTATGTGTTTTTATACTAAATCTTTAGACATACGGTCGCAGAAAAAACTAAGAGACCACAGCACAATTTTTTTTTCACTCATTTCTCAATTTGTGGGTGTGCGTCGGTGAACAATATATATTTTTATGGCAATTGCAGCCTGGTTCTTCTGTCTTTCTCATTAATGAAGGGCTTCTTCCTTGCTTTATGGAATTGCAGTTCTTCACACCTGCACTTAATGTTTCCCATTCCATTCGAAGGTCACTTGATGTCATACTTCAATTCACAAGAAACTCTCGGATAAGTTAACTGTCATCTCTGGCATTAGAAAGTTGCTTCCTCCCTTTACCTGGCCGGTTTCTGGTCATTCCCAGAGTCTCCCACTTCATCTTATCCCTGTGTCCTGCTGTCTTAAAAATTTTGAACCTGTAAGTATCCTGCTGTTCAGCACAGCCTTCTGCCAGCAGAACCATGATTAAACCAGGATTTAAAAATGCAGATTTGTTTAAAATATAGAGTGGTCTCTTAATTTTTCTACAACTGTAAGTTCAGGAACATACTTTCTGGCTTCAATGAATAGAGTCAGTGATGCAGTCAAGTACTGATTTAGTCAGATAGTGTGATTTTCTGCATTTCATTGCACTTTAAACTAATGTACCTGAGTTCCAAAATAATCATCACACCAATAAGTACAGTTACCTGTGGAGAACACCTGGAGGCTGCCTGTTGCTTTTCCATGGCATCGGTAGGTGATGATGATGGTGCTCCAGTGTTCTCCAGCTGCTTAGTGGGCATTATCTCAGGTTTCTGTCATTTAAAACAATTTGTAAAATAAATAAAGCAAAGTTAATAATTTTTTCACTCAACAAATTATTTAGATACAGTTGGTAGTTTCTTAGTGTATTCTCTCTCAGTTTCATTGGCGCAAAGCTTCAGCGGCAGAGACGTATCCGTGTGCCATATTGTAGCCGATCAGTGTAAGCACTACCCAGACATGTGCTCTTGTTTATTTTGGTCACAATGGGTGTATTCACATATTTCTTTACCCAATACTAACTTTCGGATTATCATGTTATTATCATGCGAATAGCGCAATTTGCAAGTGGGAAGCCGATCAGAGCCGCTTCGAGACGCAGACGCTTTAGTCAGTCACTCTTGTTCTTTCTATTCATATCACGAAGCTGTAAAAATATATTTAGTTTTTACCTATATATATATTTGAAAAATAGATCGTCCAAGGTTTCTGAGGGTGTTTTTTAAATGTGTATATGACAAAAACTCTCAGAGTTATTTAAACGGTTTGGTGAAATTTCTGTCAGGTCCCACCAGCGGGACCGCCGACCCCAAAAGGTTAACATATTACATTGGTATAGTGCTGCAATTTGTTGTTATGGAAACTTCAGAGATGCTCCAGTCTATGTTTATGTCTAGTTTTAATCTGGGGGGAGAATAATATTGGTAATTAAATGAAAATGATAATGTATCTACAGTACAAATATCTTTAGTAGAGCAACAATAACTAAATACTATGAGTGCACAGAAAGCAGCAGGACCTCTCCATACTAGTGCATACTGAAATTCACTCACAGCGTAGCAGAGGACCAACTGTCTATCTTTACTAGCACTGTGAACAGGAAATTACACCCATGGCTGGTCACAGACAAGGTAACCCACCTACAGGATACCTATAGGAAATACAGCATGACCAATCATCCTAGACTGTCTTTGGCCAGGAAGGAAAATTCTACAGAGGAGGAACATGGATACTCTTCCCAAATGGAATTCTAACAGACCATGGAGCTGGGACTTCATCAGGAATTGAATATTTAATAGTCTTACTCTGATTCCGAACAGTAACAATGTTGTGCAGAACTTTTTCTGCCTCTGTTGCAACATAATATAGCTCAAGACAACAAATACATAGCCAAATACTTTCATACCTCTTCGGCAGTTTTATTAGGACTGCAGGAGCAGGGGTTAATGCCATATGACTCGCTACTCAATGCTAATGCCTACTGTAGAATCCCACAACATAGACTCAGGTGCCATGCCTGTACTCCTTAAGATAAGCAGTTTGGAAAAAAAGTATTAAAAAGTATTAAAATCCAGTCCCTCTCCTGGAGATGCACCCTCCAAGAAAATGTATTTGAAACCATTACAGACACTCCTCACTCCACATGGACTTAGGACCAGCTCTCTGACCAGTCAGTATTGTACACTGTATGAGAACTTTGGTCATGGAAACGGCAGTGCGCATTTGTATTCTGTTCTGTGTATTCTGCTTTCTGATATATGACTTATTCTGATGTGTTGCCTTTAGTTTGATGAATATACTTTGTACTGTCAGGTAGGAAACCTCCAGTAGCACATAAAACATGGACGCACGTAAGCTTGAAGTTTTCCTGTATCTTATACTTTTCATAAATATTTAAAAGCAATGGTGTAAGTTTTTACTGGTTTCATATCATTTATTTGTTATTCTGCTGATGATTAACATTAGCAGTTATTGGCCAGCTTGTTGTAACTTTGCTATGCTAGATAAGAGATTATTACAGTACACAGTACACTACTGCATAAACATTTATAAATATAAATATGCCTGAAATATCAGAAAGGGGTGGCTTGTCGCTTATCAACCAATTTGCTTAAAGACCTAGTCATTGGAATGGACCTCGATAATTAAGTGAGGAGTGTCTGAATTTAACATACCAGACTGAGCTACTTAGCTAATGCACATTACTATTACCATTAAATGTGCTTGCTAGAGTTACAAACACAACTTATGAGGCAGATTTGTAAAAGTTTGGGCACATGAAAACATGGTCTATTGAGCTTTGTATGTTTTTTTATAAGTGAATCAATCACAAGACATAGTCTAATACCTGGTTGCGCCCAAACACACACACACACACAACCACATTATACATAATCATACATAAGTAGAAGTCATAAATATTATGCTACATACCGTGTTAACATTGTCAGGTTGTTCCCCACCAACACTAGACTGAAGTGCAGGTGCCTGGTCTACAAAATCCTACAAAAAGACAACAGAACACATCACAAACACAGTATACGTTCATACTTTTACAATATACAATCACAAGGCATAGTCTAAATACTATTTCTATGCAGCAATAATATACAGTGACTATTTCAAAGCCCTAAATGAATATTAAACACACTGGGCTACAACTAGAACCTGCTAAGAAACCTAAGAACAGGGGAACTACGGGAGTCCTTACAATAACTGTGGTCCCTGTAAACCAGCTCTTCTTCAGACCTACACACATACACAAATGCTGAAATTAATAGTCTAAATGCATCTCTGCGACATTTCTCCACACTGTCCTTGCAAACTACTGTCCTCATATACAGACACAGACACACAACCACATTATACATAATCATACATAAGTAGAAGTCAGAAATATTATGCTACATACCGTGTGAATATTGTCAGGTTGTTCCCCACCAACACTAGGCTGAAGTGCAGGTGCCTGGTCTACAAAATCCTACAAAAAGACAACAGAACACATCACAAACACAGTATACGTTCATACTTTTACAATATACAATCACAAGGCATAGTCTAAATACTATTTCTATGCAGCAATAATATACAGTGACTATTTCAAAGCCCTAAATGAATATTAAACACACTGGGCTACAACTAGAACCTGCTAAGAAACCTAAGAACAGGGGAACTACGGGAGTTCTTACAATAACTGTGGTCCCTGTAAACCAGCTCTTCTTCAGACCTACACACATACACACATGCTGAAATTAATAGTCTAAATGCATCTCTGGGACATTTCTCCACAATGTCCTTGCAAACTACTGTCCTCATATACAGACACACACACACAAAACCACATTATACATAATAATACATAAGTCAGAAATGTTATGCTACATACCATGTTAACATAGTCAGGTTGTACTCCAGAAACACTAGGCTGAAGTTCAGGTGCCTGGACTACAACATCCTGTACAGAGACAACAGAACATATCACAATCACAGTATACTGATGTCATACTTTGACAATACACAATCACAAGGCATAGTCTAAAAACTACTTCTATGCCGCAATAATATACAGTGACTATTCCAAAGCCCTAAATGAATGTTAAACACATTAGGCTAAATCTACAAAATCCTGCATAAAGACAACGGAACATATCACATTCACCATTTATTGAATACGCTTTTTTTTATTAACTATCATATCATCCAAGATTAGTATTGTCACGATCCGCTCCGTCCGCTCCTAGTGTGTGCCACGCCCCCTCATTATCCACGTGTGCTTTCCCGATTGTGCCCAGCTGTTTCCTGTTTCGTTTGCCTAGTCTTGTGCATTTAGTCCGTGTCTCAGTCGATGTACCCCAGACTTGTCATTGTATTGTCTCGATGTCCGTGCCTGTCAGCCACCCTATCCCCATTAAACCCAGTTTGTCCGACTTCTCGGCTCAGCTCGCCTGCTTTCCTGCTCGCCCACCCACCAGTCGTGACAAGTATACTGTATTTACAACAGGAAAGGATGATATGATAAAATTATATTGGGTTGTTTGTGGACGCTGTATACCTGGAAATGTTAGGGACCTTTCGTCTCCTTTGATAGTATAAGCAGCAGTAGCATAGGGATGGGCCAGTAGTGTCCACCCAAAACAATATAATTTTATTATATCATCCTTCCCTGTTTTAAATACAACGGGCGATGTTAGGATAAAAATAATATAACACAAATTTAGTTTTACTTTGATTGATTAATAATTATTCACAATAAAATAACTCAGTATTAATATAACAATATTTGTTAATATAACAGTTGAGGATGTTTATATTAATATGTCATTGTTTGTGGCCAAGATGTTAATATGATTATCAAACTTAAAATTTTAAATGTTAAAAATGTACTGATTCATCATACATTTGAAACATATCAGACTGTCAAATTAAATATTTTCCATAAATGCAGAAGCACTTGACATTTAAACAGGTTTAATTTTGTAATATTGCACAAGTCTATAATGGTATATTAGTGATAAACCAACCAATACTTTATAAATGGAAGCAGCCCCATGGCTGCAGCAGGGAAGCGGAGCAGCAGAAGAAATTTAAAGAAATTTAAAGAAGATGCAGCTCACCATGCATCCACATGCACTGATAAATGTGGATTTGAAATAAGATATATCAGTCCATATAAAGGTAAGTTAAAGTCCTCATTGACTGAATACTGCATTTCTGGCTGATTATATAAGACAAATTATAATTTTGCTCATTGCGCTTTAATCAGGCCGTGGAGTATTTAGTTGTGGACATTTTGCAAAAGGAGATTTTCTCTTGGAATACAGAGGAGAACTTATTCCTAAAGAAGAAATGGAAAGAAGACAACGGGTTTACCATGATTGTTTAAAGGTTTTTATGTTTGAGTTCAAGTTCCATGGGAAGTGGTGGTGGTAAGTGTTGAAATATGTAAGGACCATAATTATTACTGTGAAAGTCAATGCAAAGCATTAATTTGAAATCATAACACATTATTATTTTAAATACATTAATGCACTTTGATACCCCAGTGAGAGAACAGTATGAACAAAGGTTTTTTGATAGAGATCTATAGTATTCCATCCTGGCTGTAAACAGTATGTGCGCTTCAGCTGGGATTTTCACATTCACAGCTAAAATCAAAACCATTAGTTAGTGTGTCATGAGGAAGCTAATTCAAGTTTTATTTAAATTGTGAAATTGTTTTATATTATTGAAGGCTGACATCTCAAAATTAGGATATTTTAATGTCAGAATTCTGACTTTTTTCTCAGAATTCTGAGTTTAGAAAAAAAAGTCAGAATTCTGAGATTATAGTCAGAATTCTGACATTAAAGTCAGAATTCTGAGATTAAAGTCAGAATTCAAATAATATTTTCATGGTGGCCCTAATCCTCTTCCGTACGACAGGGGAAGTTTTATTATCGACAACATTCCACAGTGGATTAGTTTGCGGAGTTCTCTTTGTCAGTTGCTAA
Organism: Paramormyrops kingsleyae; assembly: GCF_048594095.1. Taxonomy (NCBI): domain Eukaryota; kingdom Metazoa; phylum Chordata; class Actinopteri; order Osteoglossiformes; family Mormyridae; genus Paramormyrops; species Paramormyrops kingsleyae. The sequence goes on along the minus strand of NC_132808.1, from coordinate 3,214,156 downwards.
AAATAGCTCAAAATTACTCATGTTTCTCTGTGTTTAGAACTATTACTTATGGAAACAATGTTTGTGGCCGATATCGGCTTAGTTTTTATTAGCACGCTAATATGCCACTGCATCTCATAATCCCCGTTCTGTTCATGGTTGTGGCGAGTGATGTAACCTAACGTCAGTACAAGTAATTTTATTGGTATTCATGCCACGATAACATATATATCAAAAGTAAGCTGATGGCAAAAAGTTGTTCGGTTTTTAAAAATACGAATAGGAAACATCCTTATCTTGTCGTGTTAGCTTTTTTGTTGTTCAGTAACTTTGGACATTTAATTAAATTAAATATTCTGATTATATAAGTGGTTGATTTGCATTTATTTCTGAAGATTTTACGCGTTCTCTTACAGTTCAGGGGTGCCAATAATTCTGACCAAGACTGTGTGTGTGGACCCTTGTTGCTGAGGTATTTCAATTCGTTTTAAGAGTCACATAATGTAGTTCACATTAATATTTTTTATAGTACTTTTCAGGTTTCGATTTGTGAATTAGCTTGAAGAACTTATTTGCAAATATTATGGTGTTTCTGTATATTGACAGAAAACATGCATTTAATAGCTTTGAAATATCACCTCATAAAATGAAGTTTGACAGAACGTTTTTTTATATATATATATATATATATAATTTGGAATTAAATGCATGGTAATGTATGAAACCCGGTTTGATGGTCTTGCATTTTTATTGCTTATTTGTGAAGGTCTAGTAAATATGAATTTCGACATCTCACGCCAAAAGTTTCTAGGTTCTACACAAAAAGTTACTGCAGTGGGAGAGAGCCTTATCCCGCCCGCTTGCTCGCTCATACACACACACGCAGGCACACAGCACTTCTCACTCTCTCCGTGTGTTTCACGTGATATACGACGATGGATTTTAAAAAATGGGGGGCCTATCCGAGAGTCGTACTGGTGCAACTAGTTATAAAATTTAGTCGCACTGTTTCCAAAAAGAGCTGCATAATGCAATCTAACCGTCTTAGTCTGGAGCCCTGGGATATGTTAACAGCCAGACCAAAAAAAAAAAAAGCGAGGCATTAATAGATAGGTATTTATGCGGTGATTAATCTAGAGACAGCATCGTAGGAAGCGTAAACTATTGTGAAGTCAGTCGGTTTGTGACCTGTCAACTGGACAGTATCAGTTAGAATCAGAGCATGTGAGCGGAGCGGTGAGAATTTCCGCTCCTCGCTCACGAGGCTGTTGGCTCCGCCCGCTCCTCCGCTCTAATTCGCACTAAAGCGGGTTTCAGACCGAACGCGGCATGCGCTGCGCTTTGCTCTGAAACCTATTATTCTCTATGGCTTGCGCGGCGCAAGAGCGATTTTGCGCTGCGCCGAGTGCGCGCACCGCGGTCAAAGTTGAAATTTGTTGAACGTTGACCGCTGCGCGCCGTGACGCATTTTCGCGCGATCAATAGAATCAAAGCATCGAAGCGGGCTAGCGTTCGGCCTGCCCCTTCGAAACACACACTCACACAAAGCGGGTATGGAGGAAATGATCCTTTGCAGGTTGGGATGTCTTAAAACATATTTTATCTTGAAACGACATATTTTCTCCACTTTAATAGATGACGAATGTAAAAAGACCTGGAAATATCTCAGGGACAGGTATATTAAGGGGTAAGAAAGTCAGAGAAAAGAAGAGTGGTGCAGGGGCAGAGCAGAAAATAATTTGGAAGTACTTAACAATCATGAGCTTCCTGGAGCCTTATGTCAGGGAGAGGGCCACCTCCTACAATATGTCCCCATCCTCACAGAATAGACCCTCCAGTCCCCAGGCTACCTCAGCTCCTTTACCAGCCTGAATTCCCCAAGCTGCTCTCTGGATATGAGGGTCTCATGCACCACAGCCTATTCTTTCTTGGTGCTAACAGAGCTAGTGCTTTTCTTTTATACATTGTCGTGACTGACCGCGGGACGGGACAACAACAAAACAGGAGAGTTTAGAAAACCATGCCTACTTCTTGCGCTGAGCCCCGCGGCAAGCGCACTCGCTGTTTTTTCGGAGGAAGCGCAAACCCCGCGGCGAGCGCAGCGCATGCCGCGTTCGGTCTGAAACCTGCTTAAGCCGCTCCGCTCAACACCGCTCCTCGCTCCACTAAAATTTCCTCCCGCTCCAGTCAAATCTCTCCACGCTCGCTCCAATTTAAAAGAGGGACAAATAATCTGCATGCCTAACAAATGTCACCTTAAACCGAACCTCAGAATCATACGTAGTGTGAGCGGTACCGGAGCGAAATTGGAGCGAGACAAAGCGACCGCTCCAGCCTTAAATAAAAAACCGCTCCGCGCTCTGACCAAATTCCGCCCGCTCCGCTCCTCGCTCACGCTCCACTCCGCTCACATGCTCTGGTTAGAATCAAGGTTTCACTGGACAGTAACCTCAGCTGTGATCACGTGCAGTCACTTGATAACTGGCAAAACACACTCAATGAAGTTCTTTAGACCGATTAAAGAATTATTAGTAAAAAGAACCTCCTAGTTTTCAAGTTGTCACGACCTGCTCGTATGATCCACGTGTGTGCCACGCCCCCCTCATTACCTCGTGTTAATCCCTGATTGTCATCACCTGTTTCCTGTTTCTTTTACATTGTCCTGTGTACACATGTCTTCTTACAATGTCTATTACAGGGATGCTCATTCCTGCTCCTGGAGATCTACCACCTTGTAGAGCTTAGGTGCAGCCCTAATTTAACACACCTGATACAGATAATCAGCGCCTATGTTAACAGAACTGGCTATATTACTGAGATGTTACTGAAGCACCTGATTATCTGTATCAGGTGTGTTAAATTAGGGCTTCATCTAAACTCTGCAGGGTGGTAGATTTCCCAGAGCAAGAATAGGCATCCCTGGTCTATCAGTTCTTTAATTCCATTATGTAAACACCCCGGTTTGTGGTTCACGGCAATTCTTTGAGAACCACTTAAGAAACATAAATGGGGTATCTTGAATGCATGCTCAAAATCCACACAGAACATACAACTTAAACATACAGAACCCAGTAAACTAACTCAACTGCTGTCCTCTTTAGGGCAGGGACCTTACAAAGGCCAGTGCCTCAGACAGACCAGCCACCTCCGTGTAGACAGGCTGCCCATCCCTGCACTTAAGGCATATGGAAGAATTGGTCCTCCACTCCTCGACACAGATCTTGCATCCCACCAGGGTCCAGCAGCAGGATGAGAACATGGGCTGAGTCATTACATCTTTACAAAAGATATAAATGGTAAATGTTAATAATTACAGATTGATATTATCGATTGTATTTCTGAAGTATATACTCAAACTACATATACTTCCACACCAGAAATTAGTTAGAAAAGATTTCAGTTACATGAAAATCAGGTACTGAGATCTAAAGGCAATTAATGTAAAACAAATTTGAAAGTCAAAAAGTTAGAAGATGAATACACAGTAAGCAGTGTTATTACTGATCCATCCATCTTCCATACACACTTGAACAGTACTGGGTCTTGGGGTGTTGGAGCCAATGCCAGCAATCTATGGGCACTGGCAGGGATGACCCCTGGACAGGGCACCAGCCTATCTCAGGGTGAACACCCACAGACACATTCACTCATGCCCTATGGGCAATTAGAGCCGCCAATTGGCCTGGGAGGAAACCCACACGAACAGAGGGAGAACATGCAAACTCCACACGGTGCATCTGGAAATCGAATCCCCTTCTCCTTATTGCGAGGCACTCGGCCACCATGCTGCCCCGTTATTACAAAGGCCATGCCAATTGTAAAAGGTCATACAAATTAATATGTTCCAACAGGAAATGACCAAGGAGTCTGGTTGAACAAACATTGGAATAGAGTAGTCCTTTAAAGAAATATTAAAATAAAAAAAAAAGATTCTCGTTATATTATTCCCTGAAAACACAAGTTTCTTCTTAAAGTATTTTTTCTTACCAAGTCCATTATTTTTACCAAGTCAAACTGTTATGCAGTCCCTGTATTAAATGTCAAATGAATCAATTTCCAAGACAATCGTTTCAACACTTATTGTAGTACTACATTTGACTATTTGTGCCACGTTGAGTAATATTCAAACACATGCAGAATGGAAACAGTACCTCTGCAGATCAAACAGCCAAAAGCCTGTTTGACTTCTGGCCTTGGGACTGCTGTCATGTCACGGCTGGCAGCCACTATGTCAGTTATCTTTTTAGTGACCTCATCCAGGCCATGGGATGCCTCCAGCAGGTCCTCCACATGGTCCCTCAATGTTTGCACTTCAGATTGCTCGTTTCTGCATTTGGCACGTTTTGCAACTAGTTAGCTACGGTGGCCCCTAGAGACAAAACACACACAAAAGAAAAAGCAGAAACAAAATGAAAATGCGCAGCAAATTAAAAAAAACACACGCAAAAGAAAAAGCAGAAACAAAATGAAAATGCGCAGCAAGTTAAAAAAACACACGCAAAAGAAAAAGCAGAAACAAAATGAAAATGCGCTGCAAATTGAAAAAACACACACAAAAGAAAAAGCAGAAACAAAATGAAAATGCGCAGCAAATTAAAAAAACACACGCAAAAGAAAAAGCAGAAACAAAATGAAAATGCGCAGCAAGTTAAAAAAACACACGCAAAAGAAAAAGCAGAAACAAAATGAAAATGCGCTGCAAATTGAAAAAACACACACAAAAGAAAAAGCAGAAACAAAATGAAAATGCGCAGCAAATTAAAAAAACACACGCAAAAGAAAAAGCAGAAACAAAATGAAAATGCGCAGCAAGTTAAAAAAACACACGCAAAAGAAAAAGCAGAAACAAAATGAAAATGCGCTGCAAATTGAAAAAACACACACAAAAGAAAAAGCAGAAACAAAATGAAAATACGCGGCAAATTAAAAAAACACACGCAAAAGAAAAAGCAGAAACAAAATGAAAATGCGCAGCAAGTTAAAAAAACACACGCAAAAGAAAAAGCAGAAACAAAATGAAAATGCGCAGCAAGTTAAAAAAACACACGCAAAAGAAAAAGCAGAAACAAAATGAAAATGCGCAGCAAGTAGACAATCCCAAACCGGAAGTGCTCCACCACGCTAGGGGGCGCGGTGAGCTCATGTGGCACAGTCGCTACACAGTAGTGATGGGAAGTTCGACTGAATTAACTGATTTGATTCTTTCGAGCTGTCCGTTGTAATGAATCGATTCTAAAATCGATTCTGTGATTCACTTTTTTTTCCGTCTTTTTTGCGCCTGACCGTATGAGTCAACGAATCATGGGATCGGATAATAAATCAAACGGTGTCTCAAGGTTACGTTATTTGACTGAAAGATGGGGCTGGTGTTCAACAAAAATGTTCAGCTTGACTATTCACAATAAAAAAAACAATATATAAAAAGCAGAAAGGGTGTCGATGCTGAATAAACACGCGTGTATATATAGTTCTTATTTTCTTGACTTTAGCCAAATTCATGTGCATGAGTATCAAGGACTACATCACAGTTAACAACTGCAATATTACCAATACAATCACACACACATACAATGAGCATGAGTAAACTTGCATACGTTGTTGTGTAAACGTCAAAGTTAATAAATATCTTTGGTTTTTGATGAAAGACATATGGTTTTATTATGCAGAAATGCAATAATTTACTGTTGTGAACGCCGCAATGGCTCTTGGGATCGGTTCGCAAACCATCCGTTTGACTTGCCGACGGAGTGTCCGAGAGTCCGTTCGATGAACAAATCGAACTTACGGTTTTCGGACACTCGGTCGGTGACTAAAACGAATGGTTTGCGAACCGATCCCAAGAGCCCTCGCCGCCTCGCGGCATTTGCTGCGGAAATGCAGTTACGCTGTTGAAAGGAATAAAATTAACGCAGCTGTTCACAGGGCTGTCAACTTTGGTCAGCCGGTTGGCCAGAGATTTTCCATTTCAGACAAGTCCGCACACGCATTTACACCTTTGTGACAGTTTTATTCCCTTGTAAATGGTCTGTAGGGTTTGCAAACTACCCCAACGCTTTTGCTGCAGCTAATTTTAGGTTTATAATGTAATAATATAAATTTGCAGTAAGATTTCTTGCACGAGCGTGAGAATCCGAAAGCGTGAGTGTCACGCCAGATGCGTGAGAGTTGGCAGCCCTGTGTTCATTTATCACAACAGTAAATTATTGCATTTCTGCATAATAAAACCATATGTCTTTCATCAAAAACCAAAGATATTTATTAACTTTGACGTTTACACAACAACGTATGCAAGTTTACTCATGCTCATTGTATGTGTGTGTGATTGTATTGGTAATATTGCAGTTGTTAACTGTGATGTAGTCCTTGATACTCATGCACATGAATTTGGCTAAAGTCAAGAAAATAAGAACTATATATACACGCGTGTTTATTCAGCATCTACACCCTTTCTGCTTTTTATATATTGTTTTTTTTATTGTGAATAGTCAAGCTGAACATTTTTGTTGAACACCAGCCCCATCTTTCAGTCAAATAACGTAACCTTGAGACACCGTTTGATTTATTATCCGATCCCATGATTCGTTGACTCATACGGTCAGGCGCAAAAAAGACGGAAAAAAAAAGTGAATCACAGAATCGATTTTAGAATCGATTCATTACAACGGACAGCTCGAAAGAATCAAATCAGTTAATTCAGTCGAACTTCCCATCACTACTGTGTAGCGACTGTGCCACATGAGCTCACCGCGCCCCCTAGCGTGGTGGAGCACTTCCGGTTTGGGATTGTCTACTTGCTGCGCATTTTCATTTTGTTTCTGCTTTTTCTTTTGCGTGTGTTTTTTTAACTTGCTGCGCATTTTCATTTTGTTTCTGCTTTTTCTTTTGCGTGTGTTTTTTTAACTTGCTGCGCATTTTCATTTTGTTTCTGCTTTTTCTTTTGCGTGTGTTTTTTTAATTTGCTGCGCATTTTCATTTTGTTTCTGCTTTTTCTTTTGTGTGTGTTTTTTCAATTTGCAGCGCATTTTCATTTTGTTTCTGCTTTTTCTTTTGCGTGTGTTTTTTTAACTTGCTGCGCATTTTCATTTTGTTTCTGCTTTTTCTTTTGCGTGTGTTTTTTTAATTTGCTGCGCATTTTCATTTTGTTTCTGCTTTTTCTTTTGTGTGTGTTTTTTCAATTTGCAGCGCATTTTCATTTTGTTTCTGCTTTTTCTTTTGCGTGTGTTTTTTTAACTTGCTGCGCATTTTCATTTTGTTTCTGCTTTTTCTTTTGCGTGTGTTTTTTTAATTTGCTGCGCATTTTCATTTTGTTTCTGCTTTTTCTTTTGTGTGTGTTTTTTCAATTTGCAGCGCATTTTCATTTTGTTTCTGCTTTTTCTTTTGCGTGTGTTTTTTTAACTTGCTGCGCATTTTCATTTTGTTTCTGCTTTTTCTTTTGCGTGTGTTTTTTTTAATTTGCTGCGCATTTTCATTTTGTTTCTGCTTTTTCTTTTGTGTGTGTTTTGTCTCTAGGGGCCACCGTAGTTAGCAGATCAAGTAATTGCAGTCATTTAAGGCATTATTATATGAAGAAATTTAACTGCACAGATACGTATTCCTGAACAGATAAAATGTTCCTAAAAAAGGCATGTTGAAATTTTTTTTGACAGCTTCTCTGAAAAATCATCTTGCCGTACAAATGTGTGTATCTGTAATAAGTTTGAGCTATGAGAATGAACATTTTGTAGACAGGATGAACTGGAGACACAGCTGCTGCACAGTCATGTCACTCTTGTCACTCTGATCATAATACAGGATATGTTTACTGCGACAAAATTCAACACAGTGGGGTCAAATTATACTTGTTTATCCAAATCATATTCCAAATGATATTGTTTAAAAATGATCAATAATTGATAATGTAACTGAAGGCACTGGTGGCTCCTCATATCATATGATGACCCACAGAGCACAGAGGAGGTCCCTACAACGAAGCCTGTGCTTGTGCATGCTCAGTTGTAGTGTGCATCATCACGCTCCTTAAATACTGGTGTGACTGGATGCCTTAGATGGCAGACTTATTCATCCATCAATTTGAATTCTCTTGCTCAGTTAAAATGCTCTTAGTCCTATGAATGTTTTGGGAAACGCACCCCTGATGCTTTGCTCAGTCTGTTTGGCAGTTAAATAAAGTGCAGTGTAGCATGGTCCTTCGATTTTAGTGCTAGCCCTTTTTATATAATATTTTACTAATTAATAGACCAGTTCAAAGCTTCACCAGATTAAATCTGTTTTATCTAAACCATACCTGATTCTTGATCTTCTTTGACGCCATTGCCTGAATGCAGAAATCTCAACAGCATGGACTTTTCTTGCATTTTGCCTCCAGTAAAAAGACCCTTCATGAGAGAAATACAGAGTAAAAAGAGAGAATTTAACAAGGGGCATTATTGTGCTGCTAGAATATTCAGACCATTAGCATTAATATAGTACAGTATGGATCTGAAACAAATGAAAATTGAATTAAAATAAATAATTCACCCGTTGTCCCTTCCGACTCCACAATTTCATTCCCAAGGGTGTCTGTAAGGATGTAGTCTTCACTGTTCCCCATGGCCACCTTCACTTTCTCAAGAATCATTGGTACATTTGCCTCTGCTTCCACAAATCTAACTATGACTACCCTTGTGGATAACAGCTTTCCATCCATTATATTAGACACATGAATTGACCTGTAATACATAAACAGTGACAAACAAAACTACCACAGAACAACATGCAGTCTACACTGCAGTAACTCAAGTGGCCTAGTTTTAGTTCAGTACACACCTGTGGCACATCACAATCACATAGACCTGCAGCACATCCAGATCATTCGTTACCACTTCAGTCAGCCCTCCTGCTTCCCACAGAAATAGGGAGCTCACTCAGAAGCAAGTGCTTGTTACTTAATTAATAGAATGAATAGACTCTTGGCACCTTGTCTGGCAAGTCTCCATGTGAGATTCTGAAGTTACTTCATTGTACAGTAAGTAGTTAGTTTGCCACTTTGAAATGCAAGGCTCTATTACTTGTGTTTTCTGTAATAAATCATATGTACTTGCATCCAGCGTGCTCCAGTATGTTAGCTTGAAAGGACTTTTTAAAAAGTGGAAACTTAAGCACTATTAAGCATTGTAGCTTATGTTCTTATTTCTAATGACATTGATATGAGCCCCTCCCTACCTTTGAAATGAACGAGGTGTGCTCACTGATCTAGTCAGCTGACCCATGTTTGCAGAAGGCAATGATTGAGTATGACAAAATGCAAACTGCTGTGACTGAGCTGGCACTGTTGAGGTCCTTTGGCTCTCCCTAACTTCATCCCCGTGAACCTCATAGTGACCATGGTCACAGAGGTCCAGGCAGCTGAAACGCCCATTCTCCAGTGGAAAAATCACAATGTTGGAAGCATCTGTGATGTACAGGCTAGCTGTGTTAACCTAAAAGAAAATGTTGCAACGGACTTATTGTTATTTTGTGAAATTATCTGAATTATTGTTTTAATGCAGGGCAGAGGCAATCTTATCCACAAAGAGCCAGTGTGCATGCAGGTTTTTGAACAGCAGTGAGCTGTTCAAACCGAGGTGTGAGGACTCTTCAGTCAATCAGTCCTATAATTGGTAATCTAATTAGGGAGTTGCAGCAAAAACCCACATGCATAACGGCCCTTTCTGGATAAAATTGGCCACCCCTGTTCTAATGCCTTTTCTTGTTTGCACTATTGCACTTGCATTGTTTCTTATGCTAGGTGTCTTTCTACTCTGCCCTTTTGTTCCATTGTTTGTGGTTATGGCAGGGCTGCATGCTTACTTTAAGTAATAGCATTGTGCTAGCAGGGTAAAAATTTCAGTAGCACAAAGAAAATTCATTAGCAAGCAGATGAGTTGGGCAAATCAATTTCTTTTAGTTTTTATTCATATTTAAAAGCAAGAATGGAATGGTGCGTATCAGGCCTAATCTAGGCTGGCATGCATACATACATACACACACTGTATATATTACACACATTTATACACATACTGTACATACATATACATGTGTTGATTTGAGTGTATACCTGAAACCTAATGCACTTCACCTAATGTTCTGTTAATTTATCTACATAATATAGTCATAGCCTGCACTGGGGTTTCTGCTCTGATTGTATAGGACACTTATATAGTTTTTTTAAAAATATATATAGCCTAGACAAACACTAGTGTAACGTGTCACAACTGCCGGGACAAAGGATGTGGGAGCAGGAAGGATGAATAAACAAAAGGTACTTTATTAAAGTAAAAAGGCCTTACATAAACATCAATTACCTAAATAAGCTGTTCGCCTGTCTGTTCATATTCAACATGCCGTTTTATGATCTTTCAAAATAAGGCGCCTACTTGCCTATTTGTAATTTGGGGGGGGGGTGAAATCGAACTTGAAGCAAGTTGCCAAGACAGACGCACAAAATTTGAACAAATCAATTAAGCAAACTGATTTGGTGACTAATGTAAATTTTAAGAATTTTAAGGTACTGGGATACTTCTCGATAAGCCTACCGCAGGAAGTCTGCACAACAAACCCGAACCCCACCATGGAAATTACTTTTAAACTGGGCCAGGCCAAGTTTACCGTTTGTGAAATTTCATTCTTCACCTTTTGTTTGTCTAAACTAAATGTTTAATTTATAATGAAATTAAGTCAAACAATCCATTACTGACAGCCATTATCAAAAGTAAAAGTGTAGACAGAAAACGCTTACAGTTGCAGCGCTGCAGCAGCAACAGGGGTGGTGTGAACAAACTGCTGGTTTGTTATCTCAGCTGCGACATACACGGCATGCATCGAGTGTGTCCTGGGCCTAAAACCCGTTCGTTAAAGTCTGGGATGGCACTCATGCGTGTTCACTAACATTTATTTCCACCAGAATTGTTTTTTTATTCGCAAAAAAGTGGCAAGAACTGTTGCACTCTACAGTGTTGTAACCAAAAATATAAGCGGTTAAATCTAAAAGATCCTGGCCGTTTAGGCATCCAAATGCTTCCAACAACCATAGTATTGTCAGTCAAAACGTCCATGACAAGCTGAAACTGAACAATTATTATAGTAAAGGAGTAACTCTCGCTGGACTGTAAAAATATTGTTTTCCACTCATTTAGCAAACTCCATCGGTTGTGCTAGTTGGTGATGAAACTTGTGAAATTAACATGGGTTAGCTTGGAACAAACCTGGAAAATGTGGGCGATTCTGTCGGTACGCATATCATCTATTTTAAGAGTTACTCTCTTGCCTCCTCTGAAAAGTACAAATGTCTCCATTTTGTACCAATTAGTTGCGGATACTTATCTGCAGAAACCTGCACCCTGCTGACTCCCTCTTCAAGGGGATAATGACGATAACCAGGGCAGGTGTGCAAGGCCAATCAAGGGAATTAAATTTACACGTGCGAATTTGATTAAAGGCAGAATGCTATAGGTCTTTGTCAGTCACGCGTGTTTACGTCACCGAGGCACCATTTTGTTACAGAGCGGTACAATCACTGAAGACGTCTTTTGGTCGCATGTAAACTTATAAAACTGAAGAAGCAGAATCAACACAAGAGGATACCGTGTAGCCGGGGATCTCAAAGGCTGGACCGAACCGCGGGTTAATGCATACCCAGCCGATAAAGTACTTTATGAATCAGTATGGTTAACGTAAAAGGCCTAATGTGGCTTGAAATAAAAAAATACTGTGCAGAACACACATAAGTTGTCACCCCCCCCCCCCCCCCAACGAGTGTTTAACCAGTCTTTACGTTAAGTTCACATTATTGTTATATATTTATGTCTGTATTGAAAGTTGTTAATTAATTGAAGTTCATGGAATGCTGTTTTGTTATTGAAATTTGTTCCGGACCTCTGACAAAATCTGATGTGGACCTTTTATGAAAAAGTTTGAGAACCCCAGCCAAACTCAGCAAGGATGCCAGGGATCGTCATTTGGAAAAATTGTCAACTATACATGACATTGACCCATACAACCAGAGCACAAAAAGTTGGAGTATTGACCGCGGCAAAGCGCGGATCGCTTGACCGCAGTACGCACTATTATATCCAACCTTAATTATACTTGGAAATAACAAAATATCTTGTTTCAGGTATAAGTACGTATACTTGTGAACAATTTAACTATAAATCCCATGAAGCCAGCGGACAGTTCACCAACGGCTGGGTGCAGCATATGTTACGGATACTTGCAAATGTTAGGTAATTACTGTACTTGTTCACATGCACAAGCTGTACACCACTAATTTGCACAGTCTGCACTATTGTCAGTTGTCAACTATTGAACCATCGTGAACGATTAACATGTCTCCGCCATCTGCCGTTGCGGAGAGATCGTGTGAACACTGTGTGAATGTTGTTTGGTTTCCGTTTGGCTATTACATTGTTCATAAGGACAGTCATAGATGTGGTTTTACTTTAAGCAGTAACCAGGGCTGGACTGGCCATCTGGCGTACCGGGCAATGCTCGGTGGGCCGACGCACATTTTTGGTCCGGCCCTGGGCCCTCCCCTGGATCGTGGAGCCCACTCCCATATACTAAATACACACAAAATTATACCGAGGTAATTTCTCCTAAGATTTTAATAGCTAAAGCATATTATTTACATCTTAAATTTGATTTGCGATTTTATATATCTCTCATTTTGTTATACATTCTTGTTATGGTGGGTGTATGGTGTAATTTTTGATTTTTTTAAAAGCTTGTAAAATCCCTACAACAAACTTAAAATATAATACATAGTAATGTTTTGAAGTCAAACTAAGCTGTTCCTTTTGTATTTAATGGTTTTCCGTTTGAAGGATTTGCAAAAAGCTGCAGTGCATGATGGGTAGGATCTAAAGGCTGCCTAACGTCCTACCTTCACTGCATCACTGATGTCAAAATGTGGGAAATATGTGGTTGTATAAATAAATGCGCTAAAGTAGGTTAACCCTTAGGAGTCGGCGGACCCGCCGGCGGGGACACTTGCATTTTTTTCTGGTAACCGTGAAAAGAACTTAAAATGCATCGTCATGTTTGATCATACACGTAAGTGTAGTACATAATTTTAATCTGTAAATGGTCTACTTTTATTCATGTATACTCACAATATCCACGAAACATTGTGCTTTTGTAAAATAATGAAAATAAACAGGGTGCGCTTTCAGCTGTCTCAGTCTCCGTGAAAATCTTTTTGAAACACGTCACTAAAATGAACTGAAACTCCGCGAATACTGCACAGACAAACATGAGAAATATATGTATAGAAAGCTTAAAGTGTCTACTTTTAAATAAAGCAATTTAAATGAAAAATAAATATTTTCAGTTTATGTAATCCATGTGAAACCAAGGAGAGGCACAGAATTTCTGTCGCACTTCATTATCTGCTAATGACCCGAGGCAGGGCACGCCCACAGCCATTCACACGGAAAACAGTCCGGGCAGCATGCGTACAAGGCCACGCCCCCCGGCTTAAAAACACATACAGTCTAATGGTGCGTTCGTTTTTCTCTCGGATCTCGGAAATTCTGAGTTGAGTGACATTATGGTGCGTTGGACTATTTCTCTCCAAGTCGGAACTCAGATGAAAACGTCACGAAACGTCAAGAAAAACGTCGCTTCCCGTCGGAAACACGCCTCTTTCATGACGTTGAAGTCGGACAAGATTTGCCCCAAGAGCCTGTCACTTACCAGCCAATCAAAAAAAAAGAAAGGGCCTACACAATAGTCAATCAGAAAATAGTACTATTGTATCTGGGTAAAATACAACACAACAACCAATGAAAAGGCATCCTGTGTAATGTCACACTTGCCTGTCTTCAAAACTTGACAGCCCTGGGGTAAGTTATTAAGTCTTATATAACTCTTATTCTGATAATATTAAACTAATATTAGTAAATATTTTCCTCACTTCAGCTAGCTTTTGTCAGCTTATGTGAAACATTGGCTTTCAATGCCATTTAGGTTAGTGTAGCATGTAGATAACTCTGCTAACATGCTGCCTTATGTAGCAAACATGTTGTTTCCTGGTGGCTAAGATAATGCCTTATGGAGTTTACAGATGTTTGTAAATGTTCTAATGTATTTCACCTCGTTTTGGATAGCTTTAGATTCCATCCATCCATCCATCCATCCATCATCTGCCGCTTGTCCGGGGTTCGGGTCGCGGGGGTAGCAGCTTCAGTAGAGGCACCCAGACCTCCCTCTCCCCAGCTAACCCCACCAGCTCCTCGGGGGGGACACCGAGGCGTTCCCAGGCCAGCCGAGAGATATAATCCCTCCAGCGAGTCCTGGGCCTGCCCCGGGGCCTCCTCCCTGTAGGACATGCACGGAAAACCTCTCCGGGTAGCCGCCCAGGAGGCATCCGCACCAGATGTCCAAACCACCTCAACTGGCTCCTTTCGACGTGAAGAAGCAGCGGTTCTACTCTGAGGCCCTCCCGGATATCCGAACTTCTCACCCTATCCCTAAGGGAGAGCCCATACACTAGGGTGACCACATAATCCATGTCATCCCGGACACTTTGAGCTAGGACAGGATTTGCAACCTACCATTTCAATTAAAAGGACCTGGATTTCACTTAAGTACCGAGTTCTTGCTGTGTGCTGATTGGTCAGTCTCCTATAATCATGCACGTGTCACTAATGTTAATGTGAACAGCTGGATGAGTCTTTCAGTCAAAGAAACAAACCTGTCAAAGCACTAGAAGAACAACTATTTAACCAAGCACAGGAGCCTTTCGGTTTTAAGGTAGTTTGTAAAACCTGAAGTAGTTCAAGGTGTCCGGGATGACATGGATTATCTGGTCACCCTACCATACACCCTGCGGAGAAACCTCATTTCGGCCGCTTGTATTCGCGATCTCGTTCTTTCGGTCATTTCCCATAGCTCATGACCATAGCTTTAGATTATGGTTGCTAATATATATTTGGCTCCGTTTTGGTTAGCCTATAATACTGCTATCTGTAATGTTATTTAGCACAAACATTTCGGGTGTAAATGTTTGAGATGCTAACATTTTTTTATTTATTTGTTTTTAGTAATGTGTCTGCATCACCCTTGCCTTCACCAGCACCTCACATCGGGACATGCATGCTAAATAAACCACAAACCAAGAAATATGTTTCTGTCCTCAAATTATTTTCTTGTAGCACTTTCCTCTGTCCCATACCTGACTGAAAGGGGTAATTATACAGCTCATTATGCAGGTCTTTGTCTTCTCTGGTGTGAACTACAGCATTATTCATGAGCATTCCCACCTCCTCGCATATGGCCTTTCTAAACAAAAAGTGTCTTAGAAAATTTAAATGAATGTATTGTTTTCTGTAAATGAGTGAGTGAGATGATTGTCACATCATTTTGAAGTAAAACCTCTACACTACAAGATCCAGGTCACAAAAGTCTTGTACACAAATGTCATGAATGTGTTTTGTGGTCTAATTTCAGTGACTTGTTTTTTTGTTGTTTTCAATAATCACGCATAACTGTTTTTTTCTCCAATATAACGACTTGTACATACATGCTGCTCATATATTATTGTAGCCCAGTTTCTGCTGAATACAATGTTATCAGACTTTAGACATTTATATGTTTATAAGTAACTGAAAAATACACAAATGTCAGGACATGTCAGAATCTCTTCAGGGCTCCAAAACACCTTCAGACTCCTAAGGGTTAATGATTCTGTGCTATCTAAATTGTATAAAAAGTTAGGCTACATGACACTTGAATGGGCTATACCGGAATGCATGGATGCATTATGAGAATATGTTTCTTTGACATCCACTTTCACTTCAAGGTGGGAATTGTGACACTGTGGCCATCTCTCCCAAGATGAATCCCTGAGTAGTGAAAGAGCATATACATTTTTTTTATATGGTTACTCTCTTCCTTGTAAGCTGCTGTGCTTTATTTAAATTTTTGAAATCACACAACGTACACATATATCCTCTGGTATGTCATGTGCTTTCGCATATCGTATAAATAATCGCAGTGGGCCGCCAAGACCAAAAAATGACCTTGGCATTTTTTGGTCCCAGTCCAGCCCTGGCGGTAATTTTAAAAGAACTGCTGACAACTGCAAGATTGTACCATAAGGTGGCGCTGGGGATTGGGTGCGAGATGGACGACAGGAGCTGCAATGAAGAGTTACTGTCTTCTCTACAGACAGACTCGTGTGTGTTACTTTCCATAACATGGCAATGAACAACACATTTATGAATAATTGAATTGTACATACGTAATTCACATACTACTAGTCCATCAGTCTGGGTTACAAGCAAGAAAAGTCCAGGCTGGTGCTCGAGCTAAGGGAATCCACCGACCAGTCAGTGAGGAATGCCAACGGCATGGTTTCCACTGGCCGGAAGTGGAATGCCTAAGCGGAGGTTGACCAAGCCGAGCCGTCAGCAGGCTGCAACACCAGGAGATCATGGGCAGAGTCCAGGTCGGAAGAGCAGGGCTAGGACGGGGAGAAGCGCCACGGTTCTGGTCCAAGGCTAACCGCAAGGAGAGGAAGGAGATGGTGGTGGCAGAGGTGTCGAGGACAGAGGAAGAGCGCTATAAGATCAAGGCCGTGTCGCAGGGCCGATAAGGAGGCTGGACGACTTGGGAGAGAGTCGTCAGCCGGAACATCAGTTGGTCGGATCTGTGGAGGATCCCACAGGCAAGGATCAGCTTCCTGATTCGAGCAACTTACGACACGCTTCCCTGTCCTCGTAACCTCAACCAGTGGTTTGGGAATGAGGAAAGTTGCGCACTCTGCAACGCGCCCAACGCAAGTCTCCAACACATCTTGTCAGGCTGCAAGATCGCACTCTCTCAGGGGCGCTATAGGTGGCGCCACGACCAAGTCCTGAGGAAATTGGCTGAGGTGCTGGAGGGGCGTCGACAGGGCAGCACAGGACCACCACTATCAGAGGACTGCATCAGCTTCGTCACGGAAGGGGGGGGACAAAATTACATCAGGCCAAGAGAGATGTCGAGGCCTTTTTCCCCCGACCAGGAGTGGAACATGAGGGTTGACCTCAACAAACAGCTGAGGTTCCCCACGGAGATAACAACTACATCTCTCCGCCCTGATATTGTGGTGTGGTCCACCAAAGCAAGATCGGTAAACCTCGTTGAGCTGACCGTCCCGTCTGAAGGGGAGATGGAGGCCGCCTTCGAGCGCAAGAAGGCCAAGTACTCCGAGCTGGCTGAGGAGTGCAGGGAGGGCGGCTGGAAGACCACCATCTACCCAGTGGAGGTTGGATGCCGAGGGTATGTGGGGCTGTCAACCACACGCCTCCTGAGGGACGCAGGGGTGACTGGAAGGAACTTAAGAAAGGCCACCTGGCAGAAGAGGCAGAGAAAGGCAGCTTTTGGCTCTGGTTGAGGAGAAAGGACAGGAGCTGGGGAAAGAACAAAGAACCCCAATAACAGCTGCAGGGGGTGACAGGGAGACGTCCCTGTCACTGCTCCGCCACCAGGAGACGTTCTAGCGATTAAAGGAGCGAAACGTTGGTGAATGGTGGTTTCTAGCTGAAGACCCTGCAGCTGACCCATGGGCACCGGAGGAGGTGCGACAGGCAGCAATGCCAAGCAGGTTATACCATCTACCTGTATATTGACTGTTCATGCAAGATTGGTACAAAAACAATCCTAAAATGCACAACAGAATTGGAAGTGACAAGCAGGACAAAACAACAGCAAGCAATGACAATATAGGTGGACACAATGGTGTAACAACTATTAATTTTCTTTATTTGAAATAGGCATATTAAATCAAAACTTAAGTACTATTAACTAGTGGAGTAAAAGCATGAAGTCGACACACAAAGTTGCATAAAATACAAATTCATGTTTATACATCAGATGCACCAGTACATTAAGCATTTATAAACGGTAGTTTGTCAGTGCACAACATTTATGAAAATGTTGAGTGTCACGTTCGCCGGGGAGGCGAGCAGGGGAGCAGACGAAAGCAGCCGGACTGACGGGCAAACGGGGTTTATTTACGGCAGACTGACGGACGAAGCACAGCACATGACAATACAATGCCGGATCTGGCAGACATGGGGAGACGCGGACTAATATACACAGGACTAGGTAAACGGAACAGGCAACAGGTGAGAACCATCAGGGCTGAACACGAGGTAATGAGGGGGGCGTGGCACACATCGGGATCGAACGGAGCGGGATATGACAGAACCCCCCCCCAAAGGCGCGCACACCGGGCGCGCCAGAGGAGAGGCGACGGACGAGACGAACCGGGAAAACAGGATCTGGAAAACAAAACAGAACGTCAACCAAAACCAGGGAACAGAACGGAGACACAGAACAAGAACAGGGACGAGACGAAAGACAAGAGACGACACAGAACAGGGAAGGCGGACAGACAAACCAGGAAGGGAGACACAGAAGGAGGGGAGAAAGGCGGAACAAAAGGGCCAGGAGTGAACGGAGGAGACAGAGAGGGACGAGGAACAGAGACAGGCGGGACTAACGGAAAAGGAGGAGGAACAAGGGGAGCACGAGGGAGCCCAAGCGGGCGACGGGCAGCGGCCGGAGGGGCCGCAGGCGGGAGGAAGAAGGGAGCTGAAGGGGACCACCCAGGGGCCAAGGGAACGGGACGAGGGAGTGACGGAGGGGACACGGAGGGAGCAGGAGGGAACACCAGTGCAGGCGGGCAGGAGGGGGAAGCCGCGGCAGGCGGAGGCGCAGCCGGAGCCGGCGAAGGCGCCGTCCGACGCACCGCCGGAGCAGGGGGGCCCGGAGGCAACCGACATGGAGCCGGAGGAGGGACCGAGGACCGGCACCGAGGATCCAGGGGAGGACCCGACGGCGACCGCCGACCCCGAGCCGGAGGACCCGCAGGCGGCCCCGGAGCCCCAGCCAAGTCGAGCGAGGGCGAGCCAGGGGGCAGGGCGGGCGGGAACCGGGCCCCACGCCTATGGCCCCGTCCCTTTCGGGACACTGACAGGCGGGGTCCTAAGGGGCATCGGCTTTGCCGGGGTAAGGGTGAGGGAGTCAAGGCCTTCACAGAGGCAACAGGCAGGGCAGTCAGAGCCGCGGGCGTGGCCGCAGGCGGGACAATCAGAGCCGCGGGCAGGACAGCCAGAGCCGCGGGCGTAGCGGCGGCCTCAGGCGGGGCCGCGGGCAGAGCGGCGGCCTCAGGCGGGGCCGCGGGCGGGACCGGCTGGACAGGCGAGCAGGGCTGGGCCGGCTGGACAGGCGAGCAGGGCTGGGCCGGCTGGACAGGCGAGCAGGGCTGGCCGGACAGGACAGGCGAGACGGGCAGAACCGGCGAGCAGGGCTGGCCGGACAGGACAGGCGAGACGGGCAGTTCCGGTGCCGGCAGGACGGGTGCCTCCATCGTGCGGCCAGCAGGGGGCGCCTCGGCGGGCGCCGCCATCACGCGGCCAGCAGGGGGCGCCTCGGCGGGCGCCGCCATCACGCGACCAGCAGGAAGTGCCTCAGCGGGTGTAAGGTCAGCAGGGGGCGCCTCAGCGGGCGCCGCCAGCACGCGACCAGCAGGGGGCGCTGCAGGCAGAGCAGGGGCCACTGCAGGCGCCTCGGCGGGCGCCACCAGCACGCGGCCAGCAGGGGGCGCCTCGGCGGGCGCCGCCATCACGTGGCCAGCAGGGGGCGCAACCGCGGCCACCTCAGGCAGTTTAGGCGCCGGCAGGACAGGCAAGACGGGCAGTTCAGGTGCCGGCAGGACAGGCAAGACGGGCAGTTCAGGTGCCGGCAGGACAGGCGAGACAGGCAGTTCCAGTGCCGGCAGGACGGGCGCCGCCGTCCCGTGGTCAGCAGGGGGCGTCTTGGAGGGCGTCGCCACCCCGCGGCCAGCAGGGGGCGCCTCGGCGGGCGCCACCAGCACGCGGCCAGCAGGGGGCGCCTCGGCGGGCGCCACCAGCACGCGGCCAGCAGGGGGCGCCTCGGCGGGCGCAGCCTCCACGCGGCCAGCCACCGGGACTGCAGGCAACGCAGGCAGGACAGGCGGGTCAGATGGGACAGGCGGGTCAGGCAGGACAGGCGGGTCAGGCAGGACAGGCGGTGCCGCGGGCAGAGCGGCGGCAGCTGCAGCCGGCAGTGCAGCCGCGGGCAAACCGGCTCTAGAGACCCGGGGAATCGCGTCTCTCACCGGGCTGATCCCTTTTCCGTGCAGGCGTTCCGGCCGGTACGGATATGCCTCCCGCGGTGGCGGCAGCTCACCAGGGACGCCGAGCAGGCGGGTAGCGGCGAAGTCATCCCAGGGCAGCGGTGAGCCATCATGCTCCCTGGCTAACTCCCAGGCGGGGAGCAGAGTGCAAGCCCCCAGGAAGAGCGACGGAGCCTCCTCCTGCTGCACTCTGTTCCGCCGCTTCTTGCCGCTGGCAGGCGAAAGCGGAGCCACCGCGAACGCTTCGTCCTGGCTCCGGGCGACGCGTTCGCCTCTCAGCCGTGCGAGGCGCTTGCTGAGACGGCGTAGGAGCTTGCGTGCCCGCTCGAGCGGGTACTGCTGTCCTGGCGGGCGCTCTTCCGCGAGGAGGTCCGCGCCCCGGGTGGCCAGCTCCAGGGCTACAGGATCCTCCAGTACTGTTGGTTGGGAGCGCCAAAACACGAAGTCTTGCAGGAGACCGAGCCGGTGGTGCTCGGTCTCCCGCGTCGTGTTGTCTGCGAGATCCGGCATTCTGTCACGTTCGCCGGGGAGGCGAGCAGGGGAGCAGACGAAAGCAGCCGGACTGACGGGCAAACGGGGTTTATTTACGGCAGACTGACGGACGAAGCACAGCACATGACAATACAATGCCGGATCTGGCAGACATGGGGAGACGCGGACTAATATACACAGGACTAGGTAAACGGAACAGGCAACAGGTGAGAACCATCAGGGCTGAACACGAGGTAATGAGGGGGGCGTGGCACACATCGGGATCGAACGGAGCGGGATATGACATTGAGCGCAAACATACCGTATTTTCCGCACTATAAGGCGCACTCTAAAGCCTTTGATTTTCTTAAAAAATAACAGTGCGCCTTATAATCCAGTGCGCTTTAAACGTGGATTAATTTCTGTTGTGCATACTGAACTCGAAGCGATTTTAATGTTTTAGTATTGAAAAGTGAGTGTATTGTGTAGTGCTTCACGTATTATAAATTAACAATTTCAAGAGTTATTATGAATATGCTGACTTTTGATTTAGAGCCGGAAGAGACTGGGGAGGCAGGTGGGCCCTTGGGCACCAAGGAGCCACCTAACCCTAGTAGGAGGGAGGTTGTGGTAGATGGGGATTCAATTATAAGAGGTGTAGATAGTTATGTGTGCACCCGTGATAGAGGGTCCCGTACGGTGTCTTGCCTGCCTGGTGCCCAGGTAGGGGACCTTCCAGATCGAGTGGACAGGCTTTTGGCCCCAGCCGGGGTGGATCCAGTGGTCGTGGTGCATGTTGGCACCAATGACATAGGAAAGGGCAGAAGGGCTGTTCTGCAAGATAAATTTATAGAAGTCGCGGATAAGCTTAGAAGCAGAACATCCACGGTGGTATTCTCTGGAATACTTCCCGTGCCACGTGCAAGTCAGGCAAAATTAGCTGAGATAAGGGGATTAAATGCGTGGCTAAAATGGTGGTGTAGGAAAGAGGGGTTCAGGTTTATGGGGCACTGGAAGACCTTCTGGAACAGGTGGGACCTGTTCAAGCCGGACGGGTTGCATCTGAACCATAGGGGAACCAGTGTATTGGGGAGGCGTATGTGCAGAATAGTTGAGGAATGTTTAAACTAGGGACTGGGGGGGCAGGGAGGTCAGTTAAGAATTTATGTGGGGAGAGACGAAAAGCCCAAATAAAAATTAAAAGTAGACACTGTAAAAGGCCTACCATTAGTGGTCTGTATTTGAATGCTAGGAGTATTAGAAACAAAATTAATGACTTAGAGGCTTTAATTTCTTCAGACAATTACGACATTATAGGAATAACTGAAACATGGATGAGTGACAATGATGGTGATGAATATAATATGGATGGTTATACGTTGTTCCGTAGAGACCGGATAGGCAAGAAGGGAGGTGGTGTTGCAGTATACGTAAAAGAAAACTTGCAGGCAAGGGATCTCACTGATAAAAATAAAAATTCAGAAGCTGTATGGATCAAACTTGATGCTAAAGATTCAAATGGCCTAATTGTCGGGGTTTGTTATAGGGCACCTAATGTAGCTGTAGAGGAAAGCAGAATATTATATGATGATATCAGGATTATGAGTAATAAAAATGATGTGGTGGTTATGGGTGATTTTAATTTACCTGGGATACAGTGGGACACAGTCTCTGGCTCTTCTGTAAATGAACTTGAGATGGTGGAATTAGTACAGGATTGTTTTTTTACTCAGTTTGTTAATACTCCTACCAGGGGAGAAGCCCTTCTTGATCTCGTTATTTGTAATAACCAGGATAGGATTGGAAAATTAGAGGTTTTAGACCCATTGTACGGTAGTGATCATAACATGGTTAAATTCGAGGTTAATTTTAGTGTCCAAAGAGCAAAGTCTAAATTAAAAGTATACAATGTTAGGAAGGCTAACTTTAATGGTATGAGACGGAAATTAGAAACTGTAAACTGGACAGAGTTAAATAGCAAAACAGTAGAAGAGGCATGGGAATTTTTCAAAAGCACATTGTTGCAAGTGCAAGAGGACTTTATACCTGTTTCCAGCAAAACTAAATCTAGGAAACGACAACCAAGGTGGTTTACTAAGGAAATTAAGAATAAAGTCAGGAGGAAAAGGGCTCTGTTCCACAACTGGAAAATAACTAATGATTTCAAAATCAAGCAGGAGTATCTAAGTCTACAGGCAGAGTTAAAAAATGACATTAGGCTATCAAAGAGGGATGTAGAAAGAAAAATTGCATTGGAGGCTAAGCATGACAGTAAAGGTTTCTTCCAATATTTTAACTCCAAGAGAGCACTAAAAGCTGAAATCACTAATTTACAGGATAATAAGGGCCTTATAATTGATAACGAAATTGATATGGTAAATGAGTTTAATGATTATTTTTCAAGGGTGTTCACAATAGAGAACACAAGTAACTTACCACCAATTAATACGAATACAGCATCGTCTATGACCAATATATGTATAACTGAGGTTGATGTGATACTAAGCCTAGCTAAACTCAAAATAAATAAATCACAGGGGCCTGATGGCATCTTACCTTTAGTCTTGAAAGAGATGAGGGATATTATTAGCCAACCTTTGACTTTAATATTCCAGAAATCGTTATCTGCGGGTGTGGTACCATCAGATTGGAAGCATGCTAATATAACACCCATATTCAAAAAAGGGGATAGAAGTAATCCGGCAAACTATAGGCCAATCAGTTTAACTAGCATTACTGGAAAAATAATGGAAGCTATAATTCAAGTGAAAATGGTAGATTACCTAGATGCAAATAACATTATAAAGGATAGCCAACATGGATTTAGGAGAGGTAGATCCTGCTTAACGAATCTGCTTGAGTTCTTTGAGGAAGCTACAAGTGAAATTGATCACAAAAAGGCCTATGATGTGATTTACTTAGATTTCCAGAAAGCCTTTGATGTTGTCCCCCACAAACGGCTCTTGTTAAAGCTTAAAGCTGCAGGAATTTTAGGAACTGTGGCAGCTTGGATCAAAAACTGGCTAACTGATAGGAAGCAGCGAGTAGTTATTAGAGGCACTATGTCACAGTGGGCCTCCGTTTATAGTGGGGTACCGCAGGGTTCAATTTTAGGACCACTATTGTTCCTAATTTACATTAATGATATTGACACGAATACATACAGTAAACTGGTTAAATTTGCATACGACACTAAGGTGGGCAGGGTAGCAGATACTAATCTAGCAGCAGAGAGGCTCCAACGGGATCTGGATTTAATTAGCGAATGGGCTGATACTTGGCAGATGAAATTTAACACAGATAAATGTAAGGTAATCCATGCAGGGAGCAGAAATATACAGTACAGATATTTTATGGGTTCCAATGAAATAAAGGTAGCTGATTACGAGAAAGATCTCGGTATGTATGTTGATGCTTCCATGTCCCACTCTCGCCAATGTGGGGAAGCAATAAAAAAGGCGAACAGAATGTTGGGTTATATCTCTAGATGTGTGGAGTTTAAGTCAAGGGAGGTGATGTTACACTTATATAATTCCTTGGTAAGACCCCACCTAGAATACTGTGTGCAGGTTTGGTCACCATACCTCAAGAAGGACATTGCTGCCTTAGAAAAGGTGCAACGAAGAGCTACGAGAATGATTCCTGGTCTTAGAGGAATGTCTTACGAGGAGAGGTTAGCGGAACTGAATCTGTTCAGCCTTGAGCAAAGGAGACTAAGGGGGGATATGATTCAGGTCTATAAGATTCTAACGGGTCTGGATGCCGTTCAACCAAATGACTATTTCAATATTAGTCTAAATACTAGAACTCGTGGCCATAAGTGGAAATTAGCGGGAGAACATTTTAAAACAAATTTGAGGAAGCACTTCTTTACACAGCGTGTAGTCAGAGTATGGAATAGTCTTCCTGCTATTGTAGTGGAAGCTAAAACCATGGGTTCCTTTAAATCAGAGCTAGATAAGATTTTAACAACTCTGAGCTATTAGCTAAGTTCTCCCCAAACGAGCTTGATGGGCCGAATGGCCTCCTCTCGTTTGTAAATTTCTTATGTTCTTATGTTCTTAAGACCGTATTATAATTGTTAAATTTTGAGTTATTATGAATACGCTGACTTTTGATTTAGCGGTATAGGACCGTATTATAAGTGTTCAATTTTGAGTTATTATGAATACGCTGACTTTTGATTTAGCGGTATAACACGTAAGATTTTTTACGTGTTAAACAGTAGTGAAGACGCTCATAAACGTTTGAACAATGTTGACAGTCATTGTGAACACGTGATGTAAAATAAATTTTGGTTGACTGGCTTATCTGACTGTTTTGTTTTGCTTAAAGCGCCTTAAAGTCCGGTGCGCCTTGTATGTGGAAAAAGTTTGAAAAAAGACCACTGATTGACGGTGCACCTTATAATGCAGTGCGCGTTATAGTGCGGAAAATACGGTACATAAATGGAGAGATATTGGCTAAAGTGATGGTTTTGCGTCTCACCGCTGCTACCAGGGTTGTCAAGTCTCACGAGAGAGGGAAGCAACATCATCCCTGAAAACAAGCCCAAAGTAAGCCCACTGTGCAAAATAAGGTGGAGAAATCAAGTCCCAATGCGTACATCACTGGCAAATACTAGAGGCATGGTTCTACAGTTCTGATTTTTTGTTAGTGTGATAATAACCTCCTTAATGGCTTGCCATAAACTAAATATGGTCCTTTGTAGCACATTTTACACAAATAATTGGATACTGAACTCATAAATATCACAACACAAAGAAAGTGTGTGAGACATGCAGAATTACGTAAGAACTCTTGATTTGTTACGAATTGGCACAGTCAAAGAGGACACTGTCGCAGAGTCAGGCACGTGAAAAGATTTCATGGGGAATAAGGCAGTACATAGTCGATCCAATCCAGGTCTAAAAAAACAGAGAGAGTCAAAAACCAAAACCAAGGACGCAGACTGAATCGTAGTTGAGGGGCA
Organism: Paramormyrops kingsleyae; assembly: GCF_048594095.1. Lineage (NCBI taxonomy): Eukaryota > Metazoa > Chordata > Actinopteri > Osteoglossiformes > Mormyridae > Paramormyrops > Paramormyrops kingsleyae. The sequence goes on along the minus strand of NC_132808.1, from coordinate 3,188,567 downwards.
AGCGAAGGTCGGGCGATGTGCAGGGTCGATTGAGGGGCTAGGCGGGTGTCGTGGTCGGAGGGCAGGCGGAGATCAGGCAAAGATCGTCGTCAGTAAGAAGGGCAGGACAGAACTCGGAGTCTAAAAGGCAGAGAAAGGGTCAGAAGACAGAGCAGACAGGAATCAGAAAACGCTCCAACTCAAGGGTAACCAAGAAGATCTCGCGTCTGAGTGCAGGATCCGACAAACTGAAATAGATTCCCTTGATTAGAGTGACTTGAAAACAGCTGAGGGACATAGCTGCACAAAAACCCGGAAAAACCGGTGCAGAAGCACGAAAACCCCGGGCAGACACCGTGATAAGGGAAGTAACGGGTCAGGGATTCCCCGGGGGCGTGGTCTTCCTGACGTCACTCTGGGATCCCCGGGGTTGATCCGTGACATTAATTAACCTTTAATCATTTATTCAGCATCAAATATTAGCCATACATTTATATGAAGTAATGTAAAATTATGTGAATTCTTAAATTAGCAAAAATGGCTGAAACTAGCCAACAAGAATAGCCATCAAGGAGAAGCAGATGGGTTACCGCAAGACAAAGCAGGGCGATCAAAGAAAAGTTAAAAAAGAAAAAGAATTACCGCAGTTTTCATTTTCCACATATATTGTCATGTTTAGAGAGACCCCAAATGAACACTGTAAGCAGACTAATTCATTATTATAAGCGAATTATTGAAACAGTATTTGTACAGGAATGATTCTGTCCCTCGCTTTTTGATCCATATAAGCTATACTATAACCGTGATCACTATAAGCGCTTTCCACTGTGGTTAAAATAATGCAATTAAATAAGTCCGTTGCTATGTACATTGCTAACGAGAGCATTTGGAGAACACATCACTGGGTGCTTGTTTCTCTCGCGAGATTCGGCAACCCTGTTTGAATGTGAGCGGCAGAAAAGTCATACCGTTGCTGGAAGTTAGTGGTGTGCGATACTACAAGATTTAGTATCGATGCGATACCAAGTAAATACAGAGAAAGTATCGCCGATACGATACCGATATCGATACTTCTTAATAATTAAGGTGGATGCATCATCAAATTGCTAAAGCTCAAGAAATTTTTATTACCTTTAAGTGTTTTTGTGATTTTTTATTTTTTTTTGATTAATTAGGTAAAACCCAGGACAGAATTTGGGCAAAGTTTATAAGCAAATAATTACTGTAGTGCAGAGGTACTGGCCGTAATTTATAATTGTAAATGTGCTGTGTGTTATGTCATGTATAGTGGTTAATGCTTATGTAGTGTGTGTGTATTTGTGGGTGCGCCCACCGTGTTTCTGGAAGTGCCAATGTGTGGGTTGTAGTAGTGCGGGTGTAATAAAGGCCATCTGTTTATTAAACCCCGAAATATCCCTGTTGTTTTATTATTGCGAGCATGACTCAGTGACCCACTATTAAAATACAGTGGTACCTCGGTTCTTGAACTAACTATAACTCAAATTTCTTGAAAGTCGAACAAACCAGTTTGACCTAGAACTCGATTTGAATATCAGAAGTCGAACCGTGAACGCTGACCTAACATAAATTGTATGCGCCAGGAAATGAGTCATACTACAATGCAATTGTTACTTGAATGCCTCCTTCACAGACTGGACGATTAACCAAATAAAGCAGCGCAACATTACAGTAACTAACAATAAATAAACCACTAACTTACGTGTACTATTAGAGCATTTATGTCATTTATTTAAACTTTATTTTACCAGGTAAATTAACTGAAAACCAGTTCTCACCACTTTACGTGATATTCGGGAGAAATAGATTATGCATCGGAACTGCCTGGGATACAAACGTCATGGGTGTAACTAAACTCTTCAGCCAATAAGGGCAAAGGTGTGTCGTCACGGAGGCGGTTCCAAGAGGTCGCAATGCATCTAACCGTAATGCATTGCGTCAGGATCAGAATGTGTTGCTTTAAGCCAGCGCTGTAAGCAAGTCAAACGCACCCAATGGCCGGACTGGGGAAACAAACTGAAACGCGAAACAGAGGACTAATGACAACAACCAGAAACAGCTAATCACATGGGGATCCCTCATGAGGATAACGAGGGGACGTGGCACACGGAAGGAGCGGACGATCGGGGCAGGACAGGGGTAATGTTCGCACAGTATGTCTGGTACTTAACGATTAATTATACCTTAATCGTTTTGGAAGCCATTAAGAAAAAAATGCCCTTCTTGTTTAATCCTATTCATTTTGTGTTTAAATGCTTTAAAAAAAAAAAAACATATTTAGGTATAATTTTGGGGGACCGGGAACCAACGAACTTTTTAGGATTCGATCCGGAGTCCGGAACGGATTAAGTTCGAAAACCGAGGTACCACTGTACTTTATTATAAATATTATAGTGTGTGTGTGTGTGCTCCCACGCCTGTTTGCTAGCCTGGCGCCGCTGAGTCACGTGACAGCCGGGAGCGGCATTTGAGAGCAGCAGCGCGAACACAGACAGCCGCAGTGCATTCGGGAGAGAAATTGAAACTGAAGTATCGATCTCATAAAACTGGTATCGATCAATATCAATACGAACATTATTATCGATATTATCGATACTTGGATCGATCCGCGCACCACTACTGGAAATGGAGTCCAGTTTATTAGCCTACCGAGATGTAATACAAAGTATGGTAAATCATGGTTTTTCTGATCAAGAAATATCCAGTCATCTCCAGTTTGAATGTGGATTCACTAAGGGCTTCTCCGAAACAAACATTCGGCGATTTTGCACCTAAAATGGCATAGTCAGAGAGCGGGTGCATGATTCCCAACTGGAAGTCGAAGTTGCTAGAGCAATTAATGAGGTAAGCTGCAATGGCAGATTTGTATTATAATAAAAACGTGGTGTACTGCAGATATGGAATATGTTTCACCGAATTCAGTAAGCTTTCAGGGAAAAATGCAACCATCATTAAAAGGTTAACCAAGTCACTGAGCAGATTTAGTGGTAGAAACTGAACAGATGGAGACATATTGGGAGAAATATTAATATTAGAAGCTGACTGGATACTTTACAGTCAGATTAGAGATTGACAAACACTTACAAAAAAAGTTTGGACATAAATCTGTCTAATGTGTAATATTTGGTTTGTATCAAGTGGCAATACAGTTGAATAGACATTAATTTGGCTCTCTCATGTTTGTTTTTTGTTTTCAAATTTAGACTGGACCAGCATATGGAAGAACAATGATGACTGGCTACCTGGCCTCAAAAGGAATCCGAGCATCAGAGGGGCGTGTTGGTCGTGTTCTCAGATATACACTCACCTAAAGGATTATTAGGAACACCATACTAATACGGTGTTTGACCCCCTTTCGCCTTCAGAACTGCCTTAATTCTATGTGGCATTGATTCAACAAGGTGCTGAAAGCATTCTTTAGAAATGTTGGCCCATATTGAAAGGATAGCATCTTGCAGTTGATGGAGATTTGTGGGATGCACATCCAGGGCACGAAGCTCCCGTTCCACCACATCCCAAAGATGCTCTATTGGGTTGAGATCTGGTGACTGTGGGGGCCATTGTAGTACAGTGAACTCATTGTCATGTTCAAGAAACCAATTTGAAATGATTCGAGCTTTGTGACATGGTGCACTATCCTGCTGGAAGTAGCCATCAGAGGATGGGTACATGGTGGTCATAAAGGGATGGGCATGGTCAGAAACAATGCTCAGGTAGGCCGTGGCATTTAAACAATGCCCAATTGGCACTAAGGGGCCTAAAGTGTGCCAAGAAAACATCCCCCACACCATTACACCACCACCACCAGCCTGCACAGTGGTAACAAGGCATGATGGATCCATGTTCTCATTCTGTTTACGCCAAATTCTGACTCTACCATTTGAATGTCTCAACAGAAATCAAGACTCATCAGACCAGGCAACACTTTTACAGTCTTCAACTGTCCAATTTTGGTGAGCTCGTGCAAATTGTAGCCTCTTTTTCCTATTTGTAGTGGAGATGAGTGGTACCCGGTGGGGTCTTCTGCTGTTGTAGCCCATCCGCCTCAAGGTTGTGCGTGTTGTGGCTTCACAAATGCTTTGCTGCATACCTCGGTTGTAACGCGTGGTTATTTCAGTCAAAGTTGCTCTTCTATCAGCTTGAATCAGTCGGCCCATTCTCCTCTGACCTCTAGCATCAACAAGGCATTTTCGCCCACAGGACTGCCGCATACTGGATGTTTTTCCCTTTGCACACCATTCTTTGTAAACCCTAGAAATGGTTGTGTGTGAAAATCCCAGTAACTGAGCAGATTGTGAAATACTCAGACCGGCCCGTCTGGCACCAACAACCATGCCACGCTCAAAATTGCTTAAATCACCTTTCTTTCCCATTCTGACATTCAGTTTGGAGTTCAGGAGATTGTCTTGACCAGGACCACACCTCTAAATGCATTGAAGCAACTGCCATGTGATTGGTTGATTAGATAATTGCATTAATGAGAAATTGAACAGGTGTTCCTAATAATCCTTTAGGTGAGTGTATTAACTACCCATATCATGCAGATAGGTATCATGTACATGTTATTAAAGGTTAATAGATTTTTCTTGTGCTGTAGATTACTGTGACAATACTCTGAAAATTATAATTGTTTTTGCTTCTTAATTTCTCAGAGACCAATGAACTTAAATCCAGTGCCATACAGTGCAGAATACATGGGTCACAAACTGCACATGGACCAAAACGAGAAACTGGTCATGTTTGGGGTGACCCATGTCCTTTCTGTAGATGGTTTCTCCAGTAAAATTGTCAGCCACTCCACCATGCCATTGAAAAACAACCTGACTATATATCAAGAGGTTTACAGGTAACTTTCCATGCTTCGTGCTCTGTTGTAATATACTAGAACTCTAACATCAGGTGTTGTTTTACTAATCGACTATGAACGTCTCACGTTTATGAAGTAAAAATAAAACACATTGGCTGATTGTAGCGTTAACACCCCTTAGCTGAGAAAATTGTTATAAAACTAATACTTAAAAAATGGATGTGTAAACTGTTGTACATAACCAAGCCATTACATTAGTCAAATAACTGAAATTGCTTTTTCAATGCTTATGTAGTGACAAATGAATGAAGTGCTGTAACACTTGTGCATTGCTGTTTTACAGAAGTGCTGTCCTACAGTATGGAATGTGGGACCAAATCAGGGTAGAAAATGGAAAAGAGTTTTACTTAACTCTTTACATGCAGGAGAAATTGGCAGCCTACAGGAATAACACAGAAAGGCAGCCATACATGCAAACACAGTCAACATATGTGAGTTGGTTTGTCTTTCCCATAATCACTCAACTGCTAGCTGAATATATTGTGTGTCATAGTGTTGCAAACTAACCTTCACTGGAACAATGCTAGCTACTTCCTGACTCAAAAAATTATACTTTTCAACTTGATGCAAAAATAGATGTAAAAATACAAAGCTAAACCTAATCTGTTCTTATTACGCTTAAATACAGCGTACTTTATAGTAACTGGATTCTTAATCTTTGTGGTCATAGAAAGTCGATTTATCTAGAGTGGTTATTATTAGATTAGATTAGTAATGTTAATCTGTTGCTGAAATAAAAAATGTAACATTTTCTCATTTTTGTTTACCCATGTCAGAATCATATAGTAGAAAGGATGTGGCCAGAAGTAAACACCAGAGTAAACTACCCACTGAAAGGGGCTCTCATCCACCTTGTTGACCAGGGGGGTATTCCAGAAAGCAGATTATGTGACATACCCGGGTAAGTTTAAGAGTAAGTTAGTGGATGACTTCATCTTTCGGTTCCAAAAACGGAGGTTAACTTTCTGGGTATGTATGTAACCATAGCAGCTTACTCTCTGAAGATAACCTGCTACTGAGCAGGTTATGTTCCAGGGTCAGTTTGTTGCAGAAGGTTACTGAGCATGGCGTGCCCTTTTGATGACGATCCTGTGGACATGGAGGCACAAATTATACAAGGTTTTTTTCGCTGGGAGAGAGTTATAAGACCACGTATTGATATCTTTTCATTTCCTAATGATTATTTGAAAAAACGTTATCAGTTTTCAAAAGAATCGTTAATTTACTTAACATCTCTTGAAACTGCATATTGCAAATGTCACAAACCCAAACTGCGGGTCTGTGCTTAGCACAGAAAACATTCTGTACATAGCACTTCGGTTTTTTGCGCCAGGGCATTTTTTGTACAATATGGGCGACGCAGAACATGTGGGAAAGGCAACTGTGTGTAGAGCCGTTCGCACAGTATGTCTGGTACTTAACGCTTCTTACACACGTTTGTACAGTTCCCTGTCCATAAAGCTCTGCGTGTTATTAAAGAGGAATTCCACAGAGTGGTAGGTTTGTCATTGTAGTAAAATCTATGATTCATATTTAATATGTAGTCATACTATTTATATCTATACATGTGTTCATCCTGCACACACACACACTTGATACTTCCATATGACTTTCTATTTCAGGGTTTCCAAATGTAATTTGGAATACATGTAATACATGTATAGTGACAATAAAAGGCATTCATTCATTCATTCATAATTGGGTGCATTGATGGCACCTACATTCCTATTAAAGCTCCTTCAATAAATTAGGGAGACTATGTTAATAGGAAATCTATTCATAGTATCAATGTGCAGGTAACTTGATTTTGTATCCTTAATTTTTTGCCTTGTTAAAATCATCAAACTCATTACTTTTTTCCACTAACTATAGGTAATCATTACAGGACAGTACAATGCTGGTTACCACTGGTTGCCCTCAGATGGGGTGAGGGGAGGTGGTGGTGGGCTACATGACAGAAAGAATATACTGAATCGTGTTTAATAAATAGTTCAGTGATCGTGTAATCAAATATTACCTTTTTGCGGAATGTTTTTGTGTTTCATTTTGACCTGGCTCAAAGTTCTTCTGGCTCCAGAAGGATTACACCTTATTAAATAAGAAACCATATATTCCTAGTCGATACACATTGTTATTTTAACCTAAAGAAATGAATGCCAGGAAAAGTAAATGCTTTCATAGTGATTTAACAGTCAAAAGGATGTGGAGGGGTACGTGTTTAATTATTTTGCATTATAATAAAAGGGGAGGCGATGTCAAATTTGCAATTTAATACACATGCATTTACTCTGTCCGTTATTTTTTGCCAAGCCAACTCTCTTTCTTTAGCCGATGCAGCCGTATTGCTTTTTTTTCCAATCTCCTCCTTGGATTGCCACCTTATCGTGGTGGAGGGGTTTGCGTGCCTCCGTGAACCTGGGGGCTATGTTGTCCGGGGCAATAGCCCCTGGTAGGGTCTCCCAAGGCAAAAAGGTCCCGGGGGAGGGGCCAGACAAAGAGCAATCCAAAAGAACCCCATGAACAAGTTCAATAACAAAGTCCCGTTTCCCTCGCCCGGACTAGGGTCACCGGGGCCCCACTCTGGAGCCAGGCCTGGGGGAGGGGCCCGTTGGCGAGCGCCTGGTGGCCGGGCCTTGGCCCGTGGGGCCCAGCCGGGCATAGCCCGAAAGAGGCATGCAGGACTGTCCCCAGGTATGCCCACCACCCGCAGGGGGAATGTCAGGGGTTCGGTGCTTTGTGGATCGGGTGGCGGCCAAGGGAGGCCCTGGCGGTCCGATCCCCGGCTGACAAAACTGGCTTTCGGGACATGGAATGTCACCTCTCTGGTGGGGAAGGAGCCTGAGCTTGTGCGGGAGGTTGAGAGGTATCGACTAGATATAGTCGGGCTCACCTCAACGCATGGCTTGGGTTCTGGAACCAATCTCCTGGAGAGGGGCTGGACACTCTTTTACTCTGGAGTTGCGGCGGGTGAGCGACGCCGGGCTGGGGTGGGGCTATTGGTGGCCCCACAGCTCGGTGCATTAACAACGGAGTTTACCCCGGTGAATGAGAGGGCTGTCTCTCTGCGCCTTCAGGTCGGGGATAGGTCTCTGACTGTCGTCTGCGCTTATGCTCCGAATGTCAGTTCGGAGTACCCGGCCTTCTTGGATTCCCTTAGCGGTATGCTATTTGGCGTGCCGCGGGGGGATTCCATCGTTTTGCTGGGGGACTTCAACGCTCCCGTGGGCAATGACAGTGTGACCTGGAAGGGGGTGATTGGGAGGAACGGCCTCCCTGATCTGAACCCGAGTGGTGTTCTGTTATTAGATTTCTGTGCAATGCATGGTTTGTCCATAACAAACACCATATTAGAGCATAAGGGTGTCCATAAGTGGACATGATACGAACATGTCCGGGGCTAGAGGTCGATGATCGATTTTATAATCGTATCGTCTGATCTGCGGCCTTCCGTCTTGGACACTCGGGTAAAGAGAGGGGCAGAGCTGTCAATTGATCACCACCTGGTGATGAGTTGGCTCAGGTGGCAGGGGAGGAAGCCGGTCAGACCTGGTAGACCCAAGCGCATAGTGAGGGTATGCTGGGAACGTCTGGCAGAGGCTCCTGTTCGCTGGAGCTTTAACTCGTGCCTCCGGCAGAAGTCCAACTGCATGCCGGGGGAGGTTGGGGACATTGAGTCTGAATGGACCCTGTTCCGGACCTCCATTGTGGAAGCGGCCGCTCAGAGCTGTGGCTGCAGGGTGGTCGGTGCCAATCGTGGCGGTAACCCCCGTACCCGATGGTGGACACCAGAGGTGAGGGGGGCCGTGAAGCTGAAGAAGGAGGCTTACCGGGAATTATTAGCCCGGGGGTCTCCGGAGGCAGCTGACGGGTACCGGCGGGCCAGGCGGAACGCGGCTCGGGCGGTCGCAGAAGCAAAAACCCGGACGTGGGAGGAGTTCGGTGAGGCCATGGAAAGTGACTTTCGGTCGGCCTCAAAAAGGTTCTGGCAAACCATATGGAGTATCAGGAGGGGGAAGCAGCTCCTGGTTCCTACTATTTATAGTGGGGGGGGGCTGTTGACCTCACCTGGGGACATCATCCGGAGGTGGAAGGAATACTTTGAGGACCTCCTCAACCCTGCCTCAGATACATCTACGCATACTGCCTTTGAGACATCTGAGGGCACAGAGCCCGAGGGTGCTAGGGGGGGCTTGCCCATCACTGAGGCTGAGGTGGCCGGGGTGGTTAAACAACTCCGTGGTGGCCGGGCCCCGGGGGTGGACGAGATCCGCCCGGAGTACCTGAAGGCTCTAGATGTTGTGGGGCTGTCGTGGCTGACACGCCTTCTCAACAGTGCATGGAGGTCAGGGACAGTGCCGCTGGATTGGCAGACCGGGGTGGTGGTCCCCTTATTTAAGAAAGGGGACCGGAGGGTGTGTTCCAACTACAGGGGGATCACACTTCTCAGCCTCCCTGGGAAAGTCTATTCCGGGGTACTGGAGAGGAGGGTGAGATCGATAGTTGAATCTCGGATTCAGGAGGAACAATGCGGTTTTCGTCCTGGTCGTGGAACGCTGGACCAGTTTTATACCCTTGCAAGGGTACTGGAGGGGGCCTGGGAGTTTGCCCATCCAGTCTACATGTGTTTTGTGGATTTGGAAAAGGCTTACGACCGGGTTCCCCGAGGTGCTCTGTGGGGGGTGCTTCGAGAGTATGGGGTCCGGGGTCCACTGTTGTGGGCGATCCGGTCCCTGTACGAACGGAGCAGAAGCTTGGTCCGCATTGCCGGCAATAAGTCGGACGTGTTCCAGGTGCGTGTTGGGCTCCGCCAGGGCTTCCCTTTGTCATCGGTCCTGTTTATCATATTTATGGACAGGATTTCTAGGCGCAGCCAAGGCGTCGAGGGTGTCCAGTTTGGTGACCTCAGGATTGCCTCGCTGCTTTTTGCAGACGATGTCGTCCTGCTGGCTTCATCTGCTGGGGATCTCCAGCAGGCACTGGGGCGGTTCGCAGCCGAGTGCGAAGCGGCAGGGATGAGGATTAGCACCTCCAAGTCCGAGACCATGGTTCTCAGCCGGAAACGGGTGGTTTGCCCTCTTCGGGTTGGGGAAGACGTACTGCCTCAAGTGGAGGAGTTTAAGTATCTCGGGGTCTTGTTCTCGAGTGAGGGTAGGCGAGATCGGGAGCTGGATAGACGGATCGGAGCGGCGTATGCAGTTCTGCAGGCGCTTAACTGGTCCGTCGTGGCTAAGAAAGAACTGAGCCAAAAAGCCAAGCTCTCGATCTATTGGTCCATCTTTGTCCCTACCCTCACCTATGGTCATGAGCTATGGGTAATGACCGAAAGAACGAGATCGCGAATACAAGCGGCCGAAATGAGGTTTCTCCGCAGGGTGTCTGGGCTCTCCCTTAGGGATAGGGTGAGAAGTTCGGATATCCGAAAGGGCCTCAGAGTAGAAACGCTGCTTCTTCACGTCGAAAGGAGCCAGTTGAGGTGGTTTGGACATCTGGTGCGGATGCCTCCTGGGCGGCTACCCGGAGAGGTTTTCCGTGCATGTCCTACAGGGAGGAGGCCCCGGGGTAGGCCCAGGACTCGCTGGAGGGATTATATCTCTCGGCTGTCCTGGGAACGCCTCGGTGTCCCCCCCGAGGAGCTGGTGGGGTTAGCTGGGGAGAGGGAGGTCTGGGTGCCTCTACTGAAGCTGCTACCCCCGCGACCCGAACCCCGAACAAGCGGCAGATGATGGATGGATGGACTGTAGCTCCATAGATTGATAAGAGTATATAATATCATTAACCCGCCAAGCACCAAAGTTCCTGGGATCCATTACTATTCTTAGCATTCTCCTTCCTCCAGCATAGAGTAAAAGGCAAAAAACCACCAACATGTTTATTTAGGTAAATGAGGGGATCTCTTGATAGCCTGAGTAGTGGCCAACCTTCAGGAGCCTTGGCTTGTATGCTCTTGAATAGAGCAGGGTGTCAAATGAAGCACAAGTCAGTGCTTAATGCAGAGTATATTGGTAACATTATTTAAAAACTAACCATGCAATATTATAGTAGCACATTGGTTAATTATTGGCTTTGAGTTGTATACATTTGGCATCACAAGAAAAACCTGTCACATTATGTATGATTTGTCTAGTCCATATTGATGTTTTTTTTTTATAAAAGGTCGTGGAGTATTCACACTTGCTCCATTCTTTCATGGGGACTTTATTGTTGAATATAGAGGTGAATTGATTGATTATGCTGAGTCAAACAGAAGAAGGGAAGTCTATCACAAGTCCTGCTCAGTCTTTATGTTTGACTTTAAATGGAATGGTTGGACACGGTGGTAAGCTGACATATTTACTAGTTGGTATCAATTAGCAATGTGCTGCAGCTAAAAACAACTGAACCTTTAAAAGCCATTGTAAAGCTGGGGTTAACCTCAAGGTCTATCAAATAATTTAACCGTTCTTAATGGAAATAACTGTACACTTGTACTTATTTTTGCTTTACAGCATTGATGCTAGTATAGAAGATGGATCGTTTGGCCGGCTGGTGAACGATGACCATCAAAACCCCAATTGTCGAATGAAAGTAATTAAAGTGGGTGGAAAGCCACATTTATGTCTTTTTGCATTAAGAGATATAACAGAAGGAGAAGAAATAACCTACGATTATGGCACAGATGATTGGACATGGAGAGAAAAGGTCTGTTCGGTCAGTATTACAAAGGTTTGAAACTACTATTGCTAAATGATGGGTCACTTGTGAAGCTAACATTTTTTCAGCTTGTTGATTCTTGCCAAAAGCAGTGTAAGGACAGTTTTCATAATATTGTTATTCAATTAATATGGTAAATGTTCATTTAGAAAGAACTTGTGTCCTATGTTCAGTCAAACAACAGGAATTATACGGCTATTGGGAAGTGTGAAGACATTGAGATTCACAGAATCACAAGTTGTGATTACTGATTTTATATAGAAACATAAATGATTGCATAGGATGTTTCTATGGATTTGCAGAATATAACTTCAAGTATGCATATTCACTTAAGCTGTTGACCTCTTCACAGCATTTGACAAATGACACGACAGCAGACAAGACCGACAAGGATTCTGGCGGGACCAGACAGATGATTACAGACGAAGATAACTGTTTGAGAACTTCTGATTCAGCTGGACAACAGGTAGCCTAAGTGTTTTTATCTATGCTCATCATGACAGTAAGGTAGTTGAAGCTTGCGTTCTTCATTATTTCAAAGTAGCTTAAATGGAAGTCTTGCACTACTAAGAATAATTCAGTATTTTTGCTCGATTTGTGTGAATGGACAGTGGTTTGTGACATTTTTCTAACTTGTCTGCAGAGGATTTAGTTACCACATACTTATTTCTCTCCAAAATAGTTGCTACATTTTCTGCCCTTGCTCTGTCCTCACAATGTAGGTTTTGGTCTGACTGTGTTTTTACACACAGTCAGAATAGTCATTGACAACGAAAATGTCCCCATGAAGACCAGCAGGAAATGTGTGTAAAATGTCCCCACTAAGCACGTTTCAGCTCAGAGTTCAAACACAAACACACTTTTAGACAAAACTAGCCTTATGGGGACTGCGTGAGGCACTAAAACAAACTTATATTTTGCAGCTGAAAAATGAAATTTTGCAAATATGTTATGTCCACTTCTCTTATTCTGCCTTGTAACACTTTTTCATAAATTTCTTATTTTTTAAAGGAAGGTGTGTACTGGTGTGGCTGCATCGATCACCTTTTGTATGATTTATGCTTATGCTTGAGTTCTTCTCACTATTACTTAGATGGCTGAACAGGATTTAGTGACAACACTGTTTTCTTAAGAAAACTGGATAATCTTTTTAATGCCTTCACGGCGTCCCCACAAAGTAAGTTTTGACTGATGTATGTTTCGAAGACGATGCAAGTTGCCATTGTTATAGGAAAATGGGTCCTTCAGTTACACTGCAAACTGTGTATCACACCAAACCAAAGGTGGTGTTTGATTTTGAAGTTATTTACCTGCCTGCTCACGCTGTTGACCACTTCACAGCATTTGACAAATGACATGACAGCAGACAAGACCGACATGGATTCTGGCGAGACCAGCTAAATGGTTACAGATGAAGATAACTGCTTGATAACTTCTGATTCAGCTGGACAACAGGTAAGTGTTTTTATCTATGCTCATCATGACAGTAAGGTAGTTGAAGCTCGCATATTTCATCATTTCAAAGTTCCTTAAATGGATGTCTCACTGTGCTTTGGAATAATTCTTTCATTATTTCACTGCTTATCGAGTGCTTGGGAGGCTAGGGCCCATCCCAGCTTCAATGGGCACAATACAGGGAACAGCCCAAGACCGGACCCCAGTCTGTCTCTTGAGCACAAATAATGTGGCAAGTTGGACACCCAAATTTAGCTAATGTGCCTGTGTCCGTGGGCACAAACCAACAGTCATGGGGAGAACATTAACACACACACAGTATCGGAGGCCAGATTCAAACCCCAACCCTATGGGTATGATGGAGCAGAACTGCCCACACAATTATGCTTAAGCATAATTTGTGCAAACGTAGCCTTGACACATTGCATTTTTTTTTTCAATCAGTGTGTTAAGAAAATATACAGAATTTTCTGTTGAAGTAAATTCAGTTGATGTGGATGCTAATTAGATGTCTAGTTTTTGAATAATATTGTTCATTTTGTTCAGTCTCAGTACTCAGATAGTGATGCTGGTGCTGATGAATGTGTACCCAGACTCAGAAGAACACGAAGTATAAAAGTAAGGCATTTCAGTGATGATGGCAGTAGCTTGTTTTTGGTATAGATGTTGAGGTGATGATCTGAATGTTGAAACGGTGGTTTTTGTATTGTACATTTGGCCTTTCGTATCTAAAATATTGCTTTTTCCAGATGAAAGAGTTCATTCCTGAGGGTTCAGAGGAGCTCTTTGATTCCTTGTCGAGAGTGGTGAGGACTATGTTCCCAACTCAAGTGAGGACAGTGAAAGCAGTAGCTCACGTTTGTCAGCTTCCATATTGGATAAAGAAGTCAGCTGCAGTTCTGAGGAGATGGAAGATGATGGCAATATAGCTGTTTCCACAAGTAAGGTTAGGGAAGGAGGGAAACATGCTGTCCTGGTGTCTGCTGTAAAGAAGTGCAGTGGAGGCAGAGCATACAGTAAAAGACACTACTGCTTGTATTGCATGCAACCATACAGCAAAATTGCAAGACGCCTTGAACAAAAACATGAGAATGAGAGAGAGGTAGCAAAGGCCTGTAGTTTTCCAAAGGGGTCAAAACAGAGGAGAATGCATTTAGATTTTCTCAGGAATATAGGGAACTTTGCCCATAATGCAGCTGTTATTAGGACGGGCAAAGGAGAACTTGTTGCTTGCAAACAGCCACACAATGAAAGTAGAGGAGATGACTACTTGCACTGTGCGTATTGCCAGGGATTATTTCTTCGAAAGATTTTATGGCGACATGTGAAACTGTAAATTTTGTCCTAAAGGCACTAAGTCGGCTCAGGGAAAAAATAGAGTGCAAGCACTTTGTGCTTTTGCAGAGCCTGCACCTTCTGAAGTCAGTAAACGATTATGGAAGACACTTAGTGGCATGCAAGCTGATGAAGTCACAAAAGCCCTGAAAAACGTCAGTCACATAATTAAAATTGGGGAGCATTTACTTAACAAAAAAGGATCGAGTGATGCAGCACAAACCTGGGCTAGACAGACTTTGCGAGAACTTGGAAGACTCTTGGTTACAGCCAAAAAATGTACATCACTAAAAACAATGGAAGATTTTATTAATCCCTCAAAATATTTGGAAGTTATCAAAGATCACATGTGGATACCAAAGGGAAAGGGAAAAATACAAAATCCCCTCTCTTGCCCGTAAACTCGGAAACAGCTTAGTGAAGCTGAGTAAACTACTACTGAGTAAAGCTCAAGCATTAATTACAGGTAATGAAGTATTGGAGAAAGCCACAGACATTCAAGAAGTCCACAAAGAGAAGTGGAATGAGCTGGTGTCTGCCACCGCTGGACGGAATGCTGCAGAAATAAAGTGGAATGCACCTTCGCTATTACCGTTTACGCGAGATGTGCAAAAACTGCATGCTTATTTGGACAAAACGCTGGATGAGTGTGTGTGCCAGTTGTCATCTGAGGTTTCGGTCAAAAACTGGTCTGCTCTTGCTAAAGCATGCTTGGCTGAAATAATATTATTCAACAGGTGCAGGGAAGGAGAAGTTTCAAGAATGCCCTTGTCGGCATTTCTTTCCAGGGACACCTCTGACCATCATGATGACTTAGACTGGGTTCTTTCAGAGCTTGAGAACCTTGTGCAAACACTACTCCAGGATTGTCATCAGAGGGAAAAGGGGCCGACCTATTCCTGTATTACTTACACCTAAAATGTTGCAAGCGTTGGAGTTGCTAGTGAAGAACAGGGAGTCTTGTGGTGTGCTAGAAGAGAATAACTATACGTTTGCTCGACCATTAGACATGACCCACATCAGAGGGTCTGACTGTTTAAGGAGATTTTCTCTTGCTTGCAATGCTTCCTGTCCTAAGGCATTAACATCAACGAAGCTACGAAAGCATGCTGCAACACTGTCAAGTGTTCTAAACATGAGCAACACTGAAATGGATCAGCAGTGGAGGATTTAATGAAGTCAGAATTATTTATAAATTGTTAGACATTTAACAATATTTAATGTGATGATACATTCAAAAACAAGAATTCCAATATGTTTAAATAAAATATTAATAATAAAATGAACAAACATGTCATTCTCATTGCAGGGTTAATATTCTAAGTAACACTTTTTGGGTGAATAAAGAATTGTCTGTTTTGAATTTCACTACTACATACCACTATTCCATTACGATTATGAAATGATCTGAAATTGGCTCATATAAATGGCAATTTTAAGGAGCTTACATCAGCTTTGTTCAAGTTTATGTATGCAGTCTTATTGTTATAAACTAGTACAGGTTTTCATTGAGAATTATTTGGGCAGAGATGCGCCCATTTACTGGGATGTTTACTGGGCGAATGGGATGTTTATTTTATTTAAGTGTTTTATATCTATGCATTTTTTAAATTCTTGTTAGCTGTAAGGTCACTGAGTTTTAGATGATTAAATTAAGTGCTCCATAGAATAGAATAGAACTTCATGAAGTCCTACATTTGAATGATAACTTCCATTTTTGCTTTTTCCATTTTGACAGAGAGGATTGGTGAGCTTACTGAGGAGGAATTCATGAGTGAAGGTGAAGTGGATTCTGAGCTGCTGAATAAAGGTATTTGCAAGAGTATTGTCATTCACGTGACAATGCGATTTTAATATGCGTCATGGAACTTTGTTGGCAAAACTGATTTGAATGGTATTTTAATGGCATCAACTGGTCATTTAATTAATTTTAATTTTTTCCCGTTTGGTCTGTTTTGGTAAATTTTAATTTCTGGTTTGTCGTTGATTCATCAGGAACAACGTCTGGAGCAATTCCTCCTGTACAGAGAGAAATTACCATACAAAAGAGGCAAAGGACCTCAGTGACAACTGGTAAATCATACAGATTTACAGATATTGCCTACTTATTATCCGTAGTGAATTCTTACTAAATGCCTTAGAATACACAGTAAAATGGCTTTATTCTTTGTGTAGGAACAAATGCCAGGCCAAAAATACAGGCAAAGAAAAAATGGAGTCAAATGGAAATTCAGGCTGTTGAGAGACATCTATCATTCCTCCAAACCGGTCGAGTACCAGGGAAAGCAGACTGATAAATGTCTGAAGAAAGAACCTGAAGCTCTCAAAGATAGAGATTGGCAGAGTATCAAATATTATGTTCATAACCGAATTGTTTCTAGCAAAAGAAAACTACAGTCAATTTAAGTCAGTAGCTTAAGTGACTAATCTGTTTTATATAGATACTGCAGCTAATACATGTATATTTTATTTTCCCCCAGATTTTTAATTGACTGTATAAGGTAAAATTTTAGTTTTGTAAGTAGCTGCAAAAGAAATTTTTGGTTGTTGAAAGAAAAAATGGTAAAGTGTTTTTAGTTTTTTACTTGCCTTTTTATGGTGATAATTGCCATGATTAGGGGGAAAATGTTTGCATTTTTATTTTCAAATGGAAAAAGTCAAAATACAGTAATGTTCAGAAGCTTTAAGCGTCATTGCATTTGAGTACCTCTTTATAGTTACTTATAGTTATGTTAACTACCAGGGCAAATCTGTGTGTGTAAACGTATGCTCATCATCAAAGTAACCAGCCAAAACAGTATTATTCTGTGGTTGGGTGGTCTGCTGTGAATTAGAAGAGACCATCAAAATTTCATATATTTTCTTTGAATAGATATTTCCGTGAGTCTTGTATGTTGAAGGCAAAATGTACCTCACTACAGTGGAGTGTACAGTGGTACACAAGGACAAGACTGCTATAGCAGTGAGTGAAGCGTAATTTGTCGGCCATTGTTTCCATTACGCAAATATATTATTTGATATTTGACTTGTGTATGTTTCACATCCAAACCGGACTGAAATTACGACGTGCTATGAAGAAAACAGAGAATAATAAAAGAAACGGCAGTGGTCTAATAAATCCAAATTGACATTATAATATCCGAGACGGTATTTTTTATTTTTCACCAGAAACGGTTATGGATGAGACAAAACGATTTTAAGCGTTTAGCAAGTTAAAATAGACATCTATGCAGCCGATCGAATCTGAGGTAATTACGACATGCGACCTGTATCATGAAGCAGCATTTATTTACATATGTGAGGTAGCCTGGGCAGAATGTAAGTTAAGAAAGATAAAGTTAGTGTAAAGTGCATGGGTATACCTTAAATCCAACAAGCTATCTGGCTACGTAAGAGACCCCAAGTCATAATCACATCAGATTAGCATTGACTGCAGATCAGACACTGTCCTCACAGGAACATCTTGCCAGCTAGCAAACAACTGTAGCAAACAAGTGTGGGTAATTAATTAAAACTACTATCATTGGCACTAAGGTAAAACAGCTTTACGTTTTATTACCTTCAATAACGGCGCATGCCGTAACTGTATGTGTAATGCTAGTAAAAAAAAAATTGTGGAGGGACGTGTGCTATGTGGGGATAAGTGAGACCATTAAGCATTCAAGCAAATTTTGTTTGCCGCAGAAAAAGTCCTGTTTCATTTGTGTACTTAATGGAGTGAAGTTAAATTTGTAGTTAAAATCCTCAGTTATATTAAGTATACACTTTGAAATTTTGATTTAAATATATCTGTATTTTATTATATAGTCTGAAATGTATGTATGTAATTACAGTGAGCATCAGAAGAAGCCAAAGGGGACACACAAGGGCACAACCAAAGGTATGCTTTGTTTTGTCCATTGCTGAATATTTGGGATGTATTCACTCTTCCATCTCAATGCATAAAGGTTTTGTAGTTTTTTTTTTTTAAGGAATCTTTATGTAATTATGAAATTGTGTATGAATGTATCATTTGTGTTAAATAGCACTATTAACAGCACTGCATGTTAAATAACTGTTTTACCACATATTTTCCAAATACTGACCTCCAGCTGCAACCCTTTATCATTAGTCTATCCATCTGACTCATTGTTTCCCAGAATTGTCTCATAGTGGTGGGTTGTATGCATAGAACAAAAATACACATAAATATAATGCGGATTAAAGACACACACTTGGTACATGTTAATCATGATTTAGGAGAATGTTGTTTGGTATATGAGGACAAGTTTAACATAGCTGCTATTAAGTGTATAGAGACAATTGGATTAAAGGCAGACACACACAGCTGACATGTTAATCATGAATTAAGTGGTCAGGAATATTACTCTTTGTGCATGAGGCTCACATATTTAAGACATGATTATAATTTAACCCATGTATTTCTTGCATTCTACTTACCAAAGTTAATCTAAATACTGACAGCTGCTTTTCAAACCTACTCAAATATGTTTCCAATACATTTTTAGGTCAAGTATACTGGTTCAATCAACATAATTTTCAGTTATGTGTCAACAAATTTTTATCTTTGTCTTGTACTAAGGGTGATGCCCTCCTCTCAGTTTCCAATGAACTTGCCGGAAGTTCCATGACACCTGAAAGTATTGACCAGGTATGCATATGTGTGCTACATTATGAAGATTTAAACTATTTTTGTAGAGTACAGACTTCAGGTATGTAGTCTTATCATATGTGATCCAGTTCAACAGATTGTATAATATAATGCTAAAGAGAACTTGCACTGTGTCATTTCAGTTGACATTTAGTTAGAAATTTTATGTAGTTTACCTGTATGCATTTCTAGTTTAAGTACACAGGACCTGCTATAGGACAACACACTACGAAACACAATGTACTTAAAATGTGCTTAACTCTACCTTAATTTACCCCTGAAAACACACCAAACCCCTTAATTTGAATTAAGTGGGCGTTAATTTGTGAAACAGACCTCTTAATTTTACCTTAAAATTAGATTTAAGACATGACTGTGAAATCCCTTAATCTTAAATTTAAGGTGTTAATTCAGGGTGTTGTATTACTAAGGGGTAATTAAGGACACTATTAAGTAGAGTTAATTCTTAAAGTGTGAAACTATGCTTGTAAAGATTCAGGTGTAATACTCCAAGTTTCATATTTCATATTTTTGTGCTGACATTAAGTGTCATAATAAAGGTTATTTATATGGTTTATAATCTAAACTGATATGCATAATTATGAACTTTGATACAGTGCCAAATGGAGATTATTGTAAAATTACTGAAATATTGTATTAGAGTTATTTCTTTAAAAATAATGTCTTACTAGTCACTGGGTATAAAAGTTAGTAAATTGGGAAGGTTATATTTACACTACTTCACTTAGAAACCATTTTTAGTGCCATTTTTCCATCTACCAAGTGCTCCGCATATGTACGACTTTTGCAGCATTCTGTGTGTAAATAAATAGAAAGTAAATATTGAAGTATTATAAATACAACATCTGACACAAAATTGTCAGAGTGCAAAATTCTCCAAATTCAATGAATAGTTGATTGCATGATCCAGTCTATTTTTTATTTTCATTTTCATTCAGCAATGAAACTATAATTTTCATTTTAATGACCACCATTTCATTTTAAATGTCTGATTTTTCATGTAAATTTTATATGTCTGCATGCATTTCATATTATGTAGTAAATGTTCATTCATAAAACATGAGTGTCCTTTGAAGGTCATCACCATTTTCTTAGATTTTTTCTGAAATTTTTATTGCACATTTGATTTTGCAAAATAACACTGACTTCCAGCTTTAGACAGATGACAAATTGATTAAATGGTTAAGAACAGATGCTATTTGACTACAACCAATCATAATTAGGTGCTGATAACTGTAATTTTCCATCAACAATTCTTAAGTATACAGTGTACTATGAACAGTGTAATTGTCAGGTCCGGTGCACGAACGGGTAGCGGGGAAGGAGATTCGGGAGACGTGAATCCAAAAATGAGGTTTTATTTATAGAACGTGGAGCAGCACAAGACAAACGTCAATGACAGACCTGGGGAAACAGACTTGAACGCAGACTGAAATACACAAGATAAGCCGAAATAACAGGAAACAGGTGATCACAATTGGGGCAGTACAAGTGGATAATGAGGGGGCGTGGCACACACGAGGATCGTACGAGCAGGTCATGACAGTAATATATACAAAGCAGTAACAAATTCAAACATGACAAAATTGAAAATGAGCACATATTTGACTGCATACTGTACTTATATTTTCGAAACATTAGACAGTTAACCTATTTACAGACATGTGACTCCAGCCACTGTGGCTTCCCAGGGACAGGCACATTCAGGAAATAAATTTTGTCATCCTCAAATGCTACGAACAAAGGTGCTGACAATGATGACATTTGGATAAAATCCTGTCCCACCTTTTCCCTTTTGCAGAAGTACATGTGTACTTCTTCATCAATTTCTGGAGTTGGGAAAATGTCTACCACAGCAAATGTGTTATTTGTGTGTGCTACAAAATACTGAATTTCACCAAATGTTGCCTCTGAAACCTGCACATAGCAAGATTTCTTATTATATTTGGCCTTGTGCCGTGCTGCAGAGAACAGTAGAGGCTGATTGCAGCCCTTCTTCTGCACTCGGAAGGTCTTGTGGCACACCATGATTTCCATCTTCTCATTGCTGTCTGGCAGAAATTTGGTCAAGAGCATTAACTGATTTGGACTTGGATGTTGTTTTGTCCAGGTCTGGGTATTCAGGGATAGTCCATGATGATCCTCATTATGGACTGTTTCTGAACTGTAGGCAAACAATGTAAAGTCCAGGACCTAAAAATGAAAATAGATTTTTCCTACGTTTGTGCATATTCACATTTTTCCCAGTTACACCAAGCTACAATTTCATGGCTTGTAAAGTTGTACAGTGATTTGTCTGGTACACAATGGTGCTGAAAAAACACTAAGAGGGTTTACTACTAAGGCAACACTCACTATTATGAGTATATCTGTACTTTAAATCAATTAGGAATAAAATTATTTCTGCTAAATGAGCAAATGCATGAATAAAGCATGTTTTTCATATACTAGAATTATAACCTTAAGCTTACATATGACCTTCTTGCAAATACAAATACATATAATTTACCTGGCAAGTCCGCATTATTGTACTCGCCATGTCACGCTTATTGAGTGCACGCCTCACAACCCAGCTGTTTGCCCTCTCAAATGGAAACATCCATGTAGACACAAGAGGTCCATTCTCTCTTACTGATTGGGGCAGGTGTAGTAGGAGGTGGGTCGTGATGTTCTATTGTTAAAACACAAAAGACACAAAACACAAAAATTAAATGGCAAAATAGAGTAATATGACAATGACAAATAGGACCTTAGTACAACTAACAATATTAATATTATATCATATTGTTCAAAGCATTGTATTCACCTGAAATGAAAGAGGCCAATCCCTCTCCATGAGGGCACAAGCTAAAGGTACAATTTCATCAAGATTCTCAAGGTCCACTTCAGTAAATGATTCAGCATAGCAACACTGAATCGCTTTCAGCCACATGAAAAGGCTACGCCGCTGTTGTTGCTCAAGCATTCCTTTCAGGCACCATTGGAAAACCCCAGAAATCTGAAACTGAAAAGCAAGAAAAAGAAAACACTCCATAAAATGTTACTACAATTTACAACATGTTTTTGCCTTGGTAGCATCAATATTCTACATACAGTAGTTTTAAATTCAGTGTTGGCAGAGACATATCAAACCGCAAGAAACAGAAAAAAGGAGGTTATAAAATGTAAGAATTATGTTGCGGAAGTTACATACCTCATGGATAGCCGATGTGTTGGGCAGATTCTGGGAGAAGACTGGTCCAGCATTGAAACTCGACCCCACTGGAGCAATGACACCAGTTGCTCTTAGATTTGCCTCCTTAAGCTCCCTTTCTGTAAGAGCAAACCTTTGAGGTGGAATTACCCGGTGGACATGGTCTGCCATCTGCCAAGAACTAATAACCTTCTTTGAATCACACAGGAAGTCCTTGAGATGGGAGAATGACTGTTTGATGACATGCATACCATCTGGGTGCGATTGTCTGACCTCATTGTGATATGGCAGAGACTGCATTGGATATGGACCAAATACTCCTTCTTCTTTGGCTAACTGTGCCCTTTCAAGTTTCGTGGGTCCATTTTGATATTTAGCCCTTTGGAATACCCTCTCTTCATAGGTAGTGTTTCCAGGATGCTCTCTGGATTCTGACAGCATTGCAATCATCCCACATCTTGGATTGCACTCAGTGGTTGGGAACAGCTCCTTTTGAGATTGCAAAGGATGTGCTGTCTCCAAAAATCTCCGATTTCCAGGAAAGACTGTTTTCCCAAGGCACCTGCATTTGAATCCTTGTAATTTGCACCAAGGACATGCCCTTAGCCCCATTGGTCCAACGCAATGTAGCAGTTTGCATCTGCCCATGAAATCTGTAATGAACCGTACTATTGCCACACGTAGAGGAAAATATTCATGATGGAAGGCATCATATGTAAGTCTGCCATTTGAGGAGTGAAGCTCTTGCACTAGCACTTCCATATATGGGTCAAGGCTTGGAGGCTCTTTTTTTCCCTCTCCTTCTATTACCCCACACAACATCAGATGTCCCATTTCATTCCGCATACACGTGGGCAAATTGAAAATCTTTATGTACATGGGCCAGATGCTACACTCTTTCCCAATTGTTTTACAAGGATTTACTCCATCAGTTGCAAAACCAATTGCAATTCCTCTCTGGTCACCCTGAAACATTCCCCCAGAAGAAAACCACCTCCGCCACTCACATGTGTTTTGTATATCTATGATTACTTCAGGTTCTTCCAAACAGTGTGATTGTAGAAGTTCAGCTATTTTGGGGCTTGAATACAACCTAACTATACGAGGGATTACTGGCAGATAGCTGAATGTTTTTATTGGTAAATTCCGATCATTCAGTCGTTTGTTGCCACAAGCTGGACACTGTGCAAGGCATTTATCTTCATCCCTGAAGTAAACATAGTCACCCTTTGGGCAGACATGGTAGACAGAGAGGGGTATGAGGAAGGGATTAATGACTGAAATCATTTCACTATATGAGGAGGGCATCTTATTACCCACTGGCAACAAGAATGATTGCTCTGTGGCCAAAACTGAATTGAGTGCAGCCTTTGACATTCCAGGGTGCTCTACGAATGTCTTGAGGTGGCGACATACAGCTTGGAGGACAGTGGTACTGGATCCTTCATAAATGTTTGTTTTGTATGACCAGTGAGATGTTATAAGACTACAGTCATATGATGGGGTCACCTGGAAACAGTTTGAGGTGGAGCTCTGGGAGAAGTCTTCTGAGGTAAACTCCTGGGAGAGTTCTATTGAGTTGGCTACCTGAGAGACTTCTTCTGAAGTAGATACTGGGGAGAGCTCTTGTGAAATGGACACTTGGAAGACCTCTTTAGAACCAGACTCATGCGTGACCTCTTCAGAGTAACATGACTTAGAAACTTCTCCAGACAAAGACATGTGGAAATCCTGTTCAGACACTTGATTGGTAACTTCAGGGATGGAATCCTGTGAGTAAACCTCTTCTTCAGATGTTGAATGCTCCTCTGAGGATTCAGAATACTAGAAAAACATTAAACGAAAAAAAAAAGTGTTACACACAAATTCATTCCTTAATGTTGCAGATTTTTGCTGTTGTTAATGTTTAATTGATATTGGTAAATGTTATAATTTGGAAAATTATAGTTTTGCTAATTTTCTGTTTTTGATCAATATCTGGGTAGAATTTCCAAAAAGAGAAAAAAATCTAGCAAAAACTGAAAAGAGAAGAGACACAGGATCGGGGAAAGAGGACTTTAATCGGGAGAGGTATACAAGGCAAAACAGGACTTCAAACAACGCTAAGACGTTAAGACCAAGAATTTGAATTGTCTATACATACTGTGATGTGGACTTAAATACACAGGACTTAATAAAACAACAAGAAACAGCTGATAACATCGGGGTTTCACATGAGGTTAACGAGGGGGGCGTGGTTAACGAGGGGGGCGTGGCACACAGGAGGATCGTCCAAGCCGGGCGTGACAATACTTACTTGATGTATTGTAAAGCCCATCTCATGTAGAACAGAAATGTAGTTAGCCAAGGATACAATCTGAAGATAAAAAGCAGCATGAATGCTTCTGTTTGTGTGATGCATGGCCAAAATGAAAAGTGTAAAAACTTATAAGAACATTTTTTTATCTTAGTAAAATCACAGATAAATTAGACTGTACGGATGAATCAGGTCATAAACCTACCTTTCTATTCTCTTTTTTAAAGTGAGCCTTTATTGTCCTGAAAAAATACATTCTTTTTCCTCCACAGACAGAACAAACACACTGGAGTCTTGACTTCTGGTGTCTCCTGTAAATTAAAATGTTTTTGTGGTCACATTTATGGCAATGTAGCTACTTAAAATTTAATTATATTAAATTTTTAACTATATTAATTATATTTTTGGAGATGTAGTGGCAAAAGTGGTAGTGCAATTTTGTGCAGGGTTTTCATTTTACAGAAATTGCTTGTAAGAGTAAATATATTAATTGGTTGTAGTTGTTATTATAGTATGTCCCCAACCATCACCTGGAATCATTTGCAGGTATCTCCAGATTTTAAAACCACCAGCTGGGATTCATACAGCTGCGGTCAGTTACAGATGTCATTACAGATGCTTTGTGGAACTGATCCGCCATAAAATTAAGAAATTTTTTGAAAAATTAAGATCCTAAGTCTTTTATTTCCTTTTGAGGAACTTGTTGGTCTTCTTCAAACCATATGTCAGTTGGACGTTTAAAATTAATAACAAAATAACATTTAAATCTGAGTTTAAAGTGGGGAAATTGGTTAACCAAAAATTCATGTTTACTAAAAACTAATATCAAGATCATGTTTAACATAAACAATAACATGGATATTGACTTGTATTAATTGTATTTTAGTACATTTAGTGGAAATAGAAAATTCATTCTTACCGTCGTTTTAATTTTGATGAGTCCATTTTTGGAGAGTGTCTTGCTTGTCTTACTGATGCAGACACAAAAGTACATAAGTCTTACATAAGTCTTGCAGAATCTCTAAGGTATCTGCTCCACAGCAACCGCAGTACCAATCAGTACCACTTTACAGATTTTATTGGTTGGCATCTGTGTCGTGATTAGTTGGAGATATTGTGCTATAGCAACAGCAGTAATATCTCCAACCAATCAAATCCCTTTGTGCCAACCAATGAAATCTGGTTATGCAAGAAGCAGCCAATCAATGTCTACGGAAATATACGGAGTAAGCCAGAAATGTTAAGTGTTGCTATCAGAAACGGCACCAAAGACACCAATAGGAATTAGACCCGCCCACTCAATCCTTCGTCAAAGCGGCGATGACACGAAGAGACGATGGAGAGGTATGTTCACTCATTTCCACGGTCCACTAAAAATTACAGAAAAACAAAACCAAGAATTTGAATTGTCTATAACTATCAATATATGGCCATAGTTTATGAATTAAGATATGAAGTTTACTTACATGGAGCTACATGCTAAAGTTAATTAGCAACCCTGACTTACTTGAATTAGTAAATCTCTGTGGTAATTTTCCTTCCAAGAGCTTTTTATTAACCCCAAACATGACTTAAACCCTTTCAATATCCTTCATTTTGTTTTTAAGTAAGGTCTAAATATTAAAATTATTTTTGAACATTTGCCTGAAGTGCCGATTTTGCCCGCCCATTTCCATAACTTTCACTGGTGTCGCGCGGCTGTAGGATCGCCTCGCAAATGTGTATGTGGAGCCGTACATTTACCTTAGGTCAGGGGTCGGCAACCTTTTTAAAGCAGAGTCATTTTTTCCTAAATATCTGAACCAATATTTACAATGAGCCGCAATGGTTAGAGAAGGGGGTTTGAGATACGATTTTTTTTATGTGATAGGGGCACATATGCATTTAACACAAAAACACAAGTTCAAGTTCAAGTACTTACAAAAAATAAAGAAAACCAGTTTCGGGGGGCATGTCAGTTTTAAATCACTCGGACGCGTAACAGCGCAAAGGTGACTAATATTACAACATTGTTCAGTTCTGTAGCGATAGTCTTCACCCTCATCCCTTCTTTCGTTCGGCTCTGCAGTAGTCTGCCCTTCACTCTCCTTCACTACTGCTGTGCTGACGAGCAGTGCAAATGTAATCACAACTGATCAGCTGGCTATTATATGTAAATCGGAGAAAATATAATATTTTTTTACGAAGATCTGGGAAGGCGTGGTGACGATTTACTACAAAAAAGTATTTGAAAGAATTAGGAATCCCAATAAATGTTGAAGCGTACATCCAATCTCCAGGTGCTTAAGAAAACTCCGGAAAGCATGCTATTTAACCAGAGAAGTAATCTCGTTTTGGTGAATGACTTTGAGGAAGATGTAAATTATGCAGTTAAGAAGCGGACTGTCTCATTCACATATAGTTAAAGAAATATCTAAATGAAAAATAATATTAACCCATATATAATACTGTCGTAAATAAATTATTTATCATAATTATGTTAAGACATAAAAATGCGAATGCCGCTATCATTCTGAGAAGAGCCACAGTGACGTGGTCAAAGAGCTGTATGTGGCTCGCGAGCCGCAGGTTGCAGACTCCTGCCCTAGGTTGTCCGACATGTTGGTTTTTCGGCGCACAAAGTGGGCATGTCGGAAAGTATGCAAACGTGCAGCGTTGCGCATTTGTAATGTAGCGTCGTGCTCCCTGACCATCGCGTGAATCGACCCAGGGCGTGAATTACAGAGTGGCTGACGGGAGACCTTTTATTTCAGGAACCTTACATAAAATAAGATGTGAACAAATTACAAGAGAGCTCCCCTGTAATCCAAACCATGGCCTTCAAACTACTTGATAAAATATTGTTAGCTAGCACTAGTATTCTTTTTAAAAAATGGTTTGTGTGTTCACAGCAACCAGATTTATGCAGGAATGTCAGCGGAGGAACTCTGCCAAAACATTGGCAGAATGAACCAAGAGCTGGCTCATGAACTATATGGTAATGTTAAATTGATAGCTCCTACCAGTGTTGTGTTTAGGATAAATATGCTAAATTTGGTGATGCAGTCTTCTCAGTTGCCCCTTTGTCCGCCTTACTTACTGTTGCTTTGCCTGCTAAATGCTCACTCTGCGTGCCTTAATTATATTATGGTGCTTTATTATTAATTTATTCATGATCATTGTTATTTTTTCAATCTCTGTGTGGCCATAATGTTTTGGGTCTTATAGTTACAATCATGTGGATTAATCTATTTTCTCTGTGTTTTACCATGAAGAACAAGGCGTGACAGGGGATGATTTTGTGGATATTGGGGAGCAAGATGTTTACATTTTGTTCCCCAAAAACTTCAGGCTGCGGAAATCTCTAATTTCCATTTTAAAACTAAAGGCAAGTAAACGGTTTGATAGCAAGCACTGTATTTTTTTCCTTGTGGTTTCACAGACTTACTGCTGTCAAGTCATGGTTACAGAATATATCATATTTAGTTTCATGATCTTTCCCTCAAGCAATCTGGAGTGGAAGCAGAAGACTTCCTTAAAAATAAGAAGGGGAAATCAGCAGCAACAACCGAACAAAAGAGATTCAGTGTAAGTATTACACAGTCCTGGAAATAGAAAATAAAGTGGACAGAGCTGTTAGAATACAGACAGTGCAGGTAGAAATAGAATCAGTAGAATAAGTGGTTATCACATCAGAAATACTACTACCATTTATTCTGCTGATTCTATTTCTACCTGTACTCCTCTGTATTCTAACATTTTTGGTGCAAAACTGATATCTTTCTTATTTCTACACATCACCAGGCTGTTGTAAGGTCATCCCTGGGTGCATCGAAAATGTGGACCACTGCCTGCAAGGGAGCTGAAATTGATTGGGACCCTGTCATAAGCAAAGTTTGTACCTCATAAATTTGTTTAAAATCAATGTGTCTAATCAAATAGTTTCATTTCTGTATCTTACTTATATACCACATAAAGCACAATGAGTGCTTAAAATTTCGATTCACAAGATAAAACATCAAATAAAGTGTTTTAACAGAATATTTCATGTAATTTCAAGGTCACAGCAGAGTTGCCCTGCCTCATCGGCAAAGAACAAGAAATTCGTCAAAAAGCATTAAAAATGCTCCAAAACAGGAGGGAGTACCTCCGAAGGTCAGGAAAGGTAATACATACTGTACATGGGTAACTTGCAAGCAAGTTAAAATTATTCAAGCCTCTTACAATCCGATTAAATCATCAATCCAGCATACAGACCTAGTCAGCCAAGGCTGAAAAATTTTCCTGTTCATGTTCTTCTTCACTTCTCATGTCATGGCATAACTTCATTTCTATTGATTGCATTGTCTAGAAGACAGGGAGGACTTCAACTTCACTTGAACAGTATGTAGCTTTTTCTGTATTTGTATCTTATGATTGTGTAAGATAGTAATACATTTCATAATTTAGCTTCTTAAATATTCTGCAGTTCGACAGCCCAACTGATATTTTTGCAATCTTAAACCTATCAGGATCAATACAGTATATGTGCATACATATTTTATGTGTTTACAGGCATGTAAGACTACTGAAAAAAGATGGGAGAACAGTAGCCCTTGGCAAAGTTGTTGGAGGTAAAATGTGTTTTTACATTTTCCCAATCCTGTTGCTTGATTCACTGTACTGCACAGTTTCAGGTTTTGAACTTAATTTTGAATAATGTTTCAAACTGCTACATACCTGAAATGTTTGTGGTTTCTTGTAGAAAGAACAGAAGCACTTGAGGTATGCCTCCAGGACATCACACCTCCATTTAAGCACCTTTACAAAGTAAGTAATTTCCTTGAAATATCATCAAAGTATATTTTTTTTCTGGGCAGCTCTTAGACTGGGTTTCCATGGGACATTATAAGGATTAGAAGTAATTAAACCAATTTGGTGAAAATTATGGTCTTACATAGCATTAAAAATAGTTTAATTGACAAATAAGAGTCCTCACACCTGGGTTTGAACAGCTGACCTACAGGTTATCCCAAAAATCTGCATACACACCGGCCCTTTGCGGGTAAGATTGGCTACCTCTGCTCTATACCATTGTGAGTCCAAATCACAAGTACTCACCCAGCATTTACTGACACAAGTTGATGTAAATGTAACGAGTGGGACTTTAGGACCCAGGAGTGAGTGAGTAGAGTGTATATATGACGGTAATTCCGGTCGGTCAAAGGCGTTTCGATTCAGCTGTAGGCAGGGGCAGTTGGAGGGAGTGAAGCCGCGGCAGGTCTGTGTGGATCCGGGGTTAGTGTGCGGCTGGTGTGTGTGATTGACGCGGAGTTAATTCTGGTGTCGTTGCTGTACGGCGAAGGCCAACGTGGGCATTACATGCCTGGGTGGATCTCCAGTAGAGTGGGGGACTACATTGGGCTGCAGGTGCCGGAGGCCACATAAAGAAAAATAAACTGGTTTCAGGGAGCACATTTTAACATGGCCGCTATTCCATTTTTAGTAAATACCTTATGTATAGAACATTATGGATTTGCTGACACCTACAAAAACCCCGTAAGAACAAGCATAAGGCTATATAAACTTTTTGACTAGCTGTTTCATTTTAATTTCATACATCTTACTGACTGATCCGAAAGTTAATACATTTTGATGTACAAGTTGTAGTAATTGCATGTTTGGACAAGCTCTATCCTCCTAATATTTTTTCTTCTTTACCATTATAGGCAGGGGAAAAAGTGAAATGGAGGAAAAAATACATAGATGGGCTAAGTAAGCAGCAGAAGCAAGGAGCAGAAGACAAAGATAGAGGCGAGAAGACAGATGAGGAGAGAAAAGAAGTGGAAGAAGGAAGCAACAAATTTAAAGGAGGAAGAGGCTATGAATATGTTACTTATAGCCCACCAAAGGCTTTTCAACCCCAAGGAGGCAAGCGGCCTGTAAAAAAAAGAAAGCTTTTTTCGTTGTAATTCATTTATGCATAATAATAAACAATATTTTATCATATTGGTTTGTCATTTATTATGCTTTATTTTTTACCTAAACATTTCAGCACACAATTAAAATTAAGTGATATTTTTATAAGGATATTTTAAGTGCTTAAGAACTTAAAACTGTCTTAAATAACCCCTTAATTAATAAAAAATAATGGGCAAAATAAAGAATTTTAAGGGTTTACGGACCCTTATAATACTACTGAACTATCCCTTAATTTATTAGAATTAAGGGGAGATGTAAGTCATTTTAAGTAGTAAAGGAACCTTACAGTACTCTTAAACTGCCCCTTAATACTCAGAATTAAAGGGCAATGTTATGTTGAAACAATCTTAAATTGCCCCATAATTCATAAAAAATTAAGGGATGAAATAAGGATTTTTTAAATGTAAATTTAAGGGGCAAATTTGAAAAAGTAAGGGGAAAATTCAGTAGTTTTACACCTTAATTGGCCTTAATCTGTGCACTTTTTCCCTTAATTTCTCTTAATTTCACATATAGCAGTAATTAAGGTAATTTTAAGGGGTAAAAATTAAGGGGTTTGATTTCGTAGTGACAGGTTAACATAGTTATAGCTAAATGTGTGTACAGAAAATTTGGATTAAAGACACTTACACCTGGTGCATATTAGTCATCTAATATAGTTCCTTATATAACTGAATTCAGTCTGCCAATTGATCTGTGGTAATAATGGTTTAGGAGGATGTGGTATTGTATGATGACAGTTTAAGATGTGTATAGGCAATTGGATTAAAAGACAAGATTACATTATTACTTGCGCCTGTAGCCTACAGGATAGACTCTGGACCCCCCCCCCCTCAATCCTGAATAGGACAAGTGGTTTCAGAAAATGGATGGACATTATCTTGATTTTTTTTTTTATGTTTGTTCAGTTTGCATTCATACAGTCTAAGAAAGTAATTGAGTGGAAAGCTGATTGATACATAATTGTGCAAGATTGAAATTATAAAAAGCTGACTTGCCCTAAATTATTTTTTTTTCCCCCTCACCAGGAAAACAGCCATATGTCACACCACTCACCCAGGAGCACGTCAGAGTCTGTTAATTTGAACAGCTGTATTGGTTAGTATGTTTTATGTTCTCTCTCAAAGTGAAATGATTTGTAATAGAGTTTCAGATAGTAATACATTACTGTGCAAATGTTTTAGGCACTTTTTAAGAAAATTATTTTCTTTTTTTTGTTGCTTTAAAACTGTCTGTCAGTGTGTGTCATTAGCCATTTCAGAACCTCTCCTAAAATTACCCCAGCATTTGCAGGAACCATCCAATATCCCCTTGTTGTTTTTTTTTGACTGAACCACTACCCCACCTCGTACAGCTAATCAATACCTCAACTATGTTTTGAAACTATTTTAATTAATTTGAAAAATCAAGGACATTCTTGTGAGTCTTTGTTGTGATACTGTTAATTTTCATATGGTCTAATATTATGTTTTTTGTTCTGAGCCCATAAATCCTTAGTATTCCCGTAAATAGCTTCAAGCATTTCCTGTAACTGCCTAAGACTTTTGCACAGTACTACATGTTATACTTATGGTATAATTTAGTTTTAACTATAATAATTAAAACATAGCTTTAGTGCCATATGAGTGTACATTAAAGATAACGAGAATGTGTATGTATTTTAAATACATTGGTTTAAAAAAATAAATACACAAGGGATTGAATATCAGCAAGGGAGATGTAAGTCCAAAGAAGAAATTTAGACATGCTAATGGTCAGATTTTGTATTTATAATGCCATGAGCGGAGTCTTGTTTTAGAAATAAATTTTTAAAAAATTTAGCCGAAAGTTAAATGTAAAGAATGCTAATGTAAGCTTATGGCGATTTAATCATATTTTTTATGAAAATATAAATGTGATATTTATAATTTTACTAACATTTGTTTTCTTTAAGAAACATCATAGTTTGGAGTAAGAGTTTTGTCCATAATATAATTTTGTTTTCATCTTTATCAGATTGCAAGGAGCATTTTGTTGTTCAGGAGGAGATGTCAGGTTTGGAGAAGTGCTTCCTGTGTCATGGGCCATTTTCTATGGTGGCCCCTAGAGACAAAACACACACAAAAGAAAAAGCAGAAACAAAATGAAAATGTGCAGCAAATTAAAAAAACACACGCAAAAGAAAAAGTAGAAACAAAATGAAAATGCACAGCAAATTAAAAAAACACACGCAAAAGAAAAAGCAGAAACAAAATGAAAATGCGCAGCAAATTTAAAAAACACACGCAAAAAAAAGCAGAAACAAAATGAAAATGTGCTGCAAATTAAAAAAACACACGCAAAAGAAAAAGCAGAAACCAAATGAAAATGCGCAGCAAATTAAAAAAACACACGCAAGTGTGGTGGAGCACTTTCGTTTTGGGATTGTCTACTTGCTGCGCATTTTCATTTTGTTTCTGCTTTTTCTTTTGCGTGTGTTTTTTTAATTTGCTGTGCATTTTCATTTTGTTTCTACTTTTTCTTTTGCGTGTGTTTTTTTAATTTGCTGCGCATTTTAATTTTGTTTCTGCTTTTTCTTTTGCGTGTTTTGTCTCTAGGGGCCACCGTAATTTTCAGCATTAAAATGGAGAGGGTTGAGATGTAAAGGTTAGTACCAATCTACTTCCAATTTATTCATATGCTATTTGAATTGTAATATTTTTGATGCAGTCACTACAGAATAGTATTCATCATTAGAGACGGCTCACATTTGCAATTAAAAAAATAAAATCCTTGTTGTGTTGATAACCTTGCTTGTATTTTGTACTTTAACACAGTATTATAGGTGTTGATCCTAATCAGTGTTTTCATGTAATAAAAATTATATTTACCATTTTCATTGAAAACCATTATGGAACAGTGTGAAGGGGACATGGACCATATGAGAAACTGTTCCTTAAAAACTGTACTCTTGTAACAGTGATCATTATAACAGTGTGATAGTGAACATTTGTTATTTTTTTTAGGTTGCTCAAATGTGTGGCATTCATACTGCTTGCAAAGACAAACAGTAAGTAAATTCCATTCACAGCTACTGAGTAAATAACTGTGGGGGGAAAAAAAGTGTTTTGCAAGTGAATCAAATCTGACTCATTGTACTTGTATGTTGAATAGGGTATTTCTGATGAGGAAAGAAGAATACGTCGGGAGAAGAATACGTCCCAGGTTCAGCATCAGATTCTGAAACTGTAGTTCTGAACAAGTACCCGTTACTGAGGCAAACGCAAAATGTTACTCCGTCAATACTTCAGACCTAGCAGTTGATACAGCCACTGATTATTTGGACTGCCAGATTGGTAACTCTCCAGTTACCAATCAGAGCTAGATAAGATTTAAATAACTGTAAGCTATTAGTTGAGTTCTCCCCAAACGAGCTTGATGGGCTGAATGGCTTCCTCTCATTTGTAAATTTCTTATGTTTCTAATTGTTACTAAATGTACATGTTCTATGAAATGTGAATGTATTTAACTTAATTTCATAGAACATAAAAATGTAAATTTTATGTTTATTAGAATTTTCTTGCAATTGTTTAATTGCTTTTTAGTTTTTATAGCAGTACCAACATTTCTTTTCACTTTTATAATACCCTTCTCATCTCACTATGTGTCTGCAGCATTGGCCAGACTTCTGTGTATAAATGTATATATGTTTTTCAATGTGGAATTAAATAGTTTGTGCCTTCAACAGGGTCATTATAATACATTCTGTCTCTCTAACATTTTAACCTTGTAAAATAATCTTGTACCAGGTGAGTCCTTAAAAACCAGAATATAACTAGATGTGTGTATCATATGTAAACAGTTCTCATATTCCGAATTAACCACTATTCTTTGATGGTCTCATAAACCCCTCCAGTGTCAGATGCTGAATATAACAAGGAACACTACAAGAATATGGCAATATTAAGTGAGATGTATGTTATTCAGATCACATTAGATTTTTCATTGTAAGTTTCTAGTTGGTAGTATGCTTGGAAAGGTGTGTCCGTATAAACCAGGGATTTTTCAGGGTGTCCTCATATGTACTGTATACCTGTGTGTGTGTGTGTGTGGGGGGGGGGGGGTCTGTCTTTCTGTCTGTGTGGTTTATGGGGACATTTCACCTGAATACGTACCGACACTCTGAGGACATTTGGGTTTATGAGGACAAAGTCAATGTCCTCATAATTCTGACAGTGTGGATCCATCCTAATGACTCCAAGTTACCACCCCCTGCTTTTTTAGACAGTCCTGATAGACCCCCAAACCTGTTTTTCAGTGTATTCCAGTGTGTCCGGCTTCCCAGGTTTGGCACCCCTGTAGCCGGGTTATGTTACTGCAGAAAGATACACATTATCCGTTCACTTACACACAAATTTGGCGGGCTGGGTCCTCATTGGCTAAAATGAGCGCATGCGCAATTGTATGTCCTGTTAAACCACGTGTTAGTTGGTGCGCCATCCCTTCGTCTCCATTTGGATGAGGTCATTTCTAGAAGACCTACTAATGAAGATGCCGAAAATTGGTAAGAAATTGCATTTAATTCTTCATACAGCATTTCTATTTTATTATGTTCATATCTTAAGTTTAGTTCCTGTTACTGGTGCCATGTTTTGCTTTCTTGCTGGCTAATTAATCGCAGCATAGTTTAGTAAGACCTAACTAAAGAGCTGCGTATTTACTATGGACGAACATATGTATACTTCGGAAGATTATTATTAAGGCCACCTGAAAGGGAAAAAATAAAACGTGTTTAGATTAAAGTCGAAATAAATTAAGAGGTTATAATGGAAATAACCTCGAAAGCTACCTTATCTTGACTATATAATAATTAAAGTTTATTTTGATATCAAAACTTTCAAGTTTAATCTCAAAACGTATAGTACATTTTTTTTCCCCTTTTAAGGTGCCCCTAATGCTCTTTCGTAGTATTAAAAAAAATCTAAGTTTTATATACACGTATATAGCTTTAATGTCGCTGAAACAGCATTCTGGTTCCACTTGTTTACCACTTAGCTTGCCCATTACTTGTGTTTACATTTGTTTGCTAATTAGCCTAGCTAACATATTTCACATCAGACGCTTGTAAATCTAATGACGTGTAAAGGTAGCTGGAGGACTTGTGTGCTAGAATATTCTTTCATGCGTAATGACGTTTTAGATGTATGTCCACGGTCACTATTATTGACCGTGCCAGCTAGTTAAGTGGCTAGGATGATATGTTGTATAAACCAGCTATCTAAACAAGTGTAAACATTAGCTATACTGCCCAGTACCCCCTCTCTTTTCTCCCCTCCCCCTGTCCTGTACATGAGCATCAGCGACCCCTCTTGCTGATTTGGCTGGAGCAGTGTTGTGTGGCTTGGACCGAGCCACTTTTTTCCAAGTTTACAGAGCTGGGGCTGTATAGAAACACACTTATTTTTCAGCACACAGACAGAATGGACAGCTAGCAGACTGTGGAGAAATTTACTGAACTTGACAAAGTGTATCGGGTTAAAATTGCACACCCTGCCTTTAAGCCAGACTATTGCATTTTAATGGTGATCAGTTTAAATCTCTTGCATTCCTGCATTGATGTATTTCAATATGATGGTGTGACTGAGTCGGCCTTAACTGTTTTTTTGTTCTCTGTAGCTTGTTCTGGTGTCTGGCACAAATCTTGCCTTCCACACAAATTTAAAACAATTCCCAGTAAGTTATCTACGACCATGTACTTTTGGTTACTTGAAATTTCACATTTGAACGTATTCATGTGTTTTTTGTGCTGAATTGGATAATAAGAACAAAGGGTGCCACTTTACAGTAAGGCTACCCATATAAAGGGTTTATGAATGCTTTATAATCTGGTTATTTATTAGGTTGTAACACTTTGTAAATTATTAATAGACAATATTAAACGAGTTATAACACCAGGTTTCTTTTTATTAATGAGTTACTACCATTTACAAGTGGCAAAAGGGAGCCTTATTGTAAAGTGGTACATTCTTTGCCAACTACAGTCTTTGGAACCCTGAATTCTGCATAGTTGTTTTCTCTGCTAAGGCACATGATTCTGTTACAATCCTGTCTGATAGATCCTGGCTGACCCTGAATGTCTGCTTAATGTGCAGTAGGCCTGAGCAGTATAATAAGTATTGCTATCGTGTTACGAACATTTCACCTTGTCGTTACACTTATTATGATACTAATATATTAGCAATATACTTAAGCCCAAGTACAGTGAATGAAAACATACAATATTTGTTCCACAGTTCCATGAATACAAATGTTATGATATATTAACCGAGTGTCCTGTTTCACTGGGTCCTGCAAATTAATGTATATTGTATTGCGAGGGTACCTGAAATAATTTTAAGGCACCTGCACACTGCCAATTTTAGGGCTAGCGGAGTTTGTCAGGGTGTCGGTAGGTTCACCTCTTGTCTGTCTTACTGTTTCCTTTTTCCATTTCTACTTCAGGAGTTAAGTGGTGATTCCAGCTCTGCAGAAGACCCTCAAACTTCAGATTTAGATGAGGACTTTGTACCACACTCGGAATCAGACGATGATTCTAGCTCTTCAGAAGCCAAAGTCCTCAAGGTCCAAGTTCATCAGCCCCTCAGAGTAGAAGATGTAATGGGAATATCAGTATGTTCTGATGATTCTAGGAATCCTACCAAAGCTTCATCAGAGAATCAAAATCCAAGGCCAAATGAACGGTGCAGTCAATCACAAAAACTTTTGTTTACTGTAAGCAATAAAAAGAACTACTGCTATGTTTGTGGAAAACCCAAATCTAAAATTGCCCGCCACTTAGAAACTCACAAAACTGAACCTGAAATTGCTGAAGCCCTTTCATTCCCTATGCACTCAAAAGATCGAAAAAGATTATTAGAAACATTGAGGAACAGGGGAAATTACCAACATAATTCAGATGTTTTAAAAAGTGGGGAAGGATAAAAAAAGGTTATGTGGCAGTTTGGGCGGAGCTTTAAGCTCTCCCCCATCTATGACATCATAAGTGGGATGTGGGTGTATCCTTTGTTCTGATTGTTCGGGGAGAGGGGATTTTGGCCAAATGGTATCATACATGCTTATGCCATGTGTTGCCGATGGGGGGCCGTATGGTTTCGGGAGATAAGGGTTGTCGTTAAACTTTAATAGAATAAAAATACATTACATGTATTTTATTAATGTGTTGTTTTTAATTACGTTTTTAAGGAATAATAAAACATATAGCAGGATGAACGTAAGCTAGGGCAAAACATTAGTGTTACATTTAAAAAGAAAGAAAAGCAGGCGGAATTTAAACAAGTACAAACATGCCCGAGCGAAACACCGTATTTTAAACAAACGACACAAGTTCCAAACTTTAACTTTTAAAAAGAAAGAAAAGCAGACGGAATTTAAACAAGTAGAGACATGCCCCGAGCGAAACACTGTCAAGATAAAACACCGTATTTTAAGCACAAACGACACAAGTCCCAAACTTTTAACTTTTAAACAAACGAAACAAGCACAAAAGAGCAAATGCGAAACAAGCACAAACATTTTAGCACAAGTTTTTAAAAACGAGAAAAGCCGTAATCAGTTTAACAGTTTATTTCAATGTAAAAGAGAAAAAGCATTTTCACCAAACGCAAAGATCCATCGATAGCGGCTCTGGGTTCCGTCAGTGTAGCAAGGCGGCCATTATCCCGCAACGGAGTGAAGCCGGCATGCTGCCGACATGTTCAAAACTAGCGCGACAAATGAAGAATGGTGGGGGGAATCCGAAGCTTGCGCATGCGCCCTGACGCAGACACACGTTCAAATGGCGACCTAGATGCATTTACTTGTATTTTGTTAGTTTTACTTTAAACAAGATGCCCCGATTTTAGTTAAATACATTTAATCGCTGTAGGAGCTAGTGAACGGTATTTAGCAACATACCGTGTTAGAATAATGCAATGGGTATATTATTTTGTGGTTAAAGCCGGCATGCCACTAGTTTTAAACTAGAAATAATTCTCTTTAACATGAACGTGCTTTTTTTAATACAATGTTTAATACAATGTATGTGAACAGCCTAGACGATAAGTTTTAAGGAATGAATCTATGTGTTTTTAACATAAATTTAGAAGCATGGGTGTGGTACGGTCTCAGCACATACCGCAAGGTGGGGCTGTCTACTCTTCTTTTTTTGTTAACGGGGTTCACAGCAGGGGTCAGTGAAACAGCGGGAGGTCGCGCACCTGTTGACAACTAGCTTGAGATAGACCGGGTCCCAAAGTTATTGATCATTTATCGCAAATGGAAGGGGGTGATCAGGGTGTCATAAACCGTCGCTAATGTTTTTCCCAAAACCGTACATCAAACAAAGAATATTGATTGGTAAACCAGATGCCAAGTATATAAACATTTACGACAAAAATAATCAACGAATAACGCTGGTAATCCTTGTTAAAATGAGCGTACGGCATTACCCGACAGGGGTGGTTAAAAGCCGGCATGCCACTAGTTTTTAAACTAGAAATAATTCGGCAGAATCAAACAGGCCACAGGCTATGAAATAGACTGATCATCCATTCACAAGTTATTACATAGAGTTTAACTCCAGGGGCCTCATGTATAAATGGTGCTTACGCACAAAAATGTTGCGCACGCCCGTTTCCACGCTCACGTCGAGATGTATAAAACCTAAACTTGGCGTACCGCCACGCACATTCTCACGGCAACCCCAGACAAGGCGTACGCAAGTTTCTGCTTGATTTGGCAAAATGGTGGCACCTACTGCCAAAAGAGTGCTACTGCAGTTTCACTGTGTCAGACTCGCATTCATGACACAGTCTGCATGAAATACACCGAAATTAATTGGCCATCGGTCACCTGCATTGTTAGAGGACACTGCAAATGGAAGAGTCAGAAGAGAGCGCGTATTCAGGGATCACAGTGATTTCTTGGCTCATGATGATGACTGGCTACTAAGTCGATTCAGATTTCCAAGAGCTATCCTCTTGGAGCTGTGTGCTGAACTGGAGCCAGCTTTACGGAGGAAGACTGCAAGAAATTGCGCCTTACCGGTACCTGTACAAGTTCTCTCCACCCTCGGATTTTTAGCCACAGGTGCTTTTCAGCGTGAACTTGCGGACCGATCAGGCATTTCTCAGTCATCACTGAGTCGTGCCATGCCAGCTGTATGGGATGGCATAATCCGCTTGTCATCGAGATATATAAATTTTCCCTACACTGTGGGTGAACAGGCAAACATTAAAGCGCAATTCGCAGCGATGTCCGGTTTTCCAAATGTAGTCGAATTATCTCACTACATACTCACAATCGCCCCCTTGAACTACGCGTTTCAGCTCGCGCAATTTGGCCCGTACATTAATTTGGCCTTTAAGTTCAGAAACTAACACATCAATTGATGCATGTATTTTTACAGGCGCGGTGTGAGGGTGAAACATCGCGACTGCATTCGTGATGATATGTTTAAACCATGGTCTATACAGCTTTTTGAGCAGCTTTTCAAAATTGTTAAAGAAGTAAAACGGTTCAGGATCATAGAGACACGTGTGCTGAAGCTGGCTAGGGTGTTTCACAGAACAGCAGACACAGTTCGCCTTCAAGTCATCTTCAATAATCCGATCCAGAATAAAGGCAAGTGACCCTTTGATTATCATCATGGCAGAGTCGGTGATGCAGCCATCCACAGAATCTTCAGATAATGATGGAGCCGCAAAACGATCGCGGAAATCATCCAACATCGAAGCAGTAAGCTGCGATGTATCCATTAGGTCAGAGTCCACATGCGGAGGTTGTTGTGATCCCTGCCACAAACCCCAGGGTGGGGTAGAAGGGTGCGGTTGTGACTGGAACAGAACCCCATACGGGCCCCATGATGCGGTCTGCCGCGGGGTGTGTTGAGGAAGCTCTGGTGGCGGGGTATCCATTCGCTGACCAAAAGTATAGGGGGTCATGGATGGGGATCGCTGAGGGTTAAGTTGAGGAGAAGACTTGTTGCGCAGTATCGCCCCAAAAGTAAATTCAGATGGGGCACCGCAAATCGATCTGTTGATGGAGGCATGATGCTGAAAGTTCGCAAGCCATTGCGGTCTGGGGGTGTGTCTCGTCCAGGTGATGATACCCAATGAGATGAAAGAAGGCCGTGCTTAACCATTTTGAAAGCGTATTGGCAATTATAACATTTATAAAATAATGTTAAAATGACAGTGTATCATACCTCCAGTTTAGCTTCTCCATCTTCGGTTTGAAAAGTTGTTCGTGGTGTTCGTAGCTTCAAGCTTTCAAGCGGCGGTTGGTGTCTTGCTCTGATGTCTCTCGCACTTAATAAACCCTGGGCTGTTGCGGTTTATGGCTCTCGACAACGGGACAAATGTTCGGTGCCCCGGGGATTGTCTCGCTGTACCCATATTTGGAGTTTCCGCCGACGGGGGTGAACTTGCTTGCAATACCTCTCACTAGCTCCTACAGCTACTTAATTATAGTTACCTGAATGATTTACATCACACTCGCACTACTTAAAATTTTCGTTACAACAAAAGTGAAGTTAAGGTATACACTAATTTAAATTAACACATAATTATTAATTACTTATATGATATGTAGTGTCTATATATATATATATATATATATATATATATATATATATATATATATATATATATATATATAGATAGATAGATATATTTATGTGTATATATATACACTAACCTAAAGGATTATTAGGAAACCTGTTCAATTTCTCATTAATGCAATTATCTAATCAACCAATCACATGGCAGTTGCTTCAATGCATTTAGGGGTGTGGTCCTGGTCAAGACAATCTCCTGAACTCCAAACTGAATGTCAGAATGGGAAAGAAAGGTGATTTAAGCAATTTTGAGCGTGGCATGGTTGTTGGTGCCAGACGGGCCGGTCTGAGTATTTCACAATCTGCTCAGTTACTGGGATTTTCACGCACAACCATTTCTAGGGTTTACAAAGAATGGTGTGCAAAGGGAAAAACATCCAGTATGCGGCAGTCCTGTGGGCGAAAATGCCTTGTTGATGCTAGAGGTCAGAGGAGAATGGGCCGACTGATTCAAGCTGATAGAAGAGCAACTTTGACTGAAATAACCACTCGTTACAACCGAGGTATGCAGCAAAGCATTTGTGAAGCCACAACACACACAACCTTGAGGCGGATGGGCTACAACAGCAGAAGACCCCACCGGGTACCACTCATCTCCACTACAAATAGGAAAAAGAGGCTACAATTTGCACGAGCTCACCAAAATTGGACAGTTGAAGACTGGAAAAATGTTGCCTGGTCTGATGAGTCTCGATTTCTGTTGAGACATTCAAATGGTAGAGTCAGAATTTGGCATAAACAGAATGAGAACATGGATCCATCATGCCTTGTTACCACTGTGCAGGCTGGTGGTGGTGGTGTAATGGTGTGGGGGATGTTTTCTTGGCACACTTTAGGCCCCTTAGTGCCAATTGTGCATCGTTTAAATGCCACGGCCTACCTGAGCATTGTTCCTGACCATGTCCATCCCTTTATGACCACCATGTACCCATCCTCTGATGGCTACTTCCAGCAGGATAATGCACCGTTTCACAAAGCTCAAATCATTTCAAATTGGTTTCTTGAACATGACAATGAGTTCACTGTACTAAAATGGCCCCCACAATCATCAGATCTCAACCCAATAGAGCATCTTTGGGATGTGGTGGAACGGGAGCTTCGTGCCCTGGATGTGCATCACACAAATCTCCATCAACTGCAAGATGCTATCCTATCAATATGGGCCAACATTTCTAAAGAATGCTTTCAGCACCTTGTTGAATCAATGTCACGTAGAATTAAGGCAGTTCTGAAGGCGAAAGGGGGTCAAACACCGTATTAGTATGGTGTTCCTAATAATCCTTTAGGTGAGTGTATATATAATGTTTTTCACCTTTAAACATTAACCCTCTGGGGTCTAGGGGTAGGAAACACACTTTCACTGACTAGTGCATGATCATACATTTCTTCAAATATCATAAACAATTCATGTCAAATAAATTATTTCTTATATATTTGTTTTGCCATTACACTCATCTTTATTTTAATGTATATTGTGAATATGTCAGATTTTTGTTAAGCTTGTAAATTGACATCAAAGTATAGACATTGCAAAATGCAGTTTGGAACACTTGCAGAAACATTATAAAAGTACATAGTAAGCAATGCTGGCACTTTGTTTTGATCCCAGATATCTGATCACCAAAGTCTTGGCTACATGAAGATGACTAAATGGTGTAGTTGCAATATTCATTTGGATAAATAAATAAGAAAAACCTAAGTCATGTCACTATTTCTGGCTCCTTTCATTGAATATGTAGCAACTTTCATGTGTATGAATGAGCCATTGTCACCTGGCTACATCCCTCCGCCCCCTTTTATGGCGCTGAAGGGGATGTATCTGGATTGCATTTCACTGTTGCGCTGTTCATCAAATTACCATGCGAATGCAATTTGAATACGCACTAATGCGGCTATTTAGAATGTGAATAGCGATCTTCGGGTGACAGCGGTACTACACGCCCCTGATGCAAGTAAAACAAAGTAAGATGACATAGTTAACTTTTTTGCCGATTTAACCTAATTTTAAAAACTTTAATACTTCCGACAATGGACGTTTTGAAAAGAAGACCGATTACGGATTTAGCCAGCGTTTTTTTCATGATTCTACATTAAGATTTCAGCGAGATATAAACTGAAATAAACGCGAACAGTACGCGATGTCGCCGACGACAAAACAGTTAATGTTTTTTCTTTAGAATTTACAAGTATATTTCTGTCTGGTTTTTTGCAATGAGTTGCGTGAACGACTAAGTTAATGTGTTATGGTGCTTGGACACACATCGCTGTCCTATACTTTGACGACCCTGAAATTAAACTCTAAAGTACCGATAACAAAATACAACTAAATACGTCTTTTAAGCTATTACTAGTTTGATTAGCCATCCGTTGGTGAAATTAGCTAAATGTCGCTAAACGACCCGATGTATGGTGTTAGAGATCGACTTTATTTAAATTAGAAATATGTTATTTTATATTATTTACAAATAAGTCAGATTAACAAATACAGTTAATGCGCATTCTGTCAGGATTAAAAAGAAAAATAACGCCAGAGGGTAAACGGG
The DNA here is from genome assembly GCF_048594095.1 of Paramormyrops kingsleyae. Lineage (NCBI taxonomy): Eukaryota > Metazoa > Chordata > Actinopteri > Osteoglossiformes > Mormyridae > Paramormyrops > Paramormyrops kingsleyae. Next base: position 3,144,967 of record NC_132808.1, on the reverse strand, counting down.
GGCATTATAGTCAATCTGTAGTCTCGCTGCATAGTGGATGACTGCTAGCACTGTTGAATGTGGCCTATGTTTCATTAACTATCAAGCAGGCTGCATCTCAGTTACCATTGTCAACTTAACATGCTACTCCAACACGCATCTCAAATCAAGCTTGTAGATGATATAAGCTGGTACTGTGGGGTCATCTTGTAGGCTGTCTGACATTTACTGAAAAATGTCTTTATTAAAATAGCTAAGGCATTATTCTTTAAAGTTTATAATGTGATATTTGATGCGTGATGCTAAATGCAGCTTACTAGTTCCTATAAAATGTAATTAAATAACTATGCCCACCTTCTTTAAAATGGCAAAAATATATCCTGAATTCTTACACACTTGCCTGATTCCGCAGTTCCTCTAAAGGCCACTTCTTTAAATTTCAAAGCAAAATACCAAAATAACAGTTACTGCTAAACTGTTTTATTCCTTGTTTGAATCATCAGTGGCTATGCCCTGCTCATTTTCAAAGAGAGAGGCATGTCACCTCTTGATTAAACTTTTGTGAAGCAAAGCTAATTCTTGACCGTTCCCCGTACCTCCCCCCCCCAACCCATCCTTGACTCGTGCTAAAACTTCACACTTCTGCATGCCTGGGTTGCCTTGCAACGGCTATAGTGTGAATCAGTATCCTGTAATGTGTTGTAAAACAAAACTATCACATATAATTTCACCGCAAAACATGATGACAGTGTTTTTACCATTAGAAAATAATGCATTATTATATAAAATAGCACGTTGACAAGTACTGACTTATATCACACTCATACTAATTTAAACTTATGCTATAACAAAACGATCCTTATGCATTTTAAGAAAAACGTAAACTATATGTCTGGTGTTTTTTTTTTTTATATAAGGCGCGTGAAGTTGTGGCTGTTAGGAGCCCTGTAATACCCATTTTGTTAAGGCGTGCCTACTGTCGGCTTGAGAAAATTACAACTGTGTTTCGCCGGGGCTACCCTTGAGTTGCGCACTTGTGAGTGTACCCGTGGTTTTGCGGCACTTGTGGGTTGTTTGCCTTATTTCTGTAGTTAAGGCTGAATTTTTATACCGATTTAACAAAATACAGCTAAAGTTTTATATACCTTTAAACATGAACAAAAACAATTAATGTCTTAACTCCCTGGGGTCGGCGGTCCCGCCGGCGGGATCTGACAGAAATTTCGCAAAACCGTTTAAATAACTCCGTAAGTTTTTGTCATATACACATTTTAAAAATACCATCAGAAACCTTGTACGGTCTACTTTTCAAATATATATAGGTAGAAGCTAAATATATTTTTACAGCTTCGTGATACGAATAGAAAGAACAAGAGTGACTGACTTAAGCGTCTGCGTCTCGAAGCGGCTCTGATCACCCACCCACTTGCAAATCGCGCTATTCGCATGATAATCTGACAGTTAGTATTGGGTGAAGAAATATGTGAATACGCCCATTGTGACCAAAATAAACAAGAGCACATGTCTGGGTAGTGTTTACACTGATCGGCTACAATATAGCACACGTCTCTGCCGCTGAAGCTTTACGCCAGTGTTGCCACTTTCAGCAGCGAAGCTTATACCTGTGTTCATGGCTCAGTGGGCTAAGCCTGTGTGCCTGCACTCACGTGGTCGCCGATTCAAACGCAGCGTATTTAGAACGTGAATAGCGATCTTCAGCTGAGAGCGGTCCTACACGCTCCCGATACAAGTAAAACAAAGAAAGGTGACACGATTTGCTTTTTTGCCTATTTAGCCTAATTTTAAAAACTTTAATACTTCCGACAATGGAAGTTTTGAAAAGAAGACATAACGGATTTAGTCAGTGTTTTTTTCATGATTCTACATAATGATTTCAGCGAGACATAAACTGAAATACACGAGAAAGATACATGGTCGACGATGCCCTCGTCCCCAGAGCGTTAATAATAGTCACTGCATCATATTTATCGCTTTCTATATTTATATAGTCACAGTTTTTCATTTTTCATTCCATCTACCAATAAACTATGAAAGGGATTTTATTGTTGCTACTTTTCTTGCTTTTCAAACTACCTTTCCAAAGTGATGGGTGTGGGGTGCGGTGACATTCCAGACTGATGGGCCATTGACAGTATGCAAACTACTACAGGTGTGAGGACACCTATCTCATCAATATTCATTGTGAAGGCCACTGACTTTGAGAAAAAGAGTGTCACTCTAAAGTGCTAACACTTTAGTAATCAAACCACATAAAATTTCAGAATGTCACTTTCACCTATGTGTAGCCAACCCCTGTGTCTATAAGCTTCAGAGCTCAAACGTCTTACCTAGAGATGTCTATGTGATTTTTTACAATTTCTCAGCATGTCTGAAAATAGGTTTTTGAAAAGTATATGTTTAAAGTTGATTTTAACAAAAAATAGAATAATAACATTGTAAGAGGTCTCAGATTATTGGTGCTGAGTTTGTGCTGAATAAAAGCAAATGTACCAGTTTGGGATAAATGTTTTTTAGATAGGTGAAATATTTTAAAATGTCAAGGCATGTCAAACTACCCCGAAAGTGGAAAAGAGGCCTCAGACCCCAGGGGGTTAAAACCGCCAGACCCTCTTTCGTCTCTAGCTAGAAAAGATCGATGCGCCCAGAGCACCGTTACAAGCACGCTGATAAATGCTATTACCCTTAAAATGCATTTAAAATGATTCGTTAATAAACACCTGTAATATATTTTATTCTTTTAAAGACTGTTGGCCCGATTTGGGGCCTCCTTTAAAATGTACATGTGGTGAGCCAATTTGTACCCATTTATGAATGACAGCTAAAGTTTTTTATACCTTTAAACATTAACAAAATCAGTTAATATCTTTTCTTTAAATTTTACAAGTCTATTTCTTTCGCGATAAGTTGCGTGAACGCCTAAGTTGGTGTGCTTTGGGTCTGCATACACGTCGTTCTCCTGACAAATAATTACGCCTGATTTCACAGACCTGGAGTTAAACTCTATGTAATTTAGGGTGTTCACAATGGAGAACACAAGTAACTTACCACCAATTAATACGAATACTGCATCGTCTATGACCAATATATGTATAACTGAGGTTGATGTGATACTAAGCCTAGCTAAACTCAAAATAAATAAATCGCAGGGGCCTGATGGCATCTTACCTTTAGTCTTGAAAGAGATGAGGGATATTATTAGCCAACCTTTGACTTTAATATTCCAGAAATCGTTATCTGCGGGTGTGGTACCATCAGATTGGAAGCATGCTAATATAACACCCATATTCAAAAAAGGGGATAGAAGTAATCCAGCAAACTATAGGCCAATCAGTTTAACTAGCATTACTGGAAAAATAATGGAAGCTATAATTCAAGTGAAAATGGTAGATTACCTAGATGCAAATAACATTATAAAGGATAGCCAACATGGATTTAGGAGAGGTAGATCCTAAGACTCTTTCACTGTCGCCGCCTAGTGGTTCGGACGCATACGTCCGGATTTTCAATAACAAAAAAAAATGACGTTCAATAAAAGAAACAAATGTATCAAATCAACCAAAAACGGCTTGTTACACTACAAAAAACCTTTCAGGTAATATCTGTAGAAAGTTGCGCAATTTTTGTGCCATGGTTTTTTTGTAACAAGTAAAAATAAAATGACCATGGTAGCCATCTTTAAACGGGTCGAGTGTCAGGAAGTAAAATATAAGTGTTAATAAAATGAAAACTAAGCACTTCAAACTATTTCTTTCACGGCCAATACTTCATAAACCGTCACAGTATTAAGACAAAACACGCATTTTTCCATAAATATGACTGTAATGCTCTCAAATAGCTTGCTCACTCATCGCGGAAAAATGTCAGTTGGCATTCTGTACATTCGTGCAATGTTTTTCATCTTCGGAGTTTTAGAAGAAAACCAATGAATACCCTCGTTTGAAAGCTTGATCTCTTATGTACATAAATCAATCACTGTAATCCTTCATTGTCAAGTATTTTTTCAGATATATGCTCTGCTTCCCTGCTAGCACATTATTTTTTACGCACTGAACCTTTGCCCATGGTTATGTTTCACCATAATAAACTTTTTACATGAACATCAAATTACAGTGTCATTTGCTTCATCCAATAGAGGTGTGTCTAAGGTTTGCAAAATGGTATGGGATGTGCTGATTGGGCATTGTTTTTCGCGCTGGGGACATGAATGCGCAACTTATTCTCTGTAGGTGCAGTATTTGTGGGAGTGTCTCGATTACGCATTGCGCACGTAGTCTCCATGAGTTTACCCAGTTATTTTCGGACAACAACTTTTTTGACTGAAGAAAAATGGCTCGGATGACTTTCACTGTTGAGAAAGCACAGAAGATGATTTTGAAGAGTGGTTCGGGGGAAGAAAGTGTCGCTTTTATCCATTGATTCGATGGAGGAGGACGCTTTTTTGCGCGGAGAGGATGCAACGCTCGACATAAGTACATTTATTTACAGTTTACATTTTACTCTTTTATTCTATAGATTTTTATAATTCCGTGAGTCAGCAAATTACAATTAACATTTGCTTTGGTAACACTTGTATTGTGGTACATTGGGAAAAGTTCCGCATCGCCTTTGTCAAGCTTTGAAGTGTGCAAAGTAATGCAGCGCTTTTGGCTTTCACTTGGGCAAAGTTACGCGGGGCTTTGTTTGGGCAAAGTTATGCGGGGCACTTGTCGGCCTTGTTTGAGCAAAGTTATGTACAGTACTTGTCGGCTTTGTTTGGGCAACATTATGTACGGTACTTGTCGGCTTTGTTTGGGCAAAGTTATGCGGGGCACTTGTCGGCTTTGTTTGGGCAAAGTTATGCGGGGCACTTGTCGGGCTTTGTTTGGGCACAGTTATGTGGGGCACTTGTCGGGCTTTGTTTGGGCACAGTTATGCAGGGCACAGTTATGCAGGGTTAGGGTTAGAAACAAAATGTTTCTTATGACCCATAAGTGGTAATGCATTTAGAAAGAAAGACGCTATCCCAAAACACTGCTAGTTACACTGCGGCCATTTTGGATAGGTTTTGGATAAGTTTGGCACAAGTCGTGTGAATAAAATATAGATTTTCCTACAAATGTGTGGTGATGATGTGTGACAAATTGTTACTTATGACCTATAAGTGGTAATGCATTTAGAAAGAAAGTTGCTATTGCCACTATTGCCATTTTGGATAAGTTTCAGATTAGTTTAGGTTAGGTTTTGGATAGGAAAAGCTCCCAGTTGCACCATTTGCTCTTTCCTCCGTAAAACCTGTTGGGCTGCATCAAATGATATGAAATTGGGCACACATGTAGAAAACAAGTTTGGGAACCAGATTTTTTAAATTGGACCTATTCCATCATGTAGTTTTTGAAATATTTACAAAAATCCAAGACACAAAGACAGATTTTGTATTTTTCCAGCTGTTTTTGTTATATTCGCATGTCCATAAATTATACACAGGTTATTCATTTCGTTATTGAACAATCAATTGTAAAGGGGTCAACTTTGATTTTAGGTATCAGGCATGTGTCTGTGACTTTTATATCTGAAGTTATAAGGTAACTATTCCAAAGAGGGAAGAAATGCCCCCCCATGCAAGGGGCCCCTGGTGCACTCCATAGGGTTAACGAATCTGCTTGAGTTCTTTGAGGAAGCTACAAGTGAAATTGATCACAAAAAGGCCTATGATGTGATTTACTTAGATTTCCAGAAAGCCTTTGATGTTGTCCCCCACAAACGGCTCTTGTTAAAGCTTAAAGCTGCAGGAATTTTAGGAACTGTGGCAGCTTGGATCAAAAACTGGCTAACTGATAGGAAGCAGCGAGTAGTTATTAGAGGCACTATGTCACAGTGGGCCTCCGTTTATAGTGGGGTACCGCAGGGTTCAATTTTGGGACCACTATTGTTCCTAATTTACATTAATGATATTGACACGAATACATACAGTAAACTGGTTAAATTTGCAGACGACACTAAGGTGGGCGGGGTAGCAGATACTAATCTAGCAGCAGAGAGGCTTCAACGGGATCTGGATTTAATTAGCGAATGGGCTGATACTTGGCAGATGAAATTTAACACAGATAAATGTAAGGTAATCCATGCAGGGAGCAGAAATATACAGTACAGATATTTTATGGGTTACACTGAAATAAAGGTAGCTGATTACGAGAAAGATCTCGGTATGTATGTTGATGCTTCCATGTCCCACTCTCGCCAATGTGGGGAAGCAATAAAAAAGGCGAACAGAATGTTGGGTTATATCTCTAGATGTGTGGAGTTTAAGTCAAGGGAGGTGATGTTACACTTATATAATTCCTTGGTAAGACCCCACCTAGAATACCGTGTGCAGGTTTGGTCACCATACCTCAAGAAGGACATTGCTGCCTTAGAAAAGGTGCAACAAAGAGCTACGAGAATGATTCCTGGTCTTAGAGGAATGTCTTACGAGGAGAGGTTAGCGGAACTGAATCTGTTCAGCCTTGAGCAAAGGAGACTAAGGGGAATATAATATATATATAAGAATATGATTCAGGTCTATAAGATTCTAACGGGTCTGGATGCTGTTCAGCCAAATGACTATTTCAATATTAGTCTAAATACTAGAACTCGTGGCCATAAGTGGAAGTTAGCGGGAGAACATTTTAAAACAAATTTGAGGAAGCACTTCTTTACACAGCGTGTAGTCAGAGTATGGAATAGTCTTCCTGCTATTGTAGTGGAAGCTAAAACCATGGGTTCCTTTAAATCAGAGCTAGATAAGATTTTAACAACTCTGAGCTATTAGCTAAGTTCTCCCCAAACGAGCTTGATGGGCCGAATGGCCTCCTCTCGTTTGTAAATTTCTTATGTTCTTATGTTCTTAATAACTTGTGAATGGATGATCAGTCTTTCTCATAGCCTGTGGTCTGTTTGATTCTGCCGAATTATTTCTAGTTTAAAAACTAGTGGCATGCCGGCTTTTAACCACCCCTGTCGGGTAATGCCGTACGCTCATTTTAACAAGGATTACCAGCGTTATTCGTTGATTCTTTTTGTCGTAAATGTTTATATACTTGGCATCTGGTTTACCAATCAATATTCTTTGTTTGATGTACGGTTTCGGGAAAAACATTAGCGACGGTTTATGACACCCTGATCACCCCCTTCCATTTGCGATAAATGATCAATAACCTTGGGACCTGGTGTATCTCAAGCCAGTTGTCAACAGGTGCGCGACCTCCCGCTGTTTCACTGACCCCTGCTGTGAACCCCGTTAACAAAAAATGAAGAGTAGACAGCCCCACCTTGTGTGCTGAGACCGTGCCACACCAATGCTTCTAAATTTATGTTAAAAACACATAGATTCATTCCCTAAAACTTATCGTCTAGGCTGTTCACATACATTGTATTAAACATTGTATTAAAAAAAGCACGTTCATGTTAAAGAGAATTATTTCTAGTTTAAAACTAGTGGCATGCTGGCTTTAACCACAAAATAATATACCCATTGCATTATTCTAACACGGTATGTTGCTAAATACCGTTGTTGCTAAATACTGTTCGTCAGGGCGCATGCGCAAGCTTCGGATTCCCCACACCATTCTTCATTTGTCGCGCTAGTTTTGAACAGGTCGGCAGCATGCCGGCTTCGCTCCGTTGCGGGACAATGGCCGCCTTGCTACACTGACGGAAATAATATTTTACGTTGAAATAAACTGTTAAACTGATTATGGCTTTTCTCGCTTTTAAAAACTTGTGCTAAAATGTTTGTGCTTGTTTCGCATTTGCTCTTTTGTGCTTGTTTCGTTTGTTTAAAAGTTAAAAGTTTGGGACTTGTGTCGTTTGTGCTTAAAATACGGTGTTTTATCTTGACAGTGTTTCGTTCGGGGCATGTCTCTACTTGTTTAAATTCCGTCTGCTTTTCTTTCTTTCTTTTTAAAAGTTAAAGTTTGGGACTTGTGTCGTTTGTTTAAAATACGGTGTTTCGCTCGGGCATGTTTGTACTTGTTTAAATTCCGCCTGCTTTTCTTTCTTTCTTTTTAAATGTAACACTAAAGTTTTGCCCTAGCTTACGTTCATCCTGCTATATGTTTTATTATTCCTTAAAAACATAATTAAAAATAACACATTATTAAATTACATGTAATGTATTTTTATTCTATTAAAG